>NC_091554.1:341720-346720 GCF_042767895.1 Penaeus vannamei
CAACTATGACTTTTCCCCCTAAATATATGCCTCTACTATGACTTTTTCCTCTAAATATATGCCTCTATTATGACTTTTCCCCCTAAATATATGCCTCTACTATGACTTTTTCCTCTAAATATATGCCTCAACTATGACTTTTCCCCCTAAATATATGCCTCTACTATGACTTTTTCCCCTAAATATGTGCCTCTACTATGACTTTTTCCCCTAAACATATGCCTCTACTATGACTTTTCCTCTAAATATATGCCTCTACTATGACTTTTCCCCCTAAATATATGCCTCTACTATGACTTTTCCCCCTAAATATATGCCTCTACTATGACTTTTCCCCTAAATATATGCTTCTATTATGACTTTTCCCCCTAAATATATGCCTCTACTATGACTTTTTCCCCTAAATATATGCTTCTACTATGACTTTTTCCCCTAAATATATGCCTCTACTATGACTTTTCCCCCTAAATATATGCCTCTACTATGACTTTTTCCCCTAAATATGTGCCTCTACTATGACTTTTCCCCTAAATATATGTCTCTACTATGACTTTTCCCCTAAATATATGCCTCTGCTATGACTTTTTCCCCTAAATATATGCCTCTACTATGACTTTTTCCCCTAAATACATGCCTCTACTATGACTTTTTCCCCTAAATATATCCCTCTACTATGACTTTTTCCCCTAAATATATGCCTCAACTATGACTTTTCCCCCTAAATATATGCCTCTACTATGACTTTCCCCCCTAAATATATGCCTCTACTATGACTTTTTCCCCTAAATATATGCCTCTACTATGACTTTCCCCCCTAAATATATGCCTCTACTATGACTTTCCCCCCTAAATATATGCCTCTACTATGACTTTCCCCCCTAAATATATCCCTCTACTATGACTTTTTCCCCTAAATATATGCCTCAACTATGACTTTTCCCCCTAAATATATGCCTCTACTATGACTTTCCCCCCTAAATATATGCCTCTACTATGACTTTCCCCCCTAAATATATGCCTCTACTATGACTTTCCCCCCTAAATATATGCCTCTACTATGACTTTTCCCCCTAAATATATGCCTCTACTATGACTTTCCCCCCTAAATATATGCCTCTACTATGACTTTTTCCCCTAAATATATGCCTCTACTATGACTTTTCCCCTAAATATATGCCTCAACTATGACTTTTTCCCCTAAATATATGCCTCTACTATGACTTTTCCCCCTAAATATATGCCTCTACTATGACTTTTCCCCCTAAATATATGCCTCTACTATGGCTTTTCCCCCTAAATATATGCCTCTACTATGGCTTTTCCCCTAAATATATCCCTCTACTATGACTTTTTCCCCTAAATATATGCCTCAACTATGACTTTTTCCCCTAAATATATGCCTCTACTATGACTTTTCCCCCTAAATATATGCCTCTACTATGACTTTTCCCCCTAAATATATGCCTCTACTATTACTTTTCCCCCTAAATATATGCCTCTACTATGACTTTTCCCCTAAATATATCCCTCTACTATGACTTTTTCCCCTAAATATATGCCTCAACTATGACTTTTCCCCCTAAATACGTGCCTCTACTATGACTTTTCCCCTAAATATATGCCTCTACTATGACTTTTTCCCCTAAATATATGCCTCTGCTATGACTTTTCCCCCTAAATATATTCCTCTACTATGACTTTTTCCCCTAAATATATGCCTCTGCTATGACTTTTCCCCCTAAATATATTCCTCTACTATGACTTTTTCCCCTAAATATATGCCTCTACTATGACTTTTCCCCCTAAATACATGCCTCTACTATGACTTTTCCCCTAAATATATGCCTCTACTATGACTTTTTCCCCTAAATATATGCCTCTACTATGACTTTTCCCCCTAAATATATGCCTCTACTATGACTTTTCCCCCTAAATATATGCCTCTACTATGACTTTTTCCCCTAAATATATGCCTCTACTATGACTTTTTCCCCTAAATTTATGCCTCTACTATGACTTTTCCCCTAAATATATGCCTCTACTATGACTTTTTCCCCTAAATATATGCCTCTACTATGACTTTTCCCCTAAATATATGCCTCTACTATGACTTTTCCCCCTAAATATATGCCTCTACTATGACTTTCCCCCTAAATATATGCCTCTACTATGACTTTTTCCCCTAAATATATGCCTCTACTATGACTTTTTCCCCTAAATATATGCCTCTACTATGACTTTCCCCCTAAATATATGCCTCAACTATGACTTTTCCCCCTAAATATATGCCTCTACTATGACTTTTCCCCCTAAATATATGCCTCTACTATGACTTTTTCCCCTAAATATATGCCTCTACTATGACTTCTTCCCCTAAATATATGCCTCAACTATGACTTTCCCCCCTAAATATATGCCTCTACTATGACTTTTCCCCTAAATATATGCTTCTACTATGACTTTTCCCCTAAATATATGCCTCTACTATGACTTTTTCCCCAAAATATATCCCTTTACTATGACTTTTCCCCTAAATATATGCCTCAACTATGACTTTTTCCCCTAAATATATGCCTCTACTATGACTTTTTCCCCTAAATATATGCCTCTACTATGACTTTTTCCCCTAAATATATGCCTCTACTATGACTTTTTCCCCTAAATATATGCCTCTACTATGACTTTTCCCCCTAAATATATGCCTCTACTATGACTTTTCCTCTAAATATATGCCTCTACTATGACTTTTCCTCTAAATATATGCCTCTACTATGACTTTTTCCCCTAAATATATGCCTCTACTATGACTTTTCCCCCTAAATATATGCCTCTACTATGACTTTTCCCCTAAATATATGCCTCTACTATGACTTTTCCCCCTAAATATATGCCTCTACTATGACTTTTCCTCTAAATATATGCCTCTACTATGACTTTTCCTCTAAATATATGCCTCTACTATGACTTTTTCCCCTAAATATATGCCTCTACTATGACTTTTCCTCTAAATATATGCCTCTACTATGACTTTTCCTCTAAATATATGCCTCTACTATGACTTTTCCTCTAAATATATGCCTCTACTATGACTTTTTCCCCTAAATATATGCCTCTACTATGACTTTTCCTCTAAATATATGCCTCTACTATGATTTTTCCCCCTAAATATATGCCTCTACTATGACTTTTCCCCCTAAATATATGCCTCTACTATGACTTTTCCCCCTAAATATATGCCTCTACTATGACTTTTCCCCCTAAATATATCCCTCTACTATGACTTTTTCCCCTAAATATATGCCTCTACTATGACTTTTCCCCCTAAATATATGCCTGTACTATGACTTTTCCCCAAAATATATGCCTCTACTATGACTTTTTCCCCTAAATATATGCCTCTACTATGACTTTTCCCCTAAATATATCCCTCTACTATGACTTTTTCCCCTAAATATATGCCTCTACTATGACTTTTCCCCTAAATATATGCCTCTACTATGACTTTTCCCCCTAAATATATGCCTCTACTATGACTTTTCCCCCTAAATATATGCCTCTACTATGACTTTTCCCCCTAAATATATGCCTCTACTATGACTTTTCCCCTAAATATATGCCTCTACTATGACTTTTTCCCCTAAATATATGCCTCTACTATGACTTTTTCCCCTAAATATATGCATCTACTATGACTTTTTCTCCTAAATATATGCCTCTACTATGACTTTTCCCCCTAAATATATGCCTCTGCTATGACTTTTCCCCCTAAATATATGCCTCTACTATGACTTTTCCCCCTAAATATATGCCTCTACTATGACTTTCCCCCCTAAATATATCCCTCTACGATGACTTTTTCCCCTAAATATATGCATCTACTATGACTTTTTCTCCTAAATATATGCCTCTACTATGACTTTTCCCCCTAAATATATGCCTCTGCTATGACTTTTTCCCTAAATATATCCCTCTACTATGACTTTTCCCCCTAAATATATGCCTCTACTATGACTTTTCCCCCTAAATATATGCCTCTACTATGACTTTCCCCCCTAAATATATCCCTCTACGATGACTTTTTCCCCTAAATATATGCCTCTACTATGACTTTCCCCCCTAAATATATCCCTCTACGATGACTTTTTCCCCTAAATATATGCCTCTACTATGACTTTTTCCCCTAAATATATGCCTCTGCTATGACTTTTCCCCTAAATATATGCCTCTACTATGACTTTTTCCCCTAAATATATGCCTCTACTATGACTTTTTCTCCTAAATATATGCCTCTACTATGACTTTTTCCCCTAAATATATGCCTCTACTATGACTTTTTCCCCTAAATATATGCATCTACTATGACTTTTTCTCCTAAATATATGCCTCTACTATGACTTTTCCCCCTAAATATATGCCTCTGCTATGACTTTTCCCCCTAAATATATGCCTCTACTATGACTTTTCCCCCTAAATATATGCCTCTACTATGACTTTCCCCCCTAAATATATCCCTCTACGATGACTTTTTCCCCTAAATATATGCATCTACTATGACTTTTTCTCCTAAATATATGCCTCTACTATGACTTTTCCCCCTAAATATATGCCTCTACTATGACTTTTCCCCCTAAATATATCCCTCTACTATGACTTTTCCCCTAAATATATGCCTCTACTATGACTTTTCCCCCTAAATATATGCCTCTACTATGACTTTTCCCCCTAAATATATGCCTCTACTATGACTTTCCCCCCTAAATATATCCCTCTACGATGACTTTTTCCCCTAAATATATGCCTCAACTATGACTTTTCCCCTAAATATATGCCTCTACTATGACCTTTCCCCCTAAATATATGCCTCTACTATGACTTTTTCCCCTAAATATATGCCTCTACTATGACTTTTTCCCCTAAATATATGCCTCTACTATGACTTTTTCTCCTAAATATATGCCTCTACTATGACTTTTCCCCCTAAATATATGCCTCTACTATGA
>NC_091554.1:356758-359258 GCF_042767895.1 Penaeus vannamei
TTATGTACCTTTTCTTTCCTCATTTTCTTTCTTTTTCTCTTTCTTTTTTTATAATTTCTTTTATATTTTTTTCTTTCTCCTTTTTATTATTTTCTAACAATTTCATTTTTCATTTACTTTACCAATTTCTCTTTCTTTTTGTTTTTTAACTTAAACCTTTCTCTTTATTCTAATTAAATTCTCTTTATTTTACTCTCTCTTTCTGATTTTTTCTTTATTTTAACTTTTACTTTTATTTTACTCTAAGTTCTTCCATATTTTAAAAAATCTAATTAAATTCTCTTTATTTTACTTTCTCTTTCTCATTTTTTTTCTTTAACTTTTACCTTTATCTTAATACAAGTTCTTCCACGTTTTTTCTCTCTCTTCGTCCATCTCTCAACAGATTAAGGAGCAGAGCCAAAGTTTCTTTTATTTTTTCAATTTTCGCTCTTCTTTTTTTTTTAGTTTAGTTTCCCCCTTTCTCTCTCTCTCTCTTTTTTTTTTTTTTTTTTTTTTTTTTTACTTTTACCTTTCTCTTTATTTTCTAACCTTTACCTCTCTTTATTTTTTAACATTTACATTTCTCTTTACTTTTTACCGTTTACCTTTCTCTTACCTTTCTCTTAATACAAGTTCTTCCACATTTTTTCTCTCTCTTCGTCCATCTCTCAACAGATTAAAGAGCAAAGCCAAAGTTTCTTTTATTTGTTTTTCGCTCTTTTCTTCTTTATTAATTTTAGTTTCCCCCTTTCTCTTTCTTTCTTTTTTTTAACTTTTACCTTTCTCTTTACTTTTTAACTTTTACCTTTCTCTTTACTTTTTAACTTTTACCTTACTCTTTATTTCTTTATTTCTTAACTTTAACCATTCTCTTTCTCTTTATTTCTTTATTTCTTAACTTTAACCTTTCTCTATATTTCTTAACTTTTAAATTTCTCTTTATTTTCTAACGTTTACCTTTCTCTTCCACATTTTTTCTCTCTCTTCGTCCATCTGTCAACAGCTTAAAGAGCAAAGCCAAAGTTTCTTTTTTTTTCGCTCTTTTCTTCTTTTTTAATTTAGATTCCCCTTTTATCTTTTTTTTTTTTTACTTTTACCTTTCTCTCTATTTTTTTACTTTTACCTTACTCTTTACTTTTTAAATTTTACCTTTCTCTTTATTTCTTTATTTCTTAACTTTAACCAATCTCTTTCTCTTTATTTCTTTATTTCTTAACTCTATTTCCTAACTTTTACCTTTCTCTTTACTTTTTAACTTTTACCTTTCTCTTCCATATTTTTTTTCTCTCTCTCTTCGTCCATCTCTCAACAGCTTAAAGAACAAAGCCAAAGTTTCTTTTTTTCGCTCTTTTCTTCTTTTTTAACTTAGTTTCCCCTTTTATTTTTATTTTATTTTTATTTATTTTTTTACTTTTACCTTTCTCTTCCATATTTTTTTTTCTCTCTCTCTTCGTCCATCTCTCAACAGCTTAAAGAGCAAAGCCAAAGTTTCTTTTTTTCGTTCTTTTCTTCTTTTTTAATTTAGTTTCCCCTTTTATTTTTATTTTATTTTATTTATTTATTTTTTTACTTTTACCTTTCTCTTCCACATTTTTTTTCTCTCTCTCTTCGTCCATCTCTCAACAGCTTAAGGAGCAAAGCCAAAGTATCTTTTTTTCGCTCTTTTCTTCTTTTTTTATTTAGTTTCCCCTTTTATCTTTTTTTTTTTTTTTTTTTTACTTTTACCTTTCTCTCTATTTTTTTACTTTTACCTTACTCTTTACTTTTTAAATTTTACCTTTCTCTTTATTTCTTTATTTCTTAACTTTAACCAATCTCTTTCTCTTTATTTCTTTATTTCTTAACTATATTTCTTAACTTTTACCTTTCTCTTTACTTTTTAACTTTTACCTTTCTCTTCCACATTTTTTTTCTCTCTCTCTTCGTCCATCTCTCAACAGCTTAAGGAGCAAAGCCAAAGTTTTGCAGAACTCAGCTATCTGCTTCGAATTTTAAGAAGCCTCGAAATATATGGGAAGCCTTAAAAAAATCCTTAAATCTTTAAAATCCTTTTAAGAAGTTGTTGAAACCGGTCGTGTTCTTTAAGATTTTTTTTCTCGAGTTGATGGTTACCTTTTGGCTTCCAGAAGGATTTTTTAAATGAAATATTTCATGTTTATTTTGTCACATATTCCTTTTTTTATTTATTTTTTTTATTCATTTATTTCATTTGTTTATTTATTTATTTTTATTTTGTGTTTATTTATTTATTTTTATTTTGTGTGTATTTAGCTAGTTTTTTGTTTATTTATTTACATTATTTATTTGTTTATTTAATTTATAATTATTATTTATTTGTTTCATTAATTTTTCATTCCTTATTTTATTTATCTATTTTAGCATTTTTTGTTTATTTATTAATTCTTTTATTTATCTATTCTGTTTTTTGTTTATTTATTTATTTTGTTTATTTTTGTTTATTTATTTGTTTATTTATTTTATTTATTTATTTTTGTTTATTTACTTATTTCAATTATTC
>NC_091554.1:366758-379258 GCF_042767895.1 Penaeus vannamei
GATGAGGAAAGTAGCAAAAGAAGGGGAACTTGGGAAAGAAGGAAAGAGATTAGAGGAAAGGGAGAGAGAGAGAGAGAGAAAGAGAAAGAGAGAGAGAGAGAGAGAGAGAGAGAGAGAGAGAGAGAGAGAGAGAGAGTGAGAGAGAGAGAGAGAGAGAGAGAGAGAGAGAGAGAGAGAGAGAGAGAGAGAGAGAGCGAGAGCGAGAGAGTGCGAGTGTGAGAGAGAGCGAGAGAGAGGGGGAGGGAGAGTGAGAGAGAGAGAGGGAGAGAGAGAAAGAGAGAGAGGGAGAGAGAGAGAGAGAGAGAGAGAGAGAGAGAGAGAGAGAGAGAGAGAGAGAGAGAGAGAGAGAGAGAGAGAGAGAGAGAGAGAGAGGAGAGAGAGAGAGAGAGAGAGAGAGAGAGAGAGAGAGAGAGAGAGAGAGAGAGAGAGAGAGAGAGAGAGAGAGAGAGAGAGAGAGAGAGAGAGAGAGAGAGAGATGAGAGATAAAGAAAAAGGAAGAAAAGAACGGTGAAGAGAGAGGAGACAAGAATGGAAAGTGAGAAAAAGGGGAGAAGGAATGTAAAAGACGAAAAGAAGAGAGAAATGGATGATAAAAGAGTGCGAAGGGAAGAGGGAGGGAAGCGAGAACAATAGGTAATCAGAAGAAGAAGGGAAAGAAAGAAAGATAAAGCACAGGAAGAATGAGAGATAAAAAGTATAGAGAAAGTGGGCAAAGGAAGAAGGAGATTAGGAAAGAAGAAACAAAGAAAGGATAGATATAAGAGGACGAAAAAAAAGAAATAAGAGAAAGAGAGAGAGAAAAAGGGAAACCAACAACAACGAACAGAAAATGAAAGAAAATAAATTACAAAAAAAAGAACAAAAGAAACAAAGGAAAGAAAAACAAAAACAAGATAATTTGGGATTCGAAAGAAACATACATAAGAAAAAAGAAAAAGAACAAGAATATGGAAATCAGAATAACAAAAAGTTGGAAGAAAGACAGAGAAAGAAAGACAAGAGGGGGTGGGGGGATGGCATGGATGGAGGGGGTGGGATAAAGAGAAAGAGGGGAGAAGAGGGAAGAAGGAGAGAAGGAGGAGTTGAGTGTCACAAGGAAGATTGATGAGCAGGAGAAGAAGAAAGAGAGGAGGAACAGAGACTCACTCAAGCCAACGAAAGGGGGAGAGGGGGAGGGGAAGGAAGAGAGAGGAAGAGAGGAGGGTAAGAGAAGTGGGAGAGGAAGAGAGGAGGGGAAGGGAAGAGAGGAGAAGGGAGAGGGAGGGGAGGAGAGAGGGGAAGGGGAAGGGAAGAGAGAGGAAGAGAGAAGGGAGAGGGGAGAGTAGGAGAGAGGGGAAGGGAAGAGAGAGGAAGAGAGAAGGGGGAGAGGGAGGGGAGAGGAAGAGAGAGAGGAAGAGAGGAGGGGGAGAGGGAGGGGAGAGGAAGAGAGGAAGAGGGGAGGGGAGGAGAGGGGGAGGGAAGTGAAGAGAGAGAGAGGAAGAGGAGGAAGAGAGGAGGGAGGAGAGGGGGAGAAAGGAGGAGGAGGAGGAAGGGCGGAGAGGAAAGAGAGGAAAGGGGAGGAGAGGCGGAGAGTGGAGGAAATGAAAGGAGAGAGGAGGTGAGAACACGAGAGAAGACAGAGTAGGAGCAGAAGGAGGAGGAGGGACAGAGAGGGGAAAGGAGAGACAATGAGAAGGAAAGAGGAGAAGGGGTGGAGAGAGCAGGAAATGGAAGGAGAGAGGTAGTGAAAAGACGGAGGAAGATAGAGGAGGAAGAGGAAGGAGAGAGGAGAAGATGGATTAAGAGAGATGGAGGAGCGAGAGAGGAGGGAAGAGGCAGAGAGAGGAGAAAGAAAGAAAAAAGAAGAAAAGAAAGAAAGAGAGGAATGGAGAGCTAGGGGAAAAGAAGAAAAGTAGAGAAGGGAATAGACAAAACAGAGGAAAAGAAAGAGAGGAGGAAGGTAGGAGAGAAGACAAAAGGGAAGAGGAGAGTAGGGGAAAAGTGGAAAGATGAATAGGGAACAGGAGGGAGAAAAAATAACAGGGAAAGAGAAGCAGAAAGGTAAAAGAAGAAGAGGAAAGTAGAGAAAAAAATGAGAAATAGCAATATAAAAGGAGAATAGAGAAAAAAAGAAAAGAAAGTAGAGGGAAAGAGAAATGTAGAAAAATAAAAGGAGAATAGAGAGAAAAAAGGAGAAGAGGAAAGTAGAGGGAAAGAGAGAATTAGAAAGATAAAAGGAAAATACAGAGAAAATAGAAGAAGAGGAAAGTAGAGAGAAAAAGAGAAGTAAAAAGACGAAAAGAGAATAGAGAGAAAATAGGAGAAGAGGAAAGTAGAGGGAAAGAGAAAAAGCAGAAAGATAAAAGGAAAATACAGAGAAAATAGAAGAGGAAAGTAGAGAGAAAAAGAAAAGTAAAAAGACGAAAAGAGAATAGAGAGAAAATAGAAGAAGAAGAAAGTAGAGAAAAAAATAAGAGAATTAAAAAGATAAAAAAAAGAATAGAGAGAAAATAGGAGAAGAAGAAAGTAGAGAAAGAAGAGAAAAAAAGAGAATAGAGAGAAAATAGGAGAAGAAGAAAGTAGAGAAAAAAAATAAGAGAATTAAAAAGATAAAAAAGAGAATAGAGAGAAAATAGGAGAATAGGAAAGTAGAG
Source organism: Penaeus vannamei (assembly GCF_042767895.1). Taxonomy (NCBI): domain Eukaryota; kingdom Metazoa; phylum Arthropoda; class Malacostraca; order Decapoda; family Penaeidae; genus Penaeus; species Penaeus vannamei. The sequence continues at coordinate 369,392 of NC_091554.1, forward strand.
ACAAAGAGTGAAGTAAAAAGATAAAAAAGAGAATAGAGAGAAAATGGGAGAAGAGGAAAGAGCGAAGAAGAGATTTGTAGAGTTAGATGGCACAGGCGGGGAATCCACTCTGTCACCTGGCCTTTAAAAATGTCGCTTCTCAAACTGGCTTGTTGGGGGGGGAGGAGAGGAGGAGGAGGAGGAGGAGGAGGAGGAGTAGGGGGGGAGGAGGAGGGATGGGGGGAAGGGGAGGAGGGGTGGGGGTGAGGAGGAGGAAGAGATGGAGGAGGTGGAGGAAGGGGGCTGTGGGAGGGGGAGTTGGGGGTGGGGAGGAGGAGGAGGAAGAGGTAGAGGGGGAGGGAGGAGAAGGAGGAAGATGGAGTGGGAGGAAAGAAAGAGGAGGAGGAGGAGGAGGTAGAGGGCGATGTGAGGGGGTGGGAGATAGAGAGAAGGAGGAGGAGGAGGAGGAGGAGGAGGAGGAGGAGGAGGAGGAGGAGGAGGAAGAAGATAGGGTAGAGGACAAGTGGGGAGGAGTATCGAAGGCGGGGGAGGAGGGACGATTGATGAGAGAAGGGAGAGAGGGGATAAAGAAGAAGAGGGAGAGACGACAGACCAGGGGGGAGGGGAGGAAGGGGAGCAGGCGGAGATGAGAAGGGAGGGGGAGGATGATGAGGCAGCGGGGAGTGTGTTAGAAGGTTGTTAAAAGAGAGACTAAATCTAAATCAAAAAGTTTTAAATGGGGTTCCGAGACGATGATCTGGGAGAAGGAAGATAATGGGGAAGAAAAGAAGAAAAGTGGACGAAGGAGGGAAGAGGAAGAGAATAGAGATAACGGGCATAGGAGGGGAAGAGAGAGGGGATAGCAAGAGAATAGAGAAAACAGGCATGAAAACAGGCATAGGAGGGAAAGAGAGAGGGAAGAGAAAGAGAATAGAGGTAACAGGCATAGGAGGGAAAGAGAGAGAGAGGAGAAAGAGAAAAAGAAAAAAGGTATAGGAGAGAAAGAGAGAGGGAGGAGAAAGAGAATAGATATAACAGGCAAAGGAGGGAAAGAGATAGAAAGACTAAAAAGGGAGAGAGAGAGATAGACAGAAAAAGTGCCGGGGAGACAGACAGACAGATTCTAACAAACAGACAGAGACAGACAGACAGAGGCAGACAAACAGATAGACTGACAGACAAAAAGACAGACGCTCATACGTAAACAAAACAACAAAGACGGGAGAATATATGATAACAGAAAGAAAAACGGAAAAGAAAAAAAGAGAGAAATAATAATGAGAAAAAGAAAAAGGCAAGAGAACGAGGGAAAACAAGAAAAAAGAAAGAAAGAAATAGAAACAGGAAGAGGAAATATAACACAGGAGAGAGAGAAAAAAATCAAAGAGAAAATAAGAAATGAAAGACATCAAAGAAAACGAGGCACTTCAAAAAAGAAGGAAAGTGACAGAGACAGAGAAAGAGAGAGAGAGACGGAGAGAGACAGAGAAAGAGAGAAAGAGACGGACAGAGACAGAGAAAGAGAGAAAGAGACGGACAGAGACAGAGAAAGAGAGAAAGAGACGGACAGAGACAGAGAAAGAGAGAAAGAGAGAAAGACAGAGACAGAGACAGAGACAGAGACAGAAACAGAGAGAAAGAGAGACAGAGACAGAGACAGAAGACAAAGAGAAAAAGAGCAATGAACAAAAATAAAAAACAAAGAGAGAGAAAAAGACAGACAGACAGAAAGAATGAAACAAGAGACGAAACAAGAGACGAAACAAGAAGAAAGAGAAGACACAGGAAGGTCTTTATCTAATCACGTAGAGAGGATAAAGGGGCGCTGCTCCCATTTCTTACTAATAACAACGACTGTGATTACATATTCATAGTGTGTCTGGAAGAGGAGGTCGCACTCGAGACGTCCCGCTCCTTCTCACTCTTGCTCTGTCTGAGGTCGACCTCTCTGACCTGTGTGGGTGTTTTCGTTTGTTTTTGTTTTTCTGTTATTTTTCTATTTTTCTGTGTCGTGTTTTCTTTGTCTGTTTGGTTGGATGTTTTCGTTTGTTTTTGTTTTTTTCTGTTCTTCTTGATTTGTCTGTGTCGTGTTTTCTTTGTCTGTTTGGTTGGATGTTTTCGTTAGGTTTCTGTTTTTCTATTTTTTATTTTACTGTGTCGTGTTTTCTGTTTTGTTTTGATGTTTTCGTTTGTTTTTGTTTTTCTGTTCTTTTTCTTATTTTTTCTGTGTCGTGTTTTCTGTTTTGTTTTGATGTTTTCGTCTGTTTTTGTTTTTCTGTTCTTTTTCTTATTTTTTCTGTGTCGTGTTTTCTGTTTTGTTTTGATGTTTTCGTTTGTTTTTGTTTTGCTGTTCTGTTTCTTATTTTTTCTGTGTCGTGTTTTCTGTTTTGTTTTGATGTTTTCGTTTGTTTTTGTTTTTTTGGTATTTTTCTCGTGTTTCTTTTCTGTCTGTTTGGGTGTTTTCGTTTGTTTTTGTTTGTTATTTTTTATTTTTCTGTGTCGTGTTTTTTCGGTTTGGTTGGATGTTTGTTGTTTGTTTTTTATGTCTTTGTCTGTCTGTTATTCATGCTTTATCTGTGTTATCTTTATTTTCTGTTTTTTTGGGTGTATTTATTTTTTCTGTCTGTCTGTCTGTCTGACACTCTTGCTCTGTCTGTGTCATCTTTTTTTTATGTCTGGATGTTTTCGTTTGTCTTTGTCTGTTACTCTTGATTTGTCTGTGTCATCTTTATTTTCTGTCTTTTTTGGATGTTTTTTTGTTTGCTTTTCGTCTCTGTATGTTTGTTTGTCACTCTTGCTCTGTGTGTGTCTTCCTCTCTTTCTTTTCTGTTAGCTGTTTTTAGCTGTTCTATCTCTGTGTCATCTAGTCTTCTATTTCTTTCTTTCTTGTTTACTGCTTTTGTCTACGTTGTCTGTCTTTGTTTTGCTTCTTGTTTATCGTATCTCTGTCATTCTTTCTCATCTGTTTTTGTTTATTTTTTCTATTTGTTTGGCTACCTCATTTGTCTATGTCACCTGTCCATTTTTTTTTCATTCTGGTCTATTGTCTATCTGTCTGTCTGTCTGTCTGTCTGTCTGTTTCTCTTGCTTTATCTGGATCTCTGTCTGTCTGTCTGTCTGTCTGTCTGTCTGTCTGTCCGCCTCGCTCTTTCTCTCTCTCTTTCTCTCTTACTCTCTCTCTCTGTCTGTCTGTCTGTCTGTCTGTTTCTCTTGCTCTGTCTGGATCTCTGTCTTAGCTGCTTTATCTCTCTGGGTCATGTAGTATTTTTGTTTGTTTCATTCTTGTTTACTCTATTTGTCTACGTTGTCTGTCTTTGTTTTGCTTTGTTTAATGCCTGTCTGTCTGTCTTGCTTCGTCATCATTGTCTATGTTTGTTTCATTCTTGTTTATTGTATCTATCTACGTTATCTGTCTTTGTTTCGTTTTTGTTTTGGGAAGAGGAGGTGAGAAAAGAAGACAGAATGAGGGGTATAGAGAGAGAGGGGGGGATAGAGAGAAGAAGAAGACAGATAGATAGAGAGATAGATAGAGATAGATAGATAAGTAGAGAGAGATAGAGAGAGATAGAGAGAGAGAAAGAGAGAGAGAGAGAGAGAGAGAGAGAGAGAGAGAGAGAGAGAGAGAGAGAGAGAGAGAGAGAGAGAGAGAGAGAGAGAGAGAGAGAGAGAGAGAGAGAGAGAGTGAGAGAGAGAGAAAGAGAGAGACAGGGGAGGGAGGAGGAGGAAGAGGAGAAGAGAGAGAGAGATAGAGATAGATAGATAGATAGATAGATAGATAGATAGAGAGAGAGAGAGAGAGAGAGAGAGAGAGAGAGAGAGAGAGAGAGAGAGAGAGAGAGAGAGAGAGAGAGAGAGAGAGAGAGGGGGGGGGAGGAGGAAGAAGAGGAGAAAAGAGAGAGAGAGAGAGAGAGAAAGAAAGAGAAAGAGAAAGAGAGAGAAAGAGATATAGATAGAGAGAGAGAGAGAGACTCTTCACCACCTAAATAAAGTGATCTCGAGGACGTGAGTAATGCATCAGATTCGTCTTGGAAACAAAACTCACAAAATGAGGTTTTAAAGTGAGATTCCATTTCCGGAAGTTGGGTTAAATGACTTGACGAATTTGCTTTTGTTTGTTTGTTTTCTTTCGACGCATTTGATTTTTGTTTGTTTGTTTTCTTGTTTTGTTTTTGTTGTTTTGCTTTTTGTTGTTTTATCCTGTCATGGAGTTTTGACGAGATCCTTGATGGATGTTGGTCGGAAAACAATATAGAAAATTTTGAATCATTATTATTATTTATCTATTTATTTATTTATCTATCTATTTATTTTTCTAACAGCCCTCTCTTTTTTATAATTTTTCTTTCTTTTGGTGAAATGTGAAACCTCTAAATTTTGCATCTATCTTGTGGCTTTTCTTTATTCCTTCCTATCTTACTTCTTTCGCTTTTTTTAAGTTTTATTTTTTATTTTTTATTTCATTTTTTACCTTTTTATATTTTTCTTACTTTTGATGAAACGCGGAAGCTCTTAATTTTGCAACCGTTTTTTTATTGCTTTTTTAACCATCTTTATTTCTCTATCCTGTCTTTTCTTTTTCTCTTTTTTTTTCTTTTTCTTTTTTTTTTTTTTTTGCAAAGGGTTGACCCTCAAAATTTTTTTCTCTCTCTTTTTTATCCTTTTTTGGTGAAATGTTGACCCATATTATTATTTTTCTCATCCATCTCTTTCTTTTATCTTTTTTTTTCTTTCTTGTGTTTTTCCTTATCCATCTTCCGAAATTCCTTTTTTTCCTTCTTTCCATCCTTCTTTAGATGGAATGTGGAATCACTAAGTGTGGTATCCGTCTTAGTTGTTTGTTTGTTTGTTGTTTTTTATCTTCTCTCTCTCTCTCTTTTTCTCTCTGTGTTTCTCTATTTCTCTCTCTCAATATCTCTCTTTCTCTGTCTCTCTCTCTCTCTCTTTCTCTCTCTTCCTCTCTGTTTCTCTATTTCTCTCTCTCTCTCTTTCTCTGTGTTTCTCTATTTCTCTCTCCCAAGCTCTCTCTCTCTCTCTCTCTCTCTCTCTCTCTCTCTCTCTCTCCCTCTCTCTCTCTCTCTCTCTCTCTCTCTCTCTCCTCTCTCTTTCTCTGTCTCTAATGAAATGTGGAAGCTCTAACTCTGGCATCCATCTTATGCCTTTTCTTATCTCCTCTCTTTCTACTTCTTCTCTCTTTTTTATCTTTTCCTTCTTTTTCCGATAAAACGTAGAACCTTTAAATCCATCATTCGTCTTGTTTGTCTTTCCTCCACCCTTCGCTCTCTTTCTCTTTCTCTTTCTTTTATCCATTCCTGTCATTTCCTTTTTTTTCTTTTCTTGTTTTTTTTCGATGAAACGTAGAACCTCTTAATCCATCATTCGTCTTGTTTGTCTTTTCTTCACCCTTCGCTCTCTTTCTCTTTCTCTTTCTTTTATCCATTCCTGTCATTTCCTCTTTTTTCCTTTTTTATCTTTTTTTCGATGAAACGTAGAACCTCTAAATCCATCATTCGTCTTGTTTGTCTTTCCTTCTCCCTTCTCTCTCTTTTTTCCTCTTTCTCTTTCTCTTTCTTTTATCCATTCCTGTCATTTCCTCTTTTTTTCTTTTCTTTTACTTTTTTTCGATGAAACGTAGAACCTCTAAATCCATCATTCGTCTTGTTTGTCTTTCCTTCTCCCTTCGCTTTCTTTCTCTTTCTCTTTCTCTTTCTTTTATCCATTCCTGTCATTTCCTCTTTTTTCTTTTACTTTTTTTTCGATGAAACGTAGAACCTCTAAATCCATCATTCGTCTTGTTTGTCTTTCCTCCACCCTTCGCTCTCTTTTCTCTTTCTCTTTCTCTTTCTTTTATCCATTCCTGTCATTTCCTCTCTTTTCTTTTCTTTTTTTTTTTCGATAAAACGTAGAACCTCTAAATCCAGCATTCGTCTTGTTTGTCTTTCGTTCACCCTTCGCTCTCTTTCTCTCTTTCTCTTTCTCTTTCTTTTATCCATTCCTGTCATTTCTACTTTTTTCTTTTCTTATCTTTTTTTCGATGAAACGTAGAACCCCTTAAATCCAGCATTCGTCTTGTTTGTCTTTCCTTCACCCTTCGCTCTCTTTCTCTTTCTCTTTCTTTTATCCATTCCTGTCATTTCCTCTTTTTTCTTTTCTCTTTCTACCTCTAAATCCATCATTCGTCCTGTTTGTCTTTCGTTCACCCTTCGCTCTCTTTTTTCCTCTTTCTCTTTCTCTTTCTTTTATCCATTCCTGTCATTTCCTCTTTTTTCTTTTCTCTTTTTTCGATGAAACGTAGAACCCCTTAAATCCAGCATTCGTCTTGTTTGTCTTTCGTTCACCCTTCGCTCTCTTTCTCTCTTTCTCTTTCTCTTTCTTTTATCCATTCCTGTCATTTCTACTTTTTTCTTTTCTTATCTTTTTTTCGATGAAACGTAGAACCCCTTAAATCCAGCATTCGTCTTGTTTGTCTTTCCTTCACCCTTCGCTCTCTTTCTCTTTCTCTTTCTTTTATCCATTCCTGTCATTTCCTCTTTTTTCTTTTCTCTTTCTACCTCTAAATCCATCATTCGTCCTGTTTGTCTTTCGTTCACCCTTCGCTCTCTTTTTTCCTCTTTCTCTTTCTCTTTCTTTTATCCATTCCTGTCATTTCCTCTTTTTTCTTTTCTCTTTTTTCGATGAAACGTAGAACCCCTTAAATCTTGCACCCGGTTCCTTTGTCTCAGCGACGGAAGAATATCCTCTTTTCTTTTCTTCTGTCATCTTCTGTCACATTGAAGGATTTTGACTATCGCTTTGGACTATCCTTCACGGGGTCTGTGTCTCATCCTCTCAGCCTCTCGGTTCGCTTAGGTGTTCGTGTTATATTTGTGTGTGTGTGTGTGTGTGGGGGTGTTAGTGTTATCTCGGTGTTATATCGGAGCTTTTTTTGTGCTATTTGATAGGTGTTCGTGTTATATTTGTGTGTGTGTGTGTGTGTTTGTGTGTGTGTGTGTGTGTGTGTGTGTGTGTGTGTGTGTGTGTGTGTGTGTGTGTGTGTTATCTCGGTGTTATGAAGGAGCTTGTGTTGTAGTTTTGTTCTATTTGATAGGTATTCGTGTTATATTTGTGTATGTTATCTCGGTGTTATGTAGGAGCTTGTGTTGTGGTTTTGTGCTATGTGATAGGTGTTCGTGTTATATTTGTGCGTGTTATCTCGATGTTATGCAGGAGTTTGGATGTGTTGTGTTTGTGTTATTTGAGGCTTTCGACGCGTGATGGGGTTGTGTCAGAGGTAGCAGGTGTTATGTTTTGTGTTATTTGAGAATCTTTGCGTAATTAGGTGTTGTCTCAGAGATTGCATGGGTTATATGTGTTACCTGAAGGCTTTAGCGTGTTACTTTGGAGGCTTCTTGTATGCTTTGGTGTTATCTCTGAACGCGTGTTATATTTTGGTGTTAATTTGGAGGCTCCTAGTGATGCCAGGTGTTTGTTTTCTTTGAGCTTTACATGTGTTATATTTTTAGTGTTCCTCAAGGTCCATCCACTGTGTGATCTGGATAGTACAAGATATATAACAATTTGTATGTTGTTATATCTAGATGAATTCATACTGTATTACCATGTGTCATATTTCTGTCTTAATTCCAATGGTTCTATCATGTTAGCTCGATGGTGAAAATACATTACTCTATTATCCTTTTCTGCTATGGACTCATCTCTAATTGTTGTATGAATTAATGTGCATTACTGTGTATCATATTTCCGTGTCATAGGAAGACCTTCAGTTACAATTCCTAGACGAGTAAAATAATATCACTGTGTAGTATGTGTGATTGAATTAATGATACGAAACACTATGTTATTTTTTTGTTATATTTTAAGTCCTTGTGAGTTAATGCTGAATAATCAATTTTGTATAATTTTTTAATAGATTTTTTAGTTGGGAACTAGAAAGGTATGTACGTATTTTGTACTTTGCTGTTATCATACTTATATTTCCTGTAAATGTTAACTATTTTTTACCTATTGGTCGTGAAGACGTACTATTCACTGTTACTTTTCTTTCTTTTGAGTGTACCTGTGTATGTGTGTGTGTGTGTATGTGTGTGTGTGTGTGTGTTTGTGTTTGTGTGTGTGTGTGTGTGTGTGTGTGTGTGTGTGTGTGTGTGTGTGTGTGTGTGTGTGTGTATGTGTGTGTGTGTGTGTGTGTGTGTGTGTGTGTGTGTTTGTGTGTGTGTGTGTGTGTGAGTGTGTGTGTGTGTGTGTGTGTGTATGTGCATGCGTGTGTATGTGTTTGTGTTTGTGTGTGTGTGTGTGTGTGTGTGTGTGTGTGTGTGTGTGTGTGTGTGTGTGTTGTATGTATGTGTGTGTGTGTGTGTTTGTGTGTGTGTGTGTGTGTGTGTGTGTGTGTGTGTGTGTGTGTATGTGTGTGTGTGTGTGTGTGTGTGTGTGTGTGTGTGTGTGTGTGTGTGTGTGTGTGTGTGTGTGTGTGTGTGTGTGTGTGTGTGTGAGGAGAGAGGGAGAGGGAGAGGGATGGAGGGAGAGAGAGAGAGAGAGAGAGAGAGAGAGAGAGAGAGAGAGAGAGAGAGAGCGAGAGAGAGAGAGAGAGAGAAATTCCGTAGCCCACAAATAGCTCTACAAGTGCTCAACCACCAAGGAGTCAATTAGTAGCCCCTACGTGACCTCACCTCCTTTCCCAATTCCTTGATCATTTTTTCCTTCTATGGGCACGGTCACAACAGCGCTTTTTTCATCAATGCGTTTGTGATGTGATCCGCCATTCGAGGTCAACCTGAGGTCGATTTCCCAACTTCTATTCGATGTCAGCGAAAAACATGGCGTCTGTTTGTATGCGTCGGCATCTAATAATTACTTATCTATTTCACTCATTCGCTACCGTTTTCTATTTCTATCTCCTTCCCACCCTACTATTCTCTATACGCCGCGTGACGTCATAGGCCTTATCACCCAAAACATGCGCAGAAATCCGAATTTACTAGACCCGTATTTATAAAGATCTTATCTACGGTTACCCAAGCGGTTCTCGTATATTATTTACCATCTTCTGTAGAAATGGAGGCTCAGCGATGACTAAAAACGACGTATGTGCATTCGTATTTTCGTATTTTTTTTCGTATTTATATTTTCGTATATATATTCGTATGTTGCAGAGAAGATATAGCAAAAGTGTCTATCATAATCCGCCGCAAGACCTTTGTCTAGAGGATGAATACAGACAAGTTCCTTTGAGGAACTTGTAACACACGTATGTAAAAAATGATGATGACCTGGCAGATATTTTCAAAACGGACTTCCATGTAAAAATGACAAACGTTTGTAAGGTTATAAAATGCATCATTTAAAAATCATATTAATTGAAATATGTATTATTAATCATTAATTAATTGAAATATATATGATTAATCATATATATTATTAATATATATGATTAATCATATATATTATTACTATATATGATTAATATATATTAAATTAATTGAAATATATAATATTAATCATATATATCATTAATATATATGATTAATATATATTAAATTAATTGAAATATATATTATTAATTAATTGAAATATATATCATTAATCATATTAATTAAAATATATATCATTGATCATATTAATTGAAATATATATTATTATTCCTTTCTTAACAGACTATAGACACTTTCCATACCTATTTTGGCGATTTCTAAACAATACATACCGTCGGCTTCTACTGCCACCCCCTTAATGCTATTTATATCTATACTATTCATATTGTTCGTGATATTATTGTTTGCATAATGCTATCAAAGTAATAATGAATAGTAAAAGAAAAAAAAAATAAATAAAAAATAAAAACCTTTCCGAAATTCAAGGAAAAGGTGAATATTGAAATAGATTGGGTTAGTAACT
>NC_091554.1:384258-411758 GCF_042767895.1 Penaeus vannamei
TGAACTCTGCAGCTTTCCCTCGAGAGTCACTGGACGCAGGTGCGAGGGCCGGAGGGAGAGCTTGAAAGAAACATCAAAGGCTCGAGACCCGACGAAGGAGGGAGGAAGGAGTGGGAGAGAAAGAACGTACATATACCTAAATACACACACACACACACGTACGCACATGCATCCACACACACACGTACACACGTACACACATGCACCCATACGCACACACATACGCACACACATGCACACACATGCACACACACACACATGCACACACATACACATGCACCCTCACGCACACGCACACGCACACACATACACACACACACACTCGCACACAAACACACGCACACACAGACACACACACACACACACACACACACACACGCACACCCCCCCACACGCACCCATGCTCCCCACGCCCCACCCCACCACACATACACACCCCTAATTCATATCCTCGAGTTCTTCTTCATCATCTTTCTTCTTCATCATCTCCATTTCCTCATATTTATTTCGCTCTCCCTTCCCTTCCCACTCCTTCCAAACTTCACATCTAAGCCTCCCCCCACACCCCCCCTTCCCCTCCCCGCCGCCCCACCCCCCTCCCCGCCCCATCATTCACGGAATCGAGCACCTCAGGCGGCCGAGAGTGCATATATCCCGCAAAACTTCTTAACAAGTTTCGAAAGAAGGGAAAACGAAAAAAGAGACGCAAAAGAAAGCAAGAAAACGAAAGAAATAACGATAAATATTGCAAAAGATTATACAAAATGAAAAAAAAACGAAGGAAATATCGATTAAAAATTGAAAAAAACGAAGGAAATAACGTAAAAAAATGCAAAAAAACAAGAACAAAAGAAAAAAAACGTAAAAACGAAGAAAATGCAAAACAAATCAAAATATAAAAACCTTAAAATACAAAAATACAATCGAAAAACAATAAAAGAAAGAAAGAGAGAGAGAAAAAAAAAGAATAAAGGAAAGAAAGAAAAAAAATCCGTGGACGAGGCACCGTATATCAGAACTTGGCCTGAATGCTCACAATTAGCGTGATAATGAACGCCCGTAATCGGCCATAAACACCCACGCTCCGCCAATAACTTTAGGCCGGAGTGTTGCTAGGACGAGGGAGGGAGGGGGGGGGGAGGGGGAGGGGGTGAAACGGCCTACGAATGTAAACATTTATACGAACGCTCTCTTGGTGGTCGGTGGCTTCTCGTCTCATTTTTTGGCTTTTTTTTTCGTTTACTTTTTGATTTTTGATTTTTGTTTCGTCTATTTTTCTTATGTCTCTCTCTTTCTCTCTCTCTTTCTCTCGCTCTCTCTTCTGAAACATTTATACGAACGCTCTCTCCGTGGTCGGTAGCTTCTCGTCTCATGTTTTGCCTTTTTTTCGTTTACGTTTTGATTTTTGATTTTTGTTTCGTCTATTTTTGTTATGTCTCTCTCTCTTTCTCTCTTTCTCTCGCTCTCTCTTCTGAAACATTTATACGAACGCTCTCTTCGTGGTCGGTGGCTTCTCGTCTCATGTTTTGCCTTTTTTTCGTTTACTTTTTGATTTTTGATTTTTGTTTCGTCTATTTTTCTTTTATGTCTCTCTCTTTCTCTCTCTCTTTCTCTCGCTCTCTCTTTTCAAACATTTATACGAACGCTCTCTTCGTGGTCGGTGCCTTCTTGTCTCAATTTTTGGCTTTTTTTTCGTTTACTTTTTGATTTTTGATTTTTGTTTCGTCTATTTTTCTTTTATGTCTCTCTCTTTCTCTCTTTCTTTGCCTTCTCGACTCTTTTTTTTTTCGTTTGCTTTTTTATTTTTTGTTTTTGTTTCGTCTATTTTTCTTTTATGTCTCTTTCTCTCTCTCTTTCTCTCGCTCTCTCTTCTCAAACATTTATACGAACGCTCTCCTGTCAGGGAATTTCCCTTTGCTTTTTTCACCTTTTATTTCTTTTTACTTCTATTTTCTTCCTTCTTTCTCTTTTTTAATATTTCTTTCGTCTATTCGTTTTCTTATGTTTTTTTCCCTTTTTTTCTCATTTTATTTTTGTTTCGTCTATTTTTCTTCTCTCTCTCTCTCTCTCTCTCTCTCTCTCTCTCTCTCTCTCTCTCTCTCTCTCTCTCTCTCTCTCTCTCTCTCTCTCTCTCTCTCTCTCTCTCTCTCTCTCTCTCTCTCTCGTAGGGGATTTCCCTTATTTTTTGGTTCTTTTCTGTTTTCTCTTTTTTATTTTTTTCCGTCTGTTCCTCTTATTATTTTTTTTCTTTACTTTTTTTCTTTTCAAACATATATACGGGAATTTCCCTTCTTTTCTTTTTTGCCTCTTTTCCTTTTTTTCTATTTTTTCTCTCTTATTTATCTTTGTTTCGTCTATTCCTCTTATTATATTTGTCTTTTTCTCAAATATTTTATACGAAATCCCTTCATTTTTATGCCTCTTTTTCCTTACATTTTCTTCATTTTTCTCATTCTTCTTTTCTGTTCACATATTTTCTTTTATTTATTCCACGTGTTATGCCTTTTTTTCTTTTTTCTTTCTGTCAGCGAGTTTTCCATCCGTCGGAAGTTCTCCTTCCTCTTTGCCTCTTTTTATCATATATTTTTTTTTATTCCTTCTTTTCTGTTCTTATTTATTTATTTATTCATTTCCCTACTGCTATGACATTTGATTTTGCCTTTTTGCTATCTTTTTCTGTTTTTCTTTTTCTTTTTCATTTATTTTGTTTTTTGTTTTGTTTTTCTTCTTTTTCTTTCTATTTATTCATTCATTTATTCATTTATTCTTTTTTTGTTGTTTTTCTTTTTAATTCTCTCTGTTTATTCATTCATTTATTTATTTTTTTCTTCTTTTTCTCTCTGTTTATTCATTCATTTATTCTTTTTTCTTTTTCTTCTATTTCTCTCTATTTGTTCATTCATTTATTCATTTATTTTGATTCGTCTATTCTTTTCGTTATGCCTCTTCTTCCCCCTTTTATTCCCAAGTTCCCCGTTTCTCCCTTATCTCCTTTACTTTTTTTTCCTTTTCATTTCTCATTTTTTCCATTTTTTGTTTTATCTTTTCTCTCCTTTCCTCCTCTTATGCCTTTTTCATTTAAAAAAAATCTTTCTTGTTTCATATTCTACCCTTGTTTTCCTTTTTTTTTCTCTCTCTCTCTCTTCTTTTCTTACTAATTTCATCCTTTTTTTAAAATCTTTTTACATTTATCTTTTCTCTCTCGTTCCCTACTTTCGCCTCGGTATTCGGTCATTTATTATTTTTTTTCCCCATTTTCTTTCTTTTTTCGTTTCTTCCAAACTCTCTTCTTTCTTTTCTTCTTTTCCATCTTCCTTTCCCTCTTTTTCTCCCTTTCTTTCCCCTCTCTTCCATTTCTTTCCCTTTCTTTTCTCCTTTGCCCCCTCTTTTCTCTTCTTCCTCCCATTTCTTTTCTCCTGTTCCCTCCTCTTCCCTCTTTCTTCCATCTTTTCCCCCTTTCTTTCTCACAATCTCCTGTACTCCCCCTCCTCTCTCTCCACTTTTTTTACTCCCAATCTTTTTCTTATTTTTCCCTTTTTTCCAACTTCCCCACTTTTTTTCTCCCTTCCTTTTCTCCTTTTCCCCTTCTCCTTCCTCCCCCTTCTTCTCCCCCTCCCTTCCCCTCCTTTTCCTCTCTCTTCTGCCTCCCTTTCGCCACGATATTCGGGCCAATCACGCGAAGGAAGACGAAGTTGAGGGGAAATTAGTGGTCAACGCCCATCGAGAGGAGCGTGGGCGTGAATAGTGTCTCTTTTTCAGTTCTTTTGAGATCGGGGGAAGAGGGGAAGGAAGGGGGGAAGGGGGAGGGGGAGAGGGGAAGGAAGGGGGGGGAGGGGGAGGGGGAGAGGGGAAAAGGGGGAGAGGGGAAGGAGGGAAGGAGAAGGGGAGTAAGGGAAGGGAGAAGTATGGGATTGCAGGTGAGGGGGGAAGGAGGGAAGGGGAAGGAGAGTGGAGAAAGAGGGGGAGGATAACGGGTGCAGGTGTGTCGATTGAGAAGGGGGTGGGGGAGGAGGAAGAGGAGGGAAAGAGAGGGGAGAGTAGGGAGGCGAAAGAGAAGAGCAAAAAAGGCCCTCTTTGAGATCTTTCAGGGAGGGCGCAGGTGTGCAGGATGAAGGCGAGGGAAGAGGGGAAAGGAGAGAGGAAAGAGAGGAGATGTAGGTGAAGGGGAGAGAGGGAGAAGAAGGGGAGGAGGGGAAGAGGGAGATGGAGAGAGGAAAGAGAGGGGATGTAGGGGAAGGAGAGATAGGGAGAGGAAGGGGAGGAGGGGAAGAGGGGGATGGAGAGAGGAAAGAGAGGGGATGTAGGGGAGAAGGGGAAGAGGAGGATGGAGAGAGGAAAGAGAGGGGATGTAGGGGAAGGAGAGAGAGGGAGACGAAGGGGAGGAGGGGAAGAGGGAGATCAAGAGCGAGAAGGAGAAGGAGAGCAGAGCAGGAGGAGAGGAGAGGAGGGGAAGAAGAAAAAGCGAAGAAGACGAAGGAAGGGGGCGAAAAGTGAAGCGAGGGAAGGGTGAGGAACAAGGGAAAAGAGAAGAATAAAGAAGAGGAGATTATAGAGGCGAGAGGAGGGAGAGGAAAGGGGGAATGGAAAGCGACACCTTAGGTATTCCGGAGAAGGTGGAAGCGAGCTGGAAAGAAGACGAGGGAAACAAACGAAAACAAATATAACACTTATTCTAACTCGCCAAAGATTTAAAAAAAAAAGGAAGTCACGAAGGACAAAATAAAGGTCTAATTAAGAGAAGATGTCATTATAATCCTGCTGGAAGTAGTCGCGTGCAACAGCCTGCAAATACCACCGCTAATGCCAGGTTTCAATGTCGTTAATGGCCAGAGTGCCCAGGGTGGGGGGGGGGGGCGGGGCGGCGCTCCCCCGGTCGGCGAGGGGCGGCCCGAGAAGGAGAGCTCGGCTGGCTCGCTCGCAAGAATTCTTTTTATATTCCTTATAGATTTATGTAGATAATTGCGTTTGTGCGTATATGTTTAGAAATGTATGTATATATATTGTTTATATATAGATACATTTATAAATACATGCACACACGGTCACACACACAATATATGTGTGTGTGTGTGTGTGCGTGTGTTTGAATATACAGCCTCTGGGGAAGAAACCATTCAAGAAGTTAAATATTCCAAAACTTGAGGAGGAAGAAGTCGCTGCTGACCTTGTCCTCGACCCGGCCCTAGAACCTCGACGACTTGGACTTACGAAGATCTCCTGCCAACGAAATCTGGTCCGCCTTGAACTGCTTAGGCGTACCTGGGTCTATCATGGAGGAAGAACTTATAACAAAGATAACCATGTCTATCTTTGTTGAAGAGACCGCAGAATTGCCCTGGACGACCCTGCATTTGAACCAAAGAAAGCATTCAACCCTATCTGCAAGAGAGTTTAGTATTTGTCGAAGTTGTACGGATAAAGGCACATCAACAAATCAGTGGGTATTCATTTCTATAGAAGAGACTGCAAATGCTTTTAATAATACTTTTGAAAAATATCTATGCCCCCCCCACCCCCGTCATACAGCTCTTTAGCCCTCCTTAGTTAGACGGGACAATTCTCGTCGTAGACTAGGCCAAGATCCGAATAGGTAGATTAATGGCCTTAAATAGGCTACTGAACCATCCATTCATTCTCTGTCAACGAGGAAGTCATTCACTGCCTCCTACAAGTATCAGTCAACCAGGAATTATATAGCCAGCCTCTAGGATACTCAGAGAGCCCTCAAAACCTATCCAGCAGAAAGTGCGTCTACTTCACATACTATGAATTTATAACGTGTCTGACAGAGATTCGAACCCTCACCGCCACTGCAAAGAAATCACAAGACGGGCACTCTATCCCGCGGACAGAGTGCCCGTCTTGTGATTTTTTTGCAATGGCGGTGAAGGTTCGAATCTCTGTCAGAGAGGTTATAAATTCATGATATCAATGCGGCCAGTGCATTATTCCATCTTCCATTCAGATACTATACACGTTGAGGTAGACAAGTCAGGGAAATCCGTCCTCATCCACAAACGAGTTGACACCTTCTATTGTGCCATATCGCAGGATTTAAGGGTTGCCTTCGCTCCGAACCTTTACCCTCAGGAGAGAAACCTTTTAGAGTTGTGACGACCAAAGGGTAGATCAACTTCTATCTAAATCCGACGAAATCCTCGTCAGAATCCTCCTAAATCGCTTCGGCTGAACAGGGACGCCCTTTCCGAGAGCCAGTGCCGGCTTCTGTGCCATGAGACGGTGGACAATGTTCACAAGAAAGCCTCAGGAGGAATACCAAGAAGAAGAAAAAAGGAGAAAATACTACAACACCACAGACCCCCCCCCCCCTCCCAGGCGCTTGGCACTCCCAACGAAGAGGACCTCGGAAGGGTAATGGCTGAATTTGGCCAAGGGGCGTCGCGGCGGGACTGTCAAACGCCAGAAGCCTTTCCAGCCACAGGAATCCTGACGCAGATGTCCTCTCTCTCGCGCCGGCATGACTGCTGTCCACACTCGCCTTTCCCAGCGGCCTTGAACTACACAGCGGATCTTGGCCGGTCGACCTTCCTGGCGCTATATGTATATATATACATATATATATATATAGATGAAGATATATATATATATATATATATATATATATATATATATATATATATATATATATACATATATACATACATGTATATATACATATATAAGTATATATATGTAAATATATATATATATATATATATATATATATATATATATATGCATATATACATATATATACATACATGTATATACATATATATGTATATATATATATATATATATATATATATATATATATATATATATATATATATATATATATATATATATATATATATATATATATATATATATATATATATATATATATATATATATATATATATATATATATGTATGTATGCATCTATACCTATATATGTATATATGTGTGTGTGTACACACACACACACACACACACACACACATATATACATACACATGTGTATGTGTGTTTATGTATGTACGTATTTGTGCGTGTGCGTGTGTGTGAGCACACAAGCGCGCATGCATGTAAATAATGTCATCCAATAAAGCCGCGCTTTATCGCTCCGAAGACTCAATATCGTGTGGCTAGAAATGTTTTTATCACTTTCTTGCCGCCGAGCCCTTATTGCGCCGGGAAGACGCCTCCTCCTCCTCAAGGTCCATATTGGCTTCTCACCGTAATGAGAAATATGAAGCCAAAGTCAAGTCGCTGAACTTCACTTACGGTGAGGCCGAATCTCCGAAGCTAATCAAGTTGGGCCGAGTTTCGGATCCGACGGACGGGCTTATAAACAAAGGACGCCTCTTGATTGCACACGAGAGACCGTCCTTTGCTTAATCAGGGGCGGGGGCTTCGTCGGAGGAGGCTGCGGAGGAGGAGGCTTCGTCGGAGGAGGCTTCGGAGGAGGAGGCTTCGGAGGAGGAGGCTTCGTTAGAGGAGGCTTCGTCGGAGGAGGAGGCTTCGGAGGAGGAGGCTTCGTTGGAGACTTCGTCGGAGGAGGCTTCGTCGGAGGAGGAGGCTTCTTCGGTGGAGGCTTCGTCGGAGGAGGCTTCGGAGGAGGAGACTTCGTCGGAGGAGGCTTCTTCGGAGGAGGCTTCGTTGGAGACTTCGTCGGAGGAGGCGTCGTCGGAGGAGGCTTCGTCGGAGGAGGCTTCTTCGTCGGAGGAGGCTTCGTCGGATGAGGAGGCTTCGTCGGAGGAGGCTTCGTCGGAGGAGGCTTCGTCGGATGAGGCTTCGTCGGATGAGGAGGCTTCGTCGGATGAGGCTTCGGAGGATGAGGCTTCGTCGGATGAGGAGGCTTCGTCGGATGAGGAGGCTTCGTCGGATGAGGCTTCGGAGGAGGAGGCTTCGTTGGAGACTTCGTCGGAGGAGGCTTCGGAGGAGGAGGCTTCGTCGGAGGAGGCTTCTTCGGAGGAGGCTTCGTTGGAGACTTCGTCGGAGGAGGCGTCGTCGGAGGAGGCTTCGTCGGATGAGGAGGCTTCGTCGGAGGAGGCTTCGTCGGATGAGGCTTCGTCGGATGAGGAGGCTTCGGAGGAGGAGGCTTCGTCGGATGAGGCTTCGGAGGATGAGGCTTCGTCGGATGAGGAGGCTTCGTCGGATGAGGAGGCTTCGTCGGATGAGGCTTCGGAGGAGGAGGCTTCGTTGGAGACTTCGTCGGAGGAGGCTTCGGAGGAGGAGGCTTCGTCGGAGGAGGCTTCGTCGGAGGAGGCTTCGTCGAATGAGGCTTCGGAGGAGGAGGCTTCGTTGGAGGAGGCTTCGTCAGATGAGGCTTCGTTGGAGGAGGCTTCGTCGGGGGCTTCGTCGGAGGAGGCTTCTTCGTCGGAGGCTTCGTCGTCGGAGGCTTCTTCGTCGGAGGCTTCGTCGGAGGAGGCTTCGTCGGAGGAGGCTTTTTCGGAGGAGGCTTCGTCGGAGGAGGCTTTTTCGGAGGAGGCTTCGTTGGAGGAGGCTTCGGAGGCCGCTTGTCACGTGGCTTCGTTTCGGGCGGGGGGGTGGGGGTGGGTGGCAGGGGGTAGGGGAGGGAGGTTAAGGCGCGTTTTCTTTGTTTTTGGTTTTGTTTCGTTTTATTTCTCTCTCTCTCTCTCTCTCTCTCTCTCTCTCTCTCTCTCTCTCTCTCTCTCCCTTTCTCTCTCTCTCTCTCTTTCCCCCTCTCTCCCTTTCTCTCTCTCTCTCTTTCCCCCTCTCTCAATCTCTCTCTCTCCCCCTCTCTCAATCTCTCTCTCTCTCTCTCCCAACGGAAAGAGAGAGAGAAATTTGTTGAAATTGAAGGAATGGAGTGTTTTGAGAACAAAAAAAGTAAAAAAATAATAATAATAAAAATAAATAAAGAAAGAAAGAAAGAAAATAAAATAAGAATCTTTGGATTGTGAAAATCATAAATCAAATAATAAAACAAATTAAAATAGAAAGAGAATAATGAAAATATCATTCTCTGCTCTATCCTTCCCTGTTCTTCCTTCAGAATAAAACTCAAAATACCAGAGACAAAATACCTTTTTCTAGAATACAAGATACCGCATCGTATCAAAACAAACTAATAAGAAAAATAATAATAATATCCCACCAAAATATAGTTATCACCTGAAAAAAATAACTTCACTGAATACGTAAAAGAAAGCAAAAGAACGTAAACAAAAGAAAATAACTGAAAGGAAACGAAACGAGGCAATAGAAGAATAAAAGAAGAAAGGGAAACCTGGCAGAGTTGACACTAGGAGGGAGTTAACGCGCTGGAAATAATGACGATTCTTACCGCTAGATGGCACTGATACTCGCATCGTACGCCCACCTCTTGCTTTCCTTGCTTAGCGCTAAGATAGAGAAAATAAGAAAAAAGAAAGAAAGAAAGCAAAAGAGAAGAAAAAGAGACAACGGGCTGATATTAATGACCGAGAGAGAAAAAATAAATAGATAAAGACACAAAGGCCGATAATACGAACTGGGATTAACGGTCAAAAGTTCAAATTAGGTCATTTAATTTTCTTCTCCATACGTATCTCAATGGTTTATATAAGAATAAATTTTCCATCTAACTGTAATTTCAACTTCAATTTGAAACCAGCCATGCAAGGTAAGTGGGTAGGCCTACAGAACGAAATCTATTTTATGAGTAATGCTTGCTGAAAATTACATAGGCCTAATCACGGTCTAATTTTACAGTTAGAGAGTTAATTTAGGATTTTATAATTCATTTCTAATCAGGTTTTAGGCTTAGTAACAATACTATAACTATTATTACTTCTACTTATGTTACTGCTACTACTGTTGATGTTTCTATTAATAAATGTTTTGTTTTATCAATGAAAATATGCTTACTGTCTAGTCTAGCTTTGACTTAATTGATAATTTGGTTTTCTTGTAGATAAAGTTTATTGAATTATTGTTATCGGGAAGAATATTCAGGAGTGACTATTTTATTATGATAATTATTTTGTTAACTAAAAAAAAAAAAAAAAAAAAAAAAAAAAACGTATATGTCACCATTCTTTTAGTATCCTTGTATTTTCCCATTTTCTTTATCCTTCCCCTTCTTCTTCTTTTTTATTATCATCACTTCCTCTTCCTATTCTTCTATTTTCTTCTCTTCCCTTACCCTTCACTCCTCCTCTTCCCTCCCCCTTTCCCTTCCCTTTCACTATCACTTACTCTTCCTATTCCTCCTTCCTCCTCTACCCTTCCCCCTATCGACCCCTTCCCCTCTCCCCTTTTCTTCTATTCCCTTATTTCTTCTATTTCTTCTATTCCCCTCTACCTTTTCTTCTATTCCATTCCCTCTCCCCTTTCCTAGTCTTTCTCTTTCTCCTTCGTTTCCCTTCCCCTTTCCCTTACCTCCTCCTCCTCCTCCTTTCCACTCCCTTCCTTCCCCTTTCCTCCATCTTTCCCTTCCCCTCCTCCTCCCCTTCATCATCCCTTCCCCTTCACGTATTTCCTCCTTTCTTGCCTTTCATCTTCTTCCTTTTCCCCTTCGCTTCCCTTGTCATCCTCCTCCTCAACCCTACCCGTTTCCCCTTTCCTTTTCCTCCTTCCTCCTTCCCTTTCCCTCAACCCCCTTTCCCCCTTCCTCTCACTCTTCTTCCCCTTTCCCCTTCCCTTCACCCCCCTTCCTCCCTTCCTCCTTCCCCTCACCACCTTTCCCCTTTCCCTCACCCCTTCCCCTCACCCCTTCCCCTTCCTCCTTCCCCCTCCCCCTTCCCTTCCTCCTTCCTCCTTCCCCTTCCCTCACCCCTTCCTTCCTTCCTCCTTCCCCTCTCCCCCTTCCTTCCTCCTTCCCCTTCCCCTTCCCTCTCCCCTTCCCTCCCCTTCCTCCTTCCCCTCACCACCTTTCTCCCTTCCCTCATCCCCCTTCCCCTTCCTCCTTTCCCCCTCACCCTCACTTCCCCTTCCCCCTCCCCCATCCCTTCCCTCATCCCCCCTTCCCCTTCCTCTCCCCCTCTCCCTTCCCTCACCCCTTCTCCCTTCCCTTCCCTCCTCTCCCCCCCTACCCTTCCCCTCCCTCTCCCCGTTCCCCCTTCCCCTCATCCCCCCTTCCCCTTCCCTCACCCCTTCCCCTCACCCCTTCCCTCCATCCCCTCGATAAAAGCAAGCAAATCAGGCAGGATCGACGAGGTGCTGACGCTTGCTATTTTCTCTGCGATTTGTATTCGCTTTATACTTTGTTTTTTTCTATCTCTCTTTATTCTTCGCTTTGCTTTACTCCTTGAATTCGTTGCCGTTGTTTTTTTTTTTTTTTTTTTTTTTTGCTTTTTTTCTCCTTTTTCTTTTTCTTCTGCTTCTGCTTCTTCTTCCTCCTCTTCTTCTTTTTTCTCCTAAAACTCGTCCTCTTCTTTTTCTCCTTCTTTCTTTAATAAGTCGCCCTCCTCTTATTCTTCGTCTTATTCCTCCTCCTCCTCCTTGTCCCTCCTCCTCCTCTTCCTTGTTCTCCTCCTCCTCCTCCTCCTCCTCCTCCTCTTAATCTTCGTCTTATTCCTCCTCCTCCTCCTTCTCCTCTCCTTATACTCCTCCTCCTCCTCCTCTTCTTTCTCCTCCTCCCTCCTTCTCCTCTTCCTCCTCCTGCTCCTCTTAATCTTCGTCTTATTCCTCCTCCTCCTCCTCTTTCTCCTCCTCCTCTTCCTTGTCCTCCTCCTCCTCCTCCTCTTAATCTTCGTCCTATTCCTCCTCCTCCTCCTCTTAATCTTTCGTCTTATTCCTCCTCCTCCTCCTTCTCCTCTCCTTATACCTCCTCCTCCTCCTTCTCCTCTTTCTCCTCCTGCTCCTCTTAATCTTCGTCTTATTCCTCCTCCTCCTCCTTCTCCTCTCTTTATACTCCTCCTCCTCCTTCTCCTCTTCCTCCTCCTTCTCCTCCTCCTCCTCATACTCTTCGTCTTATTCCTCCTCCTTCTCCTCTCCTTATACTCCTCCTCCTCCTGTTGCATGATCCGCATTTTCACCTTCTGCCATTACTGTGTCATGTCATTCTCTGTCATGTAATTCTCGTGATATTGAAATTAAATTGCGTTGTTATTTTTTTTCTCTCTCACTTCATATACATTTATGCATCAACTCATCTTTATCATTAGTTCGATTTATTTATTTCTATCTTTCTTTCTCTTTATACATAATTTTGTTTGGCTTTTTAAATTCTTTGTTATTCCTCTATTTTTTTATTTTTTATATATATATATATATTTTTTTTTTTTTGGGGGGGGGTTATTCTGTTATTCCTCTAATTGTTTTTTCGTTTTTATTGTGGTTATTCTTATTATTTTTTTCCCATTTTTTCTATATTTCTTAGCTTGTTTTATTCATTTTTATTTATTTTTATTTATTTTATTTTATATATTTAGTTTTTATCTATTTTGTGGTTATTCTTATTATATTTTATTCACTTTTTCTATATTTCTTAGCCTGTTCTCTTTATTCTTTATTGGTTTATTCCTTTTAGAAAAATAATTATTCCGTTCTGATTCCTTGTATAAATCGAGTAATACAGAAAAGATTAATTAATGGCAGGTAAGGCGATTAATTTACGGAAGAAATGCGGTGGAATTAAAAAAGAAAGAAAAAAAGAAAAAGAAAAAAGAAAGAAAAGTATAAAGAAAAAAAGAAAGAAAGAAAAGAAAAAGAAAAGAAAAAGAAAGAAAGAAAAGAAAAGGAAAGACAAAGAAAGAAAGAGAAAAAGGAAAATAAAAAGAAAGAAAATAAAAAGAATAAAGAAAGAAAAGAAAAAAGAAAGAAAGAAAGGAAAGAAAAAAGAAAGAAAAAAAGAAAATAAAAATAGAACAAAGAAAGAAAAGAAAAAGAAAAGTAAGAATAAAGAAAGAAGAGAAAAGAAAGAGAAAAAAGGAAAAGAATAAGAAAAAAGAAAGAAAAAGAAAAAGAAAAATCACCAAGAAAGGAAAGCGGGGAAAATGTGGTTCAAAATATGACTTATCTGTCGAGAAGTCAACATGCAATAAAAAGGTTATCCACATAAGTTGCAACATGCGGTTAAAATGTAGTTGCAGTTGCGGTTAATAATCGACGGTTAATTCGTGTTATAATTGCGGTTAATTCGTGTTATAATTGCGGTTAATTCGTGTTATAATTGCGGTTAATTCGTTATAATTGCGGTTAATTCGTGTTATAATTACGGTTAATTCGTGTTATAAATGCGGTTAATTCGCGTTATAATTGCGGTTAATTCGTGTTATAAATGATGGTTAATTCGTGTTATAAATGCGGTTAATTCGTGTTATAAATGATGGTTAATTCGTGTTATAATTGCGGTTAATTCGTGTTATAATTGCGGTTAATTCGCGTTATAAATGCGGTTAATTCGTGTTATAAATGCGGTTAATTCGTGTTATAATTACGGTTAATTCGTGTTATATTTACGGTTAATTCGTGTTATAATTGCGGTTAATTCGCGTTATAATTGCGGTTTATTCGTGGTATAAATGTGGTTAATTCGTGTTATAATTGCGGTTAATTCGTGTTATAAACGCGGTTAATTCGCGTTATAATTGCGGTTAATTCGCGCTATAATTGTGGTTAATTAGTGATATAAATGCGGTTCATTCGTGTTATAAATGTGGTTAATTCGTGTTATAATTGCGGTTAATTCGTGTTATAATTGCGGTTAATTCGTGTTATAATTGCGGTTAATTCGCGTTATAATTGCGGTTTATTCGTGGTATAAATGTGGTTAATTCGTGTTATAAATGCGGTTAATTCGTGTTATAATTGCGGTTAATTCGTGTTATAATTGCGGTTAATTCGTGTTATAATTGCGGTTAATTCGTGTTATAATTGCGGTTAATTCGCGTTATAATTGCGGTTTATTCGTGGTATAAATGTGGTTAATTCGTGTTATAATTGCGGTTAATTCGTGTTATAAACGCGGTTAATTCGCGTTATAATTGCGGTTAATTCGCGCTATAATTGTGGTTAATTAGTGATATAAATGCGGTTCATTCGTGTTATAAATGTGGTTAATTCGTGTTATAAATGCGGTTAATTCGTGTTATAATTGCGGTTAATTCGTGATATAAATGTGGTTAATTCGTGTTATAATTGCGGTTAATTCGTGATATAAATGCGGTTAATTCGTGATATAAATGCGGTTAATCCGTATTATAATTACGGTTAATTCGTGTTATAATTGCGGTTAATTCGTTATAAATGTGGTTAATACGTGTTATAAATGCGTTTAATTCGTGTTATAATTGCGGTTAATTCGCGTTATAAATGCGGTTAATTCGTGTTATGATCACAGTTAATTCGTGTTATAATTACGGTTAATTAGCTATAAACAGGTAATTACCAACATCCTTTAATGAAGTGAAAATGTAATACTCGATATACTTCAGAATTTTTTGGATGAAACGTCAAGGGAAAAAATTATGCAAATTGGGGAAAAAATAAATTGAAAACGAGGAGGAAATTGAAGTTAACGAGAGTGAAGCAATCCTTCGTAACAAGTGAAGGAATTGCGCCAAGAATCGTGTGGGAAATGAGGGCAAATATGAGACAATTTCACTTCAGGGATGAGAAGAAACGTAAAATAAATAAATAAAAAAATAAATAAATATGATAACAAAAAATAAAAGATGAATAAAAATAAACAAATAAATAAATGAAATAGCAACAAAAAATAAAATAAATCAAATAGCAAAAGAAGAGAGAAAGAGAGAGAGAGAGCGAGAGAGAGAGAGAGACAGAGAGAAAGAGAGAAAGAGAGAGAGAGAGAGAGAGAGAGAGAGAGAGAGAAACAGAGAGAGAGACAGACACAGAGAGAGAGAGAGAAAGAGAGAAAGAGAGAAAGAGAGAGAATGTGCAAAGCGACGGCAGGAAAATGTGCAAATAATTCAACGTTGTATTCAGCGAGCGGAAGAGGGGGGGAGGGGGGGGGACGGATGAGGAACAAGCGACGTCGAGAGAATAAGAAGGGAGAGACGAAGGAGAAGATGATGATGATGAAGATGAGGAGCAGGAAGAGGCGGAGAAGGAAAAACAGAGAGAGGAGAAGGAGGAATGAGAGAAAGGAGAAGAGGAGGTGATGATGATGATGGTGAAGATGATGATGATGATAATGGTGATAATGATGATGATGGTCATAATGATGATGATGATTGTGATAATGAGGATGATGGTGATAATGATGAAGATGGTGATGATGATTATTGTAATGGTAATTATGATGGCGATAAGGAGGAGGAGGAGAGAGAGAGATGAAGAAGAGGAAGAAGGAAGAAGGCGAGGAGGGGGATGGGTAAGGAGACGAGGAGGAGAAAGAGTAGGCGGAGGGAGGGAGAAGAAGGAAGAGGAAAAGGGGGGAAGGGAGAGAGAAAAGAGCAGGGGGAGTAATATAAGGAAGAGGGGAATATGGAGAAATAAGGGTAGAAATAGGATGAGGGGAAAAGGAGGAAAAAGGAAGAGGAGGAGAAAGATAGGGAGATAGAAAGAAAGACAGGAAAAAGGAGGAATAAGGAATAACGTGAGGAGAGAAAGAAGAAGTAGAAGGGAGACGAAGGAGAGAATAAAGATAGGATTAAGGAAGAGAAAGCTAAAGAGGAGGATCAGAAGGAAGAAGATGGCGGAAAGAGGAGAAGGAGGAGCAAAAAGAAGAGGAAGGAAAGAGAAGGGAAGAAAAAAGTGAAATGTCAGCGGGGAGCTTGATAAACGAGAGCTGATGGGTGTGAAAGAGGAAGAGAAGGAACGGATGGAGGAGGAGAGAGAAAAGGAAAAAGAAAATGATCCGAAAGAGAAGAGGGAAAAGGAAAAAAAAAACAGTGAATAGAGAAGATAGAAAGAAAATACGAAGGAGACACAATAGGGGGACACAAAATAAATAAAAGAAACAATAAGAAGAGACAGAAAAGGTGAAGCAAATGAAAGAGAAACAGAGCAAGGAAAAGAAGGAGAAAAATAAGAAGAAGGGAAAAAAGAGAAACAGGAACAGAAAAGATAAAGAGACGAAAGAGAAAAAAAAGAGAGAAACAGGAGGAGATAAGAAAAAAAAAACACGAAAGAAAAGAAAAAAAGAGAAACAGAAAGAGATAGGGAAAACAGGCGAAAGAGAAGGAAAAAAAGAGAGAACCAGGAACAGAAAAGAAAAAAAAGAAGCCAAAAAGACGAAAGAGAAGAAGAAGAAGAAAAAAGAAAATCAAGAAGACAAAAGAAAAAGAGAATAAGCAAAGAAATCAGAATAAATAAAAAAAATAAACCTGAACATTTAACCCTTCAGATAAGACAGAGCTAAGCCAGAGCGACACCCTTTCTCTCCCTCTAAGCAGGTAAGAGACACGGCATCTGTGATTAATTAAGAAGCCTCCATGAAGCCCTGAAGAAGCACTGAAGCGACAGGTAATGTAAGCCACCTGTGTTTCCTGGCGCCGCTTACATGGCTAGAGTTAATTAACATGTGACGCCTATCTGTGTATATTTGTGTACGGAGGTGTGTGTGTGTGTGGGGGGGGGGTGTAGGTATGGGTGGGTAGGTGTGTGGGTGTGGGTGGGTGGGTGTGTGGGGGTGGGTAGGGGTGTGGGTGGGTGGGTGGGCGTGTGGGTGTGGGTATGGGTGTGTGGGGGGGGGTGAGTGTGGGTGTGTTTGTGTGTGTATGTGTGCGTGTGTGTGTGAGTGTGTGTATGTGTGTGTGTGTGTGTGTGTGTGTGTGTGTGTGTGTGTGTGTGTGTGTGCGTGTGTGTGAGTGTATCTGTGTGTGTGTGTGTGTGTGTGTACGTAACGGGATAGACGTTCTCAACACAATAACAGTTTTATTACTATTCATCTGAAGCTTTTAGTCGGATCCTGGAGATGAATCGGTAGGGGGAATAACATGCATTTGACTACCATGAAAAGCTACGAGGAAAAGAAAATAAGACAGAAAGAGATATTATGAGAGAGAGAAAGAGAGGAAAGGAGAAGGAAAGAGAGAGAGCGAGAGCAAAGGAGAAAGAAAGAGACAGACAGACAGACAAACCAAGAAATTTACCAATAAGTCACACACACACACACACACACACACACACACACACACACACACACACACACACACACACACACACACACACACACACACATATATATATATATATATATATATATATATATATATATATATATATATATATATATATATATATATATATATATACATTTTTCCCTTACCTGTATTTCTCTTCGTGGGATCTTTCTGAAAAGGGTAATTAGGGAAGGAGGGTAGGAGGGAGGAAGTAGGGAGAGGAAAGGTGAGGGAAGGAAGGTAGGTGGGAAAGAAGGAAGGAGGGAGGGGAAAGGTGAGGGAAGGAGGGTAGGAAGGTAGGAGGGAGGGGAAAGGTGATTGAAGGAGGGTAGGTGGGTAGGAGGGAGGGTGAAAGAAGGAAAGGAGGAGGAGGAGGAGAAGAAAAAGAAGAAGGTGGAGGGTAGGTCTAAGAGGATGGGGAGGAAGAGGAAAAAGATAGGAGAGGAGGGGGGAAGGAGAGGCAGGAAAATGGAATGAGGAAGGGAGGGAGAGGAAAAAGGAATGAGGGAGGGAAGATGGAGGAAGGGGGATAGAAGGTAGGGAGAGAGAAGGAGGGAATGAGAGAGAAGCATGGAGGGAGAAGTAAGGAAGATTAGGAGAGGGAAGGAGGGATACAAAGAGAGAGAGAGAGAGAGAGAGAGAGAGAGAGAGGGAAAGAGAGAGAGAGAGAGAGAGAGATAGATGGATAGAGAGAGAGAGGGGGGAGAAAGAGAGTGAGAGAGAGAGAGAGAGAGAGACAGACAGACACAGGGAGAACAGGAGGATGCTCGAGCGCACCCCAACAGACCAACACCGAAGCACTGAAGCAGCCCAGGAGATCGAGGGGAATGTTGGAGGTCGCGTGGAGGAGGAGGAGAAGGAATCGGCTCCTGGAGGACTCAAGAGGACGAGGAGGGAAGGAAGAAGGGAGGGAGAAAGAGAGAGGCAATAGGAGGAGGGAGGGAAGGAGGGAGAAAGAGGAAGGGAACAGGAGGAGGGAAGAAAGGAAGGAGAGAGAAAGAAGGGTGGGGGGGGGGGGGGCAGGGAGACAGAGGGAAGGGGAGGAGGAAGAGAGAGGGAGGGAGACAGAGAGAGAGAGAAAGAAAGAGAGAGAGAGAGAGGGGGAGAGACAAACAGACAGACAGAAATAGAGACAGAAACAGAGGCAGAGAGAGGAAGGCCGAGTAGTACCAAAAGCCCATTCATGGCCTGAATAAGAGCAGGTACAATGGGCTTGGTACTAAGAGGAACGTGAAGGAGGAGGAGGATGCACTGAGGACATCAGAGAAGGAGTACAGTCGAATGGAGACGTAGGAGTAGGAATTATAAGGAGTAGGAGGTACCTGTAGGATTAGAAGGAGGAGGAGAAGGAGGAAGGAAGAGTAGAAGAGGGGGAGGCTAAAAGACAGAAGGAAAATTAAGAAGGAAGAGCAGGGGGA
Organism: Penaeus vannamei; assembly: GCF_042767895.1. NCBI lineage: Eukaryota > Metazoa > Arthropoda > Malacostraca > Decapoda > Penaeidae > Penaeus > Penaeus vannamei. The sequence continues at coordinate 402,702 of NC_091554.1, forward strand.
GGAAGGAATGGGGAAGAGGAATGGGTGGAGGAGGAATAAGATGAGAGAGGGGGGGAGGAGGAGGAAAGGAAGGATATTAGGAAGAAGGAGAGGAAGCAGAGAGAGGAGGAGGAGCAGAAGAGAGGCTGAAGAGTAGATCTAAGAGGATCGGAAGAGAAAGGGAGGATAAAGAAGAAAGGAAGGATAAAAAAAGAGGAAAAGGAAGAAGAGGAGGATGAGGGTAAAAGAAAGAGTAGGAGGAGGAGGGAGACGAAGAAGAAAAAGCTGATGATGAAAAAAAGAAGAAGAAGAATGAGAATAAGAATAAGGAGCACTGCTACGAATGATAATAATAATGATAATTGTTATCATTATCATTATCACTATTATCATTATAATAATACGCCTTTAAGAGTAGGACCAAGGCAAACCGGAGGCGCGGAGAAGAGAAGGAATAGCCATAATGATGATAATGATTATAATAGTAATAATGATAATGATAAATAACAATGATAACAATGATAATAAAAATGATAATAATACTGATAACAATAATAAGAATAATGATAATAATAAAATAATTACAATAACAATAATAATAATGATAACAATAATAACAATAATGATAATAATAAAATAATTACAATAACAATAATAATAATGATAACAATAATAACACGAATAATGATAACAATCACCATAACAACAACAATAACAAGAAGAAAGAGAAGAAGAAGAGGACCACGGAGGAAGAGTCCGAGGAGGAGGAAGAGGAGGCACCCAACGCTCTGTCACTGTCACCCCCCCCTCCCCCCTCACCCCACCCCCCACCCCACGCCGTCGAAAGGGCCATCGGCGACGCACTGTCTTCACCCCATCCCTCACACTGTTGTCATTGGGAGCGACACTATTATTATTCTATCTATTCATCGTGGTTTAGGAGTCAATATTGATGTTATCAAAGGCGGGGGGGGAGGGGGGGGGTTCCATTCACGGTGGGAGGGGGCGGGGGGTGGGGGAGGTGTTGCCACTGCTGGTATTAATATTGTGCTACGACTACTACTACTACTATTGCTACTGCTGCTGCTACTGCTATTACTACTGCTGAAACTACTACTACTACTGCTGCTACTACTACTACTTCTACTGCTATTTCTACCATTACTACTATTACTACTGCTAATGCTACTACCTACTATTACTACTATAATACTACCACCATTACTCTTACCATTATAATTATCATTACTACTACTGCTGCTGCCATTACTGATAATACTATTACTACTACTATTACCCTATTGCTTCTCCTATCACCACTATTACTACTACTACTACCACTACTACTACTACTGTTACTATCATCACTACATCTACTTTTACTACTGCTATTACCATTACTACTGCTATTAATATTACTACTTCTACTATTATTACTCCTACGCCTACTCCTATTACTGCTATTACTACTATTCCTGCTACTACTACTACTACTATTACTCCTATTACTACAATTACTACTACTACATCTACTCCCACTACTATTTAAAGACATCTAATCCTCCCTTTGCAGCCATGTCTACGCCTCTATTCACTACTTAACGAAGGACATGCATATTACACTGTACAACGCACTCCATTCACTCGCTGAGCCGCTTTCTTATGCAATGCTGGGAGACCGCTATTTCGTTGTCCATTTCACAGGGAGAGAAGGTATTATTGAGGGAGAGGGAGAAGGAGAAGGGAGGGAGGAAGAAAGGGAGAGGATGAGGGAGGGAGGGTATGGAGAAGGAGAGGGAGGAAGAGGGACGGGGAGGGAGATGGAGGAGGAGGGAGAGGAAGAGGGAGAAGGAGAGGGAGGAGATGGAGGAGGAGGGAGAGGAAAAGGGAGAAACGGAGGAAAAGGGACGGGGAGGGAGATGGAGAAGGAGGGAGAGGAAGAGGGAGAAGGAGGAGGGAGGAAGAGAGGGATGGAGGAGATGGAGAAGGAGGGAGAGAAAGAGGGAAAAGGAGAAGAAGGAAGAGGAAGGGGGAGAAGGAGAAGGAGGGAGGAAGAGAGGGAGAGGGGGAGCATGGAAAAGATGGAGAGGGAGAGGGAGCAGGAGGGAGAAAGTTAGTCTTAGTGCTTGATGGTTGAGCTTCTCTCAGGCTCAGAAATTTTCGTCTTAGTGTCATACCCATTTCGCTTATGAACTGCTGTTGATGCTAACCCACTGGCCACGTGCAGAAGTATTGTCCACTATATTCCTTAAGGTATTTCGTTGCTTTTCGATTTGTTGTTGCAATTCAATCGCACCTGATTTCCCCATTTCTAGAATTTATCATCACTCTCATCTTGATTATTCTAGAATCATCGAGATTTTTTATTTTTATTATTATCATCACTGTCATTTTGATTATTCTAATGTTATTGATATACCAATATTAATAACAACAATTTTATATAATAACAACTTTTTCGAAAATCAAGGAAAAGGGTGAACAGTTGATAAAGGTAGGACTACCAATAGCCACCTTGCTGACTGAGCACTTGCGGAGCTATCTATATGAAAATACAATTAATAAAGGTAAGTCAATAGAGGTAAAAATCAAAGTGGACATGCCAGGTATTCCGCCCCGTCGTTACACAAAGGGCTAAGCCACACTGATGGAGCCACAGGTTTGCAGGGGTTGGAGAGAGGGGAGAACAGGGAGGAGGGAGGGAGGAAGGGAAGAGAGAAGAGGGAAGAACAGGGAGAACGGAGAGAGGGAAGAAAGGAGGGAGAGGGAAGGAGAGAGAGAGAGAGGGAAGGAGGGAAGAGGGAAGAACAGGGAGAGGGAAAGAGAAGAAGGGAAGAAGGAATAGCAGGGAGAAAGAGAGGGAAGGAGGGAAGAAGGAAGAACGGAGAGAGGGAGAGGGAAAGAGGGAAGAACAGGGAGAGGGAAAGAGAAGAAAGGAGGAGAAGGAAAGAAGGAATAACAGGGAGAAAGAGAGGGAAGGAGGAAGAACGGAGAGAGGGAGGGGGAAAGAGGGAAGAGGGAAGAACAGGGAGAGGGGAAAGAGAAGAAAGGAGGAGAAGGGAAGAAGGAATAACAGGGAGAAAGAGAGGGGACAATAGGGAGAGGGAGAGGGAAGAGAGAAGAACGGAGAGAGGGAGAGGGAAGGAGGGAAGAGGGAAGAACGGAGAGAGGGAGAGGGATGGAGGGAAGACGGAAGTACATGGAGAGAGAGAGGGAGGAGGGAACAACAGGAAGAGGGAGAGAGAAGAGGAAAGAACAGGAAAAGGGAGAGAGAAGAGGAAAGGACAAGGAGAGGGAGGGAAGAAAGGAGGGAGAGGGAAGAGGAAAGAACAGGAAAAGGGAGAGAGAAGAGGAAAGGACAAGGAGAGGGAGGGAAGAAAGGAGGGAGAGGGAAGAGGGAGGGAAGGAGAGAAGAAGGAAGATCAGGAAGTAGGAGGGAAGAAAGGAGGGTGAGGGAAGAGGGAAGAACAGTGAGAGGGAAAGAGGGAAGGGGAGGAGAGGAGAGAATAGAGAGGAGAGAGAGAGAGAGGGAGATGGAGAAGAAAGGAAGGAAAAGGGAATAACAAGGAGAGTGATGAAAGGATGGAGGCAAGGATTGAAAAGTCCTTCGCCCACGTGTCCAGAATCCTCGGCCGCGACCTTCACCTCCTCCCTCATCTGATTAGGCGATTGATAGGCCAATCCCTCGCCCTCCAGTGGCTATAGAAGCTTTCCTGCAGCGTCGTGGGCGTGTACCCTGCAACATTCTGTCCGTTGCATGACGTATTTCGCCTTAAATACGCACGCAAACTCTCGCCTCTCGATCTCCTTTGCCAAACAGATTACAATGGAAGGGAGAATGGGGAAGGGGAAAGGGAGGAGAGAGAGGACACGGGAGAGGGGAAGGGAGAATGAGGAGGAAGGGGAGAGGGGGAAAGGGAGGAAGATCCAGATAAGGATTGGTTTGGTGGACTTCCTCTTGACCAACCGCAGTGAAGGGAAAATCGGTCAAATCGGTGAATTTCCGTCGGTTAAGATCGGGATTCCTAGTTTTGATTGGCTGGATTGTTTAACCGATTCGATGTTTCCGTCCCTGTGCGATCTCCGCTTTCTGTCGCAGGTCTTGGGGCAAGTTAGATATAAATTGTCTTTCTTTCTTCTTGTCTTCATCTCTACTTTCTGTTGCAGGTCTTGGGGCAAGTTGGATATAAATTGTCTTTACTTGTTCCTTGAATTGTATTTCCTTCTTATTCTTATTCCTTCTTATTCTTGTCTTCATCTCTACTTTCTGTCGCAGGTCGTGAGGCAAGATAGATAAAAATTCTTTCCTTCTTCTTCTTGTCTTCATCTCTACTTCCTGTCGCAGGTCTTTGGGCAAGTTGGATATAAATTGTCTTTCATTCTTCTTCTTGTCTTCATCACTCTTTCTGTCGCAGATCGTGAGGCAAGTTAGATATAAATTGTCTTTCTTTCTTCTTCTTGTCTTTATCCCCTCTTTCTGTTGCAGGTCGTGAGGCAAGTTAGATATAAATTGTCTTTCCTTCTTCTTCTTGTCCTCATCCCCTCTTTCTGCCGCAGATCGTGAGGCAAGATAGATCAAAATTCTTTCCTTCTTCTTCTTGTCCCCATCCCCTCTTTCTGTCGCAGATCGTGAGGCAAGATAGATATAAATTGCCTTTCCTTCTTCTTGTCTTCATCCCCTCTTTCTGTCGCAGGTCTTGAGTCAAGATAGTTATAAATTGCCTTTCCTTCTTCTTGTCTTCATCCCCTCTTTCTGTCGCAGGTCTTGAGTCAAGATAGTTATAAATTGTCTTTCATTCTTCTTGTATTTATCCCCTCTTTCTGCCGCAGGTCGTGAGGCAAGATAGATATAAATTGTCTTTATTTCTTCTTCTTGTCTTCATCCCTCTTTCTGTCGCAAGTCTTGAAGCAAATAAGATATGAATTGTATTTCCTTGTTCTTGTCTTAATCTCTTCTTCCCATCGCAGATCGTGAGGCAAATAAGATATGAATTGTCTTTCCTTGTTCTTAATCTTTTCTTCCCGTCGTAGGTCGTAGGTCAAGTAAGGTATAAGTCGTGTTTCCTTCTTCTTCTTGTCTTCCTCTGACAGTCTTTTCCTAACGTCGTCTGGATTCCGTGTATTTCGCTCAGTTTTTCCGTCCTTGGCACTTTGACGGAGAGAATCTGCTTTGCCAGAACCGATGCTCGTGTTAGAGAGTCCTGATTATTCTCCCTTGTGTTTGTTCCACCTGGTTCTTGTTGTTCCACCTGGTTCTTGTTGTTCCACCTGGTTCTTGTTGTTCCACCTGGTTCTTGTTGTTCCACCTGGTTTCCGTTTGAGAGAGAGAGAGAGAGAGAGAGAGAGAGAGAGAGAGAGAGAGAGAGAGAGACATGGAGAGAGAGAGAGAGAGACAGGGAGAGAGAGAGAGAGACAGGGAGAGAGAGAGGGGTGAGAAGAGAGAGGGGTGAGAAGAGAGAGGGAGGGAGAGAGAGAGAGCGAGAGAGAGAGAGAGAGAGAGAGAGAGAGAGAGAGAGAGGGTGAGAATATTTCTGATGAAGTCCTCAGGTGGCCGGAATACCTGTGCGGTGTCTAGGATTTCTGCTCGGGAAGTTCCATCGATATTTGAGGTCGGAAGTGGATGTTCTATGGGTTGTGTGGAGCTGTTATTGCAATTTTTACTCTATTTCTCTCTCTCTCCTTCCCTCTCTCCCTCTCTCTTCTCACCCCCCCCCCTCTCTCTCTTCTCTCTCTCTCTCTCTCTCTCTCTCTCTCTCTCTCTCTCTCTCTCTCTCTCTCTCTCTCTCTCTCTCTCTCCCTCCCTCTCTCTCTCTCTCTCTCTCTCTCTCTCTCTCTCTATCTCTTTCTCTTTCTCTATCTCTCTCTCTCTCTCTCTCTCTCTCTCTCTCTCTCTCTCTCTCTTTCTCATACCATGTTATCTATCTGATGTTTACCGTACACAGCTTCGAATTCTAGGGAGTCTATGGTAGGTTCTGTTCTAATGCTCTGGTATTACAAGAAGGGGGATCTTTTTACGTTTGGAAAGAGGTTACTTAAGGACCACATTATACATGTTGATTCCATAGTTTGTGCCTTTAATTCTCCTTTGTATCTCTTAGATCATTAGTGTGTGTGTGTATATATATATATTCTTCTTCTTTCTTTTTTCCTATTTTTCTTGAGGTACTGACATTTGCAGTGCATACACATACACTATCGTGTTTATTACAACTATTACTACCCCAACCACTACCACGACCACTGCTATTACCAATACTACTACTATTACTACGAATACTATTACTACTTCTAATACCATCATTACTACTACTACTACTACAACTGCCACTACTACTACCACCACCACCATTAATACTGCTACTACTACTACAACTAATACTACCATTACTACTCCTCCTACTACTACTACTGCTACTGCTACTAATACTGCCACCATTACTTGTACTACTACCACTACTGCTACTACTACTACTACTAGCACCATTACTACAACCACTAATGGTACCAGTAATGAGTGTGTATGTGTTTACGTTTGTTTGTGTGCTTGTGTGTGTATATGTGTTTGCGTGTGTGTGTGAGCGTCTGTGCACCTACTACTAATACCATTACTACTACTATTACTACCCCCACCACCTTTGCTTTCACCGCGCCCGTCGTTGCAACCCCGATTACCCCCCCCCCCCTAAAGTTGCAAGCAGCAGCAGCTTTAAGGGTAAGATTTCTGGTCCGGGGACATTATGGGAGTGTACGCACACGCAGCTTACGAGAACCATTAGCTCCTCGGCCGCAGTAACTCCTCCAGGGGGACGTAACTCTGGGAGGTCCTCGCGCGTCACGGACAACGTACGGAGGAGGGGGAGTGGGAGGGGGAGAGGGGGAGTGGGAGTGGGAGAGGGAGAAGGGAGATTGAGGAGGAAGGGGAGAGGGGGGAAAGGGAGGAGAGAGAGGAAAGGGAGGAAAGGGGAGATTGAGGAGGAAGGAGAGATTGAGGAGGAAGGGGGAGAGGGAGAAAGGGAAGAAGTAGAAGGAAGGGGAAAGGGGGAAAGGGAGGAGAGAGAGGAAACGGGAGAGAGAGGGGAGGGGAGAATGGGGAGGAAGGGGGAGAGGGGGAAAGGAAGAAGTAGAAGGAAGGAGTGGGAGAGGGGGAAGGAGGGAGAGGGGGAAGGAAAAGGAGGGGGAGGAGGGGAAGGGAGAATCAGGAGAAGCGAGAGAGAAGGAAAGGGAGGAGGGGGGAAGGGAAGGGAGAATGAGGAGTGGAGCAGGAGGGGGAGGAGGGAATGGGAGAATAAGGGGGAGCAGAAGAGAGAGGGAGAGAGAGGGAGGAGTATAGAATGAGAGGGAGAAAGAAGGAGGAAGGGAGAGGGAGAGGTACCGGGACATGGACAGGGAGAGAAAGAGAGAAAAAGACCGAAAGAGAAAGTGAGAGGAAGAAAGAGAGGAAAAAAGAGAAGAGTGAAAGAGAGAGAGACAGAGAGAAGGAGAAAGTCCTCTCCTCTTTATCTCTGCTCTCTTTCACGAAAAGGACAAAATGAACAGAAAGGAGAGAAAGAACTCGTAGAAGAGAGACACAGAGAGAAAAGAATAAAGGACGTGAGAGAAAGAGATAGAGAGAGGGAAGAGAGAAAGTGAGAAGCACAGATGGCAAATCAATGGCAGAGACCCTCCGCTTTTGGAAGAGAGAAAAGAAAGGGAAAAAAAATAAATAACAAAGACACGGATAAAAAAGAAAGAAAGAAAGAAAGATAAAACGTTTTTACAAATCCCTTATTTTATTTATGGAACTATTTCATCTATTCTTTAAGCTTCCCCATTAGCCACACCTTCCCCCTACCCCCTACCCCCTACCCAATACCCCCCCCCCCCTATGCCAGCGAGAGAGAGAGCCTCTGTTCGTTCCACAGGGGGGAAGGGGGGAAGGGGGGAGGGGGGAGGGGCGAGTTATGGACGATACTCTCGAGTCCCTGAGAGCTAGTGTGTGTGCGTGTGTGGATGGGTGTGGGTGTGTGTGAGGGTGTGTGTGTGTGTTTGTGTGTGCGTGTGTGGGTGGGTGTGTGTGTTTGGGTGCGAGTGTGTGTGTGTGTGTGTTTGTGTTTATGTGTATGTGTGTTTGTGCTTGTGTGTGTGTTTGTGTTTCTGTGTGTGTGTGTGTGTGTGTGTGTGTGTGCGTGCGTGCGTGTGTGCCTGTGTGTGTGTGCGTAAGTGTGTGTGAGCGTTTGTATATCTATTGTGGTGGGCAGTATTTGTGTCTATTTATGTATATGTGTATGAGGAGAATGATATTTATGTGGGCGTAGAGGGTCTACGTGTTCTTGTATTTAGGACCATTTGTGCGTGTGTAGATGGATGCACGTGTATGTGTCCATTCACGTGCACATGAATGACGCAAACCTCTCTAAAGAAGCCACGGCCAGCAGGACCCCCCCCCCCCAGAAGCCCAAGCAGAAACAGGCCCAACGCAGCAGGACCCCCCCCCCCCAAGAAGCCCAAGCAGAAGCAGGCCCAACGCAGCAGGACCCCCCCCCTCCCAAGAAGCCCAAGCAGAAGCAGGCCCAACGCAGCAGGACTCCCCCCCCCCCCCCCCCAAGAAGCCCAAGCCCAAGCAGGCCCAACGCAGCAAGGACAGCAGACGCCGTCCCCTCCCCCCACCTCTCCACCCCACCCCCCACCCACCCACACCCTCCCACCCACCCCACCCCCAGCAGACCCCTCGGCCACCGGGGGACGAGTCGCGCCGGAGCCCACGATTTTTATAGGCGGCGGAACGGGCCTTCTCGCGCGCGCGGATCGACGGAGGGGAATCGAACACCAAACTCGGGGGTTTTAAGACAGAGGTTCGGACGCGGATCCTGAACCAACCGAGGCCGAGGCTGAAACCATCTTTCGGCGAGCAGACAGCGTGGCGACGCCTCTGCACGCTGCCTGGCGCTGTTTGCTCGGCGCTCAGAGGCGGAGGGACCTCGCCGGGAAGGCAGTGGATACACAAACACATATACTGGTATGTATGTGTGTATATATATATATATATATATATATATATATATATATATATATATATATATATATATATATATATATAGA
>NC_091554.1:416758-419258 GCF_042767895.1 Penaeus vannamei
GCATATAGTGAAAAGGCCTTCGGCATATTCGTGTGTCTTCTTGCCCTTCCCTTCGTCGTTCCTGTTGCATGCAGTTTGGTGAATGTGTTGTACAATGTAACTAGTTCACAGGGTATGTGGTTTGCTGTCGTTGGTTTGCTAGACAGAAGAAACGCTTAAGGTTCCTCTTATAACTTGTCTGTTGAATGTTTAGATGGAGAGATAGGTAGATGGATGAAGGGAGGGAAGGAGGAGGGGAGGGAGGGAAGGATGGATGGAGGGAAGGATGGAGGGAGGGAGGGAGGGATTGAGGGAGGGAGGGAAGGAGCAGGGGAGGGAGGGAAGGATGGATGGATGGATGGAGGGAGGGATTGAGGGGAGAGGGAGGGAGGGAGGGAGGAAGGGAAGGAGGGAGGTAGGGAGGGAGGGATGTAGGGAGGGAGGGAGGAAAGGAGGGAAGGATGAATAAATGAATGAATGGATGTATAGATAGAAAGATCTATAGCTAGAATAATATACATATAAATAGATCGATAAATAAACATCGATAAACAAATAGACAGATAAATAGACCAATACATACTCAACTCAAACAAACATTAGCAACAGAAACATGCCAAGGAAGCCGAAAGTCGAGCCCAACAAGAGGGTGTGATGGCCAGTACCTTTCTATGGCGCGAGATGCCGAGCAGTCCCATCCGAGGGGAGTCTTAGCAAGAGGGCGGAGATGTGGACTGAGGGGTGAGGAAGTCAGGAGGATGGAAGGGCTAAGGGGGGCAGGATGATAATGGTGAAATTGGAAATAGGAAGGATAGAGATAAGCAGGATAGATAGGGGAAGGGGGGGGTGGATATTTAGTTGAGTGGATGGATGTGGATGGATAGAGGGTACTGGAGAGAGAGAGAAAGAGGGGGAGAGAGAGGGAGAGAGAGAGAGAGAGAGAGAGAGAGAGAGAGAGAGAGAGAGAGAGAGAGAGAGAGAGAGAGAGAGAGAGAGAGAGAGAGAAAGAGACAGAGACAGAGAGAGAAGCACAGAGATATAAGGAAAAGACAGGAAGAGGAGAGAGAAGCAAGAGCTGAAATGAAACAAAACAGTTCAATGTAGAAGAGGAAACAGAAATAAATAATAACAAATACAAACGCATACACGCTACAAAACCTCCCTTCAATTTACTCCAAAACCTTCCAGTTCTCCCTGCACTTGAAGAAAAAAAAACGAAGTACTACAAAAACGACCTGTCAAAGCTAAAAAAAAAACGAAAAAAAAAATCCGTCGTTTACAGCACCTCCACCTCAAAGCCGATGTAAATGAGAATACGTAAATTGCGTTGCAGAAACTGAAGACTTTATCCCCTCGCTTGGCTGCTGTGTCTACTCTCGTCGTGGGCGGGTGTGGGTGAGAGGGTGAGAGGGTGAGAGGAAAGGATATCACGGTAAGTCTATAGTTATTTAGAATAGTTATCTGTTTATGTACATATATACATGTGTATATGTATGTATATATATATATATATATATATATATATATATATATATATATATATATATATATATATAGATAGATAGATAGATAGATAGATAGATAGATATAGATATAGATATAGATATATATGTATAAAGATAGATAGATAGATAGATAGACAGATAGATAGATAGATATGTACGTGTATGCATGTACATGTATATATGTCGAGATCGCTATTCATTCGACATTTAAAAGATGCATTGGTTCTGATTGTAAAGATGTATGGACTCTGAAAAATTTGTTTACGTATTTCTATATTCTTAGAGGTATATTAATATAACACAAATTAGTGTTATAATAAATAGAGTAAATTATAACACTCATCATTTATAAATATTTGGTTTGTTTAAATGTTAACAGTCCAATTGGGGAAAACAATAACTAAACTATTTTAATAGCTTCTCGTCAGACCAGTCATGGCGTCTTCCCCAACCATAGGTATGTTGAGAGTTGGTATTAAAAATCGTAATTTTGGCCAGATATTGGAGATTGTAATGCTTGATAAGTGAATTAATATAATTGTGAATGTGTATTTTTTACAGTGTGATAATTTAGACGAGTCTTGGTTTCCACCCCAACCACAGAGAGAAAAAAAAGTTTGAGAAAATGCGGCAAAAACAACACGCCATTATGCTTTGTCATTACGGAACATTTTAGTTATCTATTTATTTTTGACCAGTGGATGCAGTGACGGAACTAGTCAAAGGAGACAGTTCCAGTGGTACCAAGGAATAGATTGAAAATGGAATTATTTATTAGAATGAAGTGTAAGAGAAGGAAATTATGAAGATTAAAAGAAAGGGAATGATTATATATATATATATATATATATATATATATATATATATATATATATATATATATATATATATATATATATATATATATATATATATGTATATACACACACACATGTATGTATGTATGTATGTATATGTATAATCCAAAGAGATAGAGATAATTCTAGGCTACATCATCATTACAAAAGACAAATTAT
>NC_091554.1:424258-429258 GCF_042767895.1 Penaeus vannamei
CACCGAGGGTTACCGAGGGCCACCGAGGGTTACCGAGGGCCACCGAGGGTTACCGAGGGCCACCGAGGGTTACCGAGGGCCACCGAGGGTTACCGAGGGCCACCGAGGGTTACCGAGGGCCACCGAGGGTTACCGAGGGCCACCGAGGGTTACCGAGGGCCACCGAGGGTTACCGAGGGCCACCGAGGGTTACCGAGGGCCACCGAGGGTTACCGAGGGCCACCGAGGGTTACCGAGGGCCACCGAGGGTTACCGAGGGCCACCGAGGGTTACCGAGGGCCACCGAGGGTTACCGAGGGCCACCGAGGGTTACCGAGGGCCACCGAGGGTTACCGAGGGCCACCGAGGGTTACCGAGGGCCACCGAGGGTTACCGAGGGCCACCGAGGGTTACCGAGGGCCACCGAGGGTTACCGAGGGCCACCGAGGGTTACCGAGGGCCACCGAGGGTTACCGAGGGCCACCGAGGGTTACCGAGGGCCACCGAGGGTTACCGAGGGCCACCGAGGGTTACCGAGGGCCACCGAGGGTTACCGAGGGCCACCGAGGGTTACCGAGGGCCACCGAGGGTTACCGAGGGCCACCGAGGGTTACCGAGGGCCACCGAGGGTTACCGAGGGCCACCGAGGGTTACCGAGGGCCACCGAGGGTTACCGAGGGCCACCGAGGGTTACCGAGGGCCACCGAGGGTTACCGAGGGCCACCGAGGGTTACCGAGGGCCACCGAGGGTTACCGAGGGCCACCGAGGGTTACCGAGGGCCACCGAGGGTTACCGAGGGCCACCGAGGGTTACCGAGGGCCACCGAGGGTTACCGAGGGCCACCGAGGGTTACCGAGGGCCACCGAGGGTTACCGAGGGCCACCGAGGGTTACCGAGGGCCACCGAGGGTTACCGAGGGCCACCGAGGGTTACCGAGGGCCACCGAGGGTTACCGAGGGCCACCGAGGGTTACCGAGGGCCACCGAGGGTTACCGAGGGCCACCGAGGGTTACCGAGGGCCACCGAGGGTTACCGAGGGCCACCGAGGGTTACCGAGGGCCACCGAGGGTTACCGAGGGCCACCGAGGGTTACCGAGGGCCACCGAGGGTTACCGAGGGCCACCGAGGGTTACCGAGGGCCACCGAGGGTTACCGAGGGCCACCGAGGGTTACCGAGGGCCACCGAGGGTTACCGAGGGCCACCGAGGGTTACCGAGGGCCACCGAGGGTTACCGAGGGCCACCGAGGGTTACCGAGGGCCACCGAGGGTTACCGAGGGCCACCGAGGGTTACCGAGGGCCACCGAGGGTTACCGAGGGCCACCGAGGGTTACCGAGGGCCACCGAGGGTTACCGAGGGCCACCGAGGGTTACCGAGGGCCACCGAGGGTTACCGAGGGCCACCGAGGGTTACCGAGGGCCACCGAGGGTTACCGAGGGCCACCGAGGGTTACCGAGGGCCACCGAGGGTTACCGAGGGCCACCGAGGGTTACCGAGGGCCACCGAGGGTTACCGAGGGCCACCGAGGGTTACCGAGGGCCACCGAGGGTTACCGAGGGCCACCGAGGGTTACCGAGGGCCACCGAGGGTTACCGAGGGCCACCGAGGGTTACCGAGGGCCACCGAGGGTTACCGAGGGCCACCGAGGGTTACCGAGGGCCACCGAGGGTTACCGAGGGCCACCGAGGGTTACCGAGGGCCACCGAGGGTTACCGAGGGCCACCGAGGGTTACCGAGGGCCACCGAGGGTTACCGAGGGCCACCGAGGGTTACCGAGGGCCACCGAGGGTTACCGAGGGCCACCGAGGGTTACCGAGGGCCACCGAGGGTTACCGAGGGCCACCGAGGGTTACCGAGGGCCACCGAGGGTTACCGAGGGCCACCGAGGGTTACCGAGGGCCACCGAGGGTTACCGAGGGCCACCGAGGGTTACCGAGGGCCACCGAGGGTTACCGAGGGTCACCGAGGGTTACCGAGGGTCACCGAGGGGTACCGAGGGGTACCGAGGGTTACCGAGGGTCACCGAGGGGTACCGAGGGTCACCGAGGGGTACCGAGGGTCACCGAGGGGTACCGAGGGTCACCGAGGGTTACCGAGGGTCACCGAGGGTCACCGAGGGTCACCGAGGGTCACCGAGGGTCACCGAGGGTCACCGAGGGTCACCGAGGGTCACCGAGGGTCACCGAGGGTTACCGAGGGTCACCGAGGGTCATCGAGGGTTACTGAGGGTCACCGAGGGTCACCGAGGGGTACCGAGGGTCACCGAGGGGTACCGAGGGTCACCGAGGGGTACCGAGGGTCACCGAGGGTCACCGAGGGTCACCGAGGGTTACCGAGGGTCACCGAGGGTTACCGAGGGTCACCGAGGGTTACCGAGGGTCACCGAGGGTTACCGAGGGTTATCGAGGGGTACCGAGGGGTACCGAGGGTTACCGAGGGTCACCGAGGGTCACCGAGGGTTACCGAGGGGTACCGAGGGTTATCGAGGGTTAGTTTGCTTGCTGTAATGTGGTTATTGCGAGAGGGGGGGGGGGTGAAGGGAGCTCATGGGGGATGCGGAGGAATGCTGTGGTTGTAGAGGCTGTGAGGTTGTTGCAGAAGGGTTGTTATTTTTTGTGAATGGATGTGGTTGTATAGGTGTATTATCTGTCTGTCTGTCTTTGTCTCTTCTTCTCTCTCTCTCTCTCCCTCCCTGTTTCCTTCCCTTCCTTCCTCTCTCTCTCTCCTTCACACACACACACGCCCTCCCTCCATTTTTCCTTCCATCTCTCTCTCTCTCTCTCTCATTCTCCCTCTCTCTTCTTCTTCTTCTTCCCTCCCTCTTTACCTTCCCTCCCTTCCTCCCTCTCTCTCTCACCCCCACAAACACAACACTACAACCAAACACACGCACGCATGTCCGTATTCATGTATTCCCCCCCACCCCCACCCCACCCCACACACACACACTTCCACCCCGCCCGAACATATACAGTAAGAAGGTCGAGGCAGCCAGAAAGATCAAGCATTGTGAAGTCTCGAGTCTCACAGGAATGCGCACCCGTTCCTGATTTGACTCGGCCGTAAAACCTCCCCATTGATAACGGAGTACGCGAGGGAGGCTGTGTGAGGCTCTCAATGGGGCTCTGAAAGGAGGCTCCCGGAGAGGGGCTTTGGGGACCGTCAATGGCTCTCGGTGCGGCGGGGTACGGAGGCTCTATATTTACAGGTGATGTATGTATATATATGTGTGTGTGTGTATAATATATATATATATATATATATATATATATATATATATATATATATATATATATATATATATATATATATATAAAATATAAATATATATATATATATATATATATATATATATATATGTATGTATGTATGTATGTATGTATATATGTATGAATATATGTATTTATGTGTATCTATAAGCATATACATATACATGTATATATAAATATATGATACATATCTGTATATATAGATATATATACAGATATAGATATAATACACTTGTATACACACACACACACACACACACGCATATATATATATATATATATATATATATATATATATATATATATATATATATATATATATATATGACGGATGGTGACGTCAGTACAGAATTGTTTTTCCGTAGGCTTTATTTTTGTTATTTTTTTATGACTACCGATGGTTTAAAACAATATTGAAATATTTTCCCATGTTCAAATATGTATGAACTGATATGATGTAGCAAACCAAATATCATCGCGACGGAAATTTCATCCGATGTCACTTCAGCTGGGTCTGACAACTGGGCATCACAGTCCTATAGAGTGACTTTAAACCTTCAGCCCTACAACACTATGTATAGTTACTTTTTAGATAAATCAAGTTCGCATTTTCAATGTCATGTTCTTAAATTATACATGTAATATATTTTCTATGTGATGCGGGTGTATTTTATGTTGAAAGTCGTTACATTGTTGGTTTAATAATGAATATATTGTATATTGTTTGATGCAGTGCAATGTACAAGAAAGTAATACAGGGAATCCTATAATCATCAGAATCGGACCCAATGCACTGTTACTGTAATCTAATATTCATCTCTTTATGATAGTGTACGCTTCAATTTTATCCGTTTTCTTTATCCTCTAATGTTTAGAAAACGACGGAAATACCGCTACAGAAAAGCGGCCAGCCCTGAACGTGGACGAGACATATGGGTTCATTCGGGTTCGGGTTTCGGGTTTGGTCGACTCAGAATGGGATTGTATGGGAGAGAGAGAGAGAGAGAGAGAGAGAGAGAGAGAGAGAGAGAGAGAGACGACCTTGGACGGGCTTGGGGAAGGGGTTGGCTATGGCTGGTCGGTGGTTGGAGGAGCTGGGTTGTGGTTCCGATAATCTATTTTTATATTTGTAAGCTGACCTTATTTATCACCCTACGTTGCAGTTTAGGTTTATTTCAATATGCATATTATTTTTTGATTGTTGTGGATATATATTTTGCGAGTGAGGTGATTTTTGTGCTCTTTTTATATCCGGTGATTGGTGTAAATATGTTATTTATAAAGTGGCTTTAAACTCCCTACCTTGCATACTTACATTATAGTTCTCTAAAATCTACAATACTATAAGAAAAAGAAAGCCAAAGAAAATAGTAAAAGTATATGACTATATCATAAGTACATGGCTATATAATTATATCTAAAAGATATACAAGCCGGATATGTTGATGACTGATGATTAGAAAGTATAACCAGGCTAAGACAAAAGATCTAGCATATAAATTGATAATGACTGATAATATCAATGACTGCAACAAAGTGAAGATATATCAGGCAAAAGTAGAAATAATTAACAATAATCAAGAAACGATTACGTTACAATATGCACACACATACACACATATATTCGTGTGTGTGTGTGTGTGTGAACGTGTACGTGTGTGTGAGTATATGAAATATATGGACATATATACAAATTAAGAAAATTACATATAAAAACATAAGCACATATACTATACATAGAGAGAGAGACA
>NC_091554.1:439258-441758 GCF_042767895.1 Penaeus vannamei
AAAAAAAAAAAGATAAAAAGAAGAAAGGATCGAAAAGAAGAAGAAGATGAAGAAAAAGAAGGAGAATCAGAAGAAAAAAGATGAAGAAGAAGACAAAGATAAAGGAGACAGAAGGCCTATTCCCCGGGCCTTCCTTTGAGACCAAAAATTTCTTTGTTTTGCTTTACATTTTTTCTCTTTTTTTTTTTACACATCTTTATTATTTGTTCAAGAGGAAGAAAGAGAAGATAAAGAAGAAGAGGCAGAGGAAGAGGAAGAAGAAGATGAAAAAATAAAGAAGAAAAAGCATAAGAAAATATAAAGAAGAAGAAGAAGAAATGATAAAGATGAAGCAGCAGAGGAAGAGGTAGAAGATGAAAAAATAAAGAAGAAAAGATAAAGAAGAAAAATCATGAGAAAATAATAATAATAAGAAGAAGAAAAGATAAAGAAGAATAAGCAGAGGAAGAGGGAAAAAAAGAAGATTTAGAAGAAAAGATAAAGAAGCAAAAGGATAAGAAAAGATGAAGTAGAAGAAGAAAAGAAGAGGAAGAAGCAGAGGAAGAGGAAGAAGAAAGAAATAAAGAAGAAGAAGAAAAAGAAGAAGGAGAATGAGAAGAACAAGAGACTTCTTCATATCTAACATCCGAAACCATATATGTTCGTTTACTCTTTCATCTTACAGGTCTGGCAACATTTTAAAAGTCATTTGGGGACAATAATCTTTATATGCGTTTTTATTTCATGTCGGTTTACGTCCGTATCCTGTAAGTGGGCGGAGCTACACTCGTGACGTCATAGGTAAACAGAACGGTCGTCAAAAGACGACTGTAAAAGGGCAAGAGTGTGAAACGACCTTGTGTCTCTGTACTTGTTGGGGAGAGGGAGAGAGACAAAAGGGAGAGGGAGAGAGAGAGGAAGGGGGGAAAGGAGGGGAGAGGGAGGAAGAGGTGGAGGGGGAGGAGGAGGGGGAGAGAAGGGGAGGGAAGGAGGGGAGTGATAGGGAGAGAGAAAGAGGGGGAAAAGGGGAGAGAGAGGAGGGGAGGAGGGAGGGAGTGAGAGGGAGAGAGAAGAGAGGGAAAGGGGAGGAGGGGGGGGGGTAGAAATAGGAAAAGAAGGAGAGAGAGAGGAGGAGGGGGAAGGGACAGAGAAGAGAAGGAGGGGGAGAGAAAGAGAGAGGAGGGAGAGAGATAGAGAGGAAGAGGGGAAGGGAGGGAGATGAGGAGGGGGAAAGAGGGGAGAGAATGAGGAGGAGGGGGAGAGAGATGAGGAGAGGAAAAGAGCGAGAGAAGGAGGGAGAGAGATAGAGAGAGCGAGAAACAAACAAACAGACACAATGAGATCCAACCAAGAAGAAAAACAAAAAGCAAAAACAAAAATAGGAAGAGAGCAAGAGGCAGAGAAACGACCTTAGAGTCCAGCAGCCAAGAGTACCCCTTAAGGGCGCACTCACACCCTGGAACCTGCTTCGTGTTTACAGGCTCCGAGATGGTGGACCAACACTCAGGTGAGCCGTTTTCCTGCAGTGAAGGCGACTCTCTCTCTCTCTCTCTCGAATTCTTTCTCTCGATTTCTGTCTCTCGCGATTTCTCTCTCTCAATTTTTCTCTCCCTCGATTTCTCTCTCTCTTGAATTCTCTCTCTCTCTCGATTTCTCTCTCTCTCTCTCTCTTGAATTCTCTCTCTCTCTCTCTCTCTCGATTTCTGTCTCGCGATTTCTCTCTCTCCCTCTCTCTCTCGAAATCTTTCTCTCGATTTTTCTCTCCCTCGATTTCTCTCTCTCGATTTCTTTCTCTGTCTCGAATTCTCTCTCTCGATTTCTCTTTCTCGATTTCTCTCTCTCTCTCTCTCTCTCTCTCTCTCTCTCTCTCTCTCTCTCTCTCTCTCTCTCTCTCTCTCTTTCTCTCCCTCTCACTCTCTCCCTCCCTCTCTCCTCTTTCGTTGTGATTGTTTTCATTATCACGACTACTGTTCTTATCATTATCATCATTGGTAACAGCATCAGTAATAGTATCAATATCATCATCATCATTATTGTCACCATTGATATTAAAGAATAATAATACATAAAATTGAACTTGAACAAAGCGGTGAACATATAAATGACCACCTTTTACATTTGTGCCAAAGCTATCATCGACCTCTTTTGGATTTGCTTTGGAAAGTCGAAAGAAAAAAAAAAGAAAGAAGAAAAAAAAATTATATATATATATATATATATATATATATATATATATATATATATATATATATATATACGGCAGTTAAGATAAATAAAACAGTTCATTAGTGTTCCTTATTCATTTATTTTTACATTGATAGGATTGACATTGATGTTTCACCGCGTCGATTAAATATATATATATATATATATATATATATATATATATATATATATATATATATATATATATATATATATATATATATATATTATTTTAATCATTTAAACAAAATATAAAAAAGTTTTTACCACTTTTCCCGTCTATCGGTAGGCCTACATTTATTTTGTGTATTGCGCG
>NC_091554.1:446758-451758 GCF_042767895.1 Penaeus vannamei
GTCTATCTATCTATCTATCTAATATAATATATAATATATAATATATAATATATATAATATATAATATATAATATATAATATATGATATATAATATCTATCTATCTATGTCTATCTATCTATCTATCTAATATAATATATAATATATAATATATAATATAAATAATATATAATATCTATCTATCTATGTCTATCTATCTATCTATCTAATATAATATATAATATATAATATATAATATATAATATATATAATATATAATATCTATCTATCTATGTCTATCTATCTATCTATCTAATATAAAATATAATATATAATATATAATATATATAATATATAATATCTATCTATCTATGTCTATCTATCTACCTATCTAATATAATATATAATATATAATATATAATATATAATATATATAATATATGATATATAATATCTATCTGTCTATGTCTATCTATCTATCTATCTAATATAATATATAACATATAATATATATGATATATAATATATAATATCTATCTATCTATGTCTATCTATCTAATATAATATATAATATATAATATATATAATATATCATATATAATATATAATATCTATCTGTCTATGTCTATCGCTGTATGTGACTATCTATCAGTGCTTTACACTGCTCACGCTATTCGCTGATTTGCATATCTATTCGTCATACTAATTTCTTAATTAATTTGCATATCAATTTCTGACGCTAATTACCCAATTAATTAGCATATCAATTTCTCACACTGATTTCCCCAATTAATTTGCATATCTATTCGTCACACTAATTCCCCAATTAATTTGTACATTTCATATCAATTTCTCACACTAATTACCCAATTGATTTGCATATCAATTACTCACACTAATTCCCCAGTTAATTAGCATATCAATTCCTCAATTCCTCACACTAATCCTCCAATTAATTAGCATATCAATTTTTCATACTAATTACCCAGTTAATTTGCATATCAATTTCTCACGCTACTCATACTATCCATTAATTTGCATATTTATTCCTCACTCTATCACACATTACTTACCTATCTATCACTATTCATCTACACGTATATCTGTTACACTGTATTACCCTCTCGCGAGCTCACACTATACTGAGGAAATTCAGTATAGTTTTTTTCTTCTATCTCAATATCTTGCCAGAGATATATTGTTCTTCATTTCTGGGAAGATCCTCTCTCTCTCTCTCTATCTATTTGTTTGTCTATCTATCTATCTATCTATCTGTCTATCTCTCTCTTTCTTTCTTTTTTTTCTCTCTCTCTCTTTCTTTCTTTTTTTTCTCTCTCTCTCTTTTTCTCTCTCTGTCTCTCTCTCTCTCTCCATCTCTCTCTCTCTCTCTCTCTCTCTCTCTCTCTCTCTCTCTCTCTCTCTCTCTCTCTCTCTCTCTCTCTCTCTCTCTCTCTCTCTCTCTCTCTCTCTCTCTCTCTCTCTCTCTCTCTCTCCCTGGTAAATTGATAAGTAGCCGCTTTATCTATATATTCATTTATCTATTTAATAATCAACGAGTTATTGAGTTTTTTTTTTCCAAGGATTAACTTTTTAAAAAGAATTAACCCTTTATTCAAGAAAAAATAACCTTTTATTGAAGAATTATGTTGTTGTTTTTTTCTTTCTTTTCAAGAAATGACTAATTTCTTTCTCTTTCTCTGAGAATTAACTTGTAATGGTGGACTATAACACGTTATAGCATTCGGACTGGTATGGATAAGAATGAAGATCTTTCCAGCATAAGAGATGTATCTGCCCAGTTTCCATTTCACGTTCATCAAAAAACCTACGTATTTATGGTGAAAATATAGTCGAAACTGGTCAAACACAAATGCGTTGTGGAGATACATTTTTTTGCATCATATCACTTCTTTTACGTACGTCGCAGTTATCGTCCACCTATTAAAAAAAAAAACGCTATAAAGCTTTTGCTATTGTGCTTTGTTCCCGAGCTAGTTGGTGCTTTGTGTGCTCTACTGTATGGGAGTGTTCCCTGCTGGTGAAATGAACTCTTGTGCTTTTTGTTCCTGTTTTGTTTCATGTACTCGCTTGTAGTACAGATGCTACGGTTGTCTCCTGTACTTGTTTTTAGTACACATGTCAGCGAAGACTGTGTACTTATACATCTCTCACATGTATGTATAGGGGATCCTTTGTTAGGCTAGAATAGCAGCTCTTCTGTCTCTTCTATCGCCCTTCTTCACTCTCTCCCTCTCTTCTTGCCTTTCCCAACCCTTCCTCCTTCCTTCACCCTCTCTCCTTCCTTCGACTTCCCTCCCTATCTCTTCTTCCCACCTTCTCCTTCCCTCCCCCTCCCCTCCCTCCCTCAAACCCTCACCTTCTTCCTCCCACTCCTCTCACTTCCCACCCTCTCCTTCCCTCCTCCTCCCCCTTCCCTCCCTGCTACCTCCTTCCTTCCTCCCACCCTCTCCTTCCCTCCCTCCTACCTCTTCCTCCCTCCTCCCTCCCTCCCTCCCTCCCTCCTCCCTCTCTCCCTCCTACCTCTTCCTTCCTCCCACCCTCTCCTTCCCTCCCTCCCTCCTCCCTCTCTCCTACCTTCTTCCTCCCACCCTCTCCTTCCCTCCCTCCCCTCTCCTCCTTCCCTCCCTCCCTCTCACTCCCTCCCTCCTTCCCTCCCTCCTCCCTCCCTCCCTCCTCCCTCCCTCCCTCCCCTCTCTCCTACCTCTTCCTCCCACTCTCTCCTTCCCCATACTTCATCCCACTCCCACCCTCTCCCCCTTCCTCCCTCCTACCTCTTCCTCCCATCCTTTCCATCCCTCCACTCCCATCCTCTCCCCTCCCATCCCTCCCTCCCTCCACCCATCCTCCCTCCCTCCCTCCCTCCTCCCTCCTCCCTCCCTCCCTCCTTCCTCCCTCCGTCTGTGTGGCGATCTCCCATTAGCACGTCACAGCAGTGTGTGTATTCGAATAATCCTGCTGCGAAGTGCTGTGTGTACAAATAATCCTCTTCAGTGTAGGTTTGGGATTCCGAACACTCAGGGAATTAGGGAATTTGGGAATTTGGGAATCAGGGAATTAGGGAATCTAGGAATTGGGGAATCAATGAATCAGGGAATCAGAGAATCAGCAAATAAAAAAATCAGGGAATCAGGGAGTCGAAAGTGTCAAAAAATCAGGGAATCAAGAAATCAGGGAATTAGGGAATCAGAGAATTAAAAAAAAATCAGGGAATTAGGGAATCAGAGAATCAAGAAATCAGAGAATTAGGGAATCAGGGATATCAGCTTAGTAAATATTGCTCCCACCCATATAACAGAAGAGAAATATATCCAAATAAAAAAAACAGTTGGTTGAATACTGATAATTATTATTATTTATTTTTATTTTATTTTATTCTATTTTATTTTATTTATTTTTTTTTTTTTTGATAAGATACAAGTAACGTAAGATTACTCGACCAGAGCTATAATCCAACATTGCTCAGAACGGTTCCAGAAACAAAAGTTCTTAATCAATTTGGCAAAACAGGCGAAACAAACCCTACCTCTACAATAACACGCCCGTATAAACTCTAAATCACTCACCGTAATTTCATTTCCTCATCTCATTACACCAGGG
Organism: Penaeus vannamei; assembly: GCF_042767895.1. NCBI lineage: Eukaryota > Metazoa > Arthropoda > Malacostraca > Decapoda > Penaeidae > Penaeus > Penaeus vannamei. Next base: position 450,355 of record NC_091554.1, read on the forward strand.
ACGAGACGCACCTGTGAGACCCAACCCATCAATCCTTATTCGCCAATCATCCAATCACACACAAACATTTCCTGAAAGCACCAATCGGCAAAACACTCAATCAAAACCCAAGCATCTGTAAGAGCAAGAAAATGACAACCAAAACCCACGATACCCCCACTTCACGAGTGCTAAAAAGGTCCAGAACAAAGTCTATATAACACGTTGACAACCCGTCCCTTGAAATAAAAGCGATGAAAACACACCCACAAACACCCACACACTCCTTCGTTTTTAATCCGTTTTAAGCCCTTGGAATTAACAGAATGGGTGGGTGTTTGTTTAAGGTTTCATAATATGGAAATGAGACGTAAATACCCCCTGCAGACGGCTTGCTTTCGAGAAGGGGGGGGGGCGTGCTTTACAGATCCTTAGAACGTATGTGTGTGTGTTCTGCTTTGTGCTGTCGAGGGAGAGGTGTTATATGGGCGACGAAGGGGGTGGGAAGCGAGTGCAGGTGTTAGAAATGTTTGGAAACTGTTTTTATTTTATTTATTTATTTTTTTTAATGATGTTGGAGATGATGGTATGGAGGTGGGAATTCTGCCATGGTGGTGGGAATTATGCCATGATGGTGGGAATCATATCATGGTGGTGGGAATCATATCATGGTGGTGGGAATCATATCATGGTGGTGGAAATCATATCATGGTGGTGGGAATCATATCATTATGGTGGGAATCATATCATGGTGGTGGGAATCGTATCATGATGGTGGGAATCATATCATGGTGGTGGGAATCATATCATGGTGGTGGGAATCATATCATGGTGGTGGGAATCATATCATGGTGGTGGGAATCATATCATGGTGGTGGGAATCATATCATGGTGGTGGGAATCATATCATGGTGGTGGGTATCATATCATGGTGGTGGGAATCATATCATGGTGGTGGGAATCATATCATGGTGGTGGGAATCATATCATGGTGGTGGGAATCATATCATGGTGGTGGGAATCATATCATGGTAGTGGGAATCATATCATGGTGGTGGGAATCATATCATGGTGGTGGGAATCATATTACGGTGGTGGGAATCATATCATGGTGGTGGGAATTCTGCCATGGTAGTGGGAATCATATCATGGTGGTGGGAATCATATCATGGTGGTGGGAATTATGCCATGATGGTGGGAATCATATCATGGTGGTGGGAATCATATCATGGTGGTGGGAATCATATCATGGTGGTGGGAATCATATCATGGTGGTGGGAATCATATCATGGTGGTGGGAATCGTATCATGATGGTGGGAATCATATCATGGTGGTGGGAATCATATCATGGTGGTGGGAATCATATCATGGTGGTGGGAATCGTATCATGATGGTGGGAATCATATCATGGTGGTGGGAATCAT
>NC_091554.1:469258-484258 GCF_042767895.1 Penaeus vannamei
CAACCGAATATCCACATGTGTATCAAAGGTTGAGTGTGTGTGTGTGTGTGTGTGCGTGTGCGTGTGTGTTTAATGATTTATTTTTTTCCAGTTTTCCACTTCCTTTTTTTTTTCTGAATACGTTTACAGACACACACACGCGCGCGCTCAAATACATACACACTTACACACATTAACACACACACACTAACACACTAACACACACACACACACACACACACACACACACTAACACACACACACACACACACACACACACAAACACACACACACACACACAAACACACACACACACACAAACACACACACACACACACACTAACACACACACACTAACACACACACACACACACACACTAACGCACACACACACACACACACACACACACACACACACACAAAGGCTGAATATGATATGTCATTATTTACTGATCGTCACATATTGAAAATAAAAAAAAGCAATTAGCAACTCACTCTTGAAGGCAATACAATACATCAATTTTACATCATTAAAAGTGATTTTAATTTAAGGGCAACAGTTAGTCACGAAAAGAATAATTCAAAAGAGAAAGAAATTGCATACCCCCCCCCCCACACACACACACACAAAGAAAAGAAAAGAGAGAGAGCGAGAGAGAGAGAGAGAGAGAGAGAGAGAGAGAGAGAGAGAGAGAGAGAGAGAGAGAGAGAGAGAGAGAGAGAGAGAGAGAGAGAGAGAGAATGAGAGAGAGAGAGAGAGAGAGAGAGAGAGAGAGAATGAGAGAGAGAGAGAGAGCGAGAGAGAGAGAGAGAGACAGACAGACAGAGAGCGAGAGAGAGAGAGACAGACAGACAGAGAGAGAGAGAGAGAGAGAAGATATTATCAATCACAGAACAGTTCACAAAACGTGAATTCATCGGAAAGTTTTATCAAGAAACCATCTGCTTTTATCACACCATTGGGTTTTATGCGCGTTTAACGGAATCAAAAGAAAGCAAGATAAAGAGGTAAAGAACGACACAGGGCAATGATAACAAGCATTAGTCAAAGGCAGCAAGCAATGTTTGTTAGGCTGCGTTGGTTAGTGCTTGAGGCGAATCGTTTGTGCACTCAATATCAGCCTTGTTTGTTGGGCAAACACGAGCAACATTCGATCCGCAGAGATCAATTATTTTTCGTTTGTTTGGCAGAAGATCCACCATGTTTGCTCAAGTAAGATACCCTCTCTACCGCCTTCCCTCCCTTCCTCTCTCCCCCCCTCGCCTCTCCCTCTCTCCGTCTTCCCTTCCCCTCCCTTCCGCTTTCCCTTCCTCTCTCCCCCTCGCCTCTCCCTCTCTCCCTCTTCCCTTCCCCTCTCTACCGCCTTCCCTCCCTTCCTCTCTCCCCCTCGTCTCTCCCTCTCTCCCTCTCCCCCTTCCCCTCCCTTCCGCTTTCCCTTCTCTCTCCCCTCGCCTCTCCCTCTCTCCCTCTTCCCTTCCCCTCCCTTCCGCTTTCCTTCCTCTCCCCTCGCCTCTCCCTCTCTCCTCTTTCCCTTCCCTCCCTTCCGCTTTCCCTTCCTCTCTCCCCTCGCCTCTCCCTCTCTCTCCCTCTTCCCTTCCCCTCCCTTCCGCTTTCCTTCCTCTCTCCCCCTCGCCTCTCCCTCTCCTCCTTTTCCCTTCTCCTCCCTTCCACTTTCCATTCCTCTCTCCCCCTCGCCTCTCCCTCTCTCCCTCTCCCCTTCTCCTCCCTTCCGCTTTCCCTTCCTCTCTCCCCCTCGCCTCTCCCCCTGCTCTTATCTTCTTTCCCTCTCTTCTCTTCTCCTCCCTTCCGCCTTCCTTCCTCTCCTCTCTCTTATCCTCCCTTCGTCTGTCTCTGTCCCTCTCTCTCCCTCCCGTCTCTCATCCTTCTCTTTTCCCCTCCCACCTTTCGTTTACCTTCCCCTACCTTTCCTTCATTCCACCCTTTATTTTCTCCCCTCCCCTTCTGCTCTCATTCTCCTTCCCCTCTCTTCTATTTCCTCCATTTATCCGTCCTCGTCTCTCTTTCTTTCTCCTTCCCATCTATTCCCTTTCCTCAACTTTGTTCTTCCTCTCTCTCTCCCTCTCTCTCCTTCTCTTCCCTTCCATTCCCTGTCACCACCATGTCCTTCTCTTCCTTTCTCCCTCTTCCTTTCCTTTCCTTCCCATTCTCCACTTCTCTTCTCTGTCTTCTCTCATATCCTCTCCATTCCCTTTCTCGTCTCCACCCTTCTTGCTTCCTTTCATCCATCCTCTCCCTCCCTTCCCTCCAACTCTCTCTCCCGCCTCCTCTTTCTCCATCCCTTTATTCTTGTCTTCATTCTCCATATCTTCTAATCTCCTTCCATTCCCTTTCTCTCCCCATCTACCTTATCTACCTCTTACCCCCCCCTCCCTCCCTCACCCTGCATGCTCTGCTAATTCCCTTTGCCTCCGACTTGCTCTCTCTCGGCACCCTCCTCCTCCTCCCCCTCCTTAACCATCCCCCTCCTACTTCCTCCTCACCCCGACCCCGAGGAATCACACACTCCCTCCCCCTCCTCCTCTTCTTCCCCACAACCCACTCCCCAAGGACTCCTCCCCTTTCCCTCCTTCTCTTCCTGCACACCCCCACCCCCCCACCCAGACCCCCAAAGACACCCACGCTCCCCAATCCCCCTCCTTCCTCCTCACCCCCAACCCCCACCCCGACCCCTAATGACTCCCACCCTACCTTCCCCCTCCTCTTTCCTCCTCACCCTTCCCCCCACTCCCCACCCCAACCCCCAAGGACTCCCACGCTCCCCCCTTCCCCTCCTCCCCTTCCTCCTCACCCCCACCCCTACCCATCCCCAAGGACTCCCACGTACCCCCTTCCTCTCTCTTTCTCCTCAACCCCCCACCACCCACCCCGACCCCCAAAGGACTCCCATGCTTACCCTTCCCCCTCCTTCTCTTCCTCCTCACCCCCCGCCCCCACCCCCACCCCCAAGGACTCCCACGCTCATCCTGCAAAACAGAAAAAGTTAAAACGAAACCTTCTAGACTTTGGCAGCTGCGGCCGTTGCGAGAGAGGGGGGTGGGGTGGGGATGGGGCGGGATGGGGAACATGGTGTGGGGGAGGGGTGTGGGCGATGGGGAGGAGGGGGGGACATGGTGTGGGAGAGGGGGGTGGGGTAGGGTGGGTGGGGGGTGGGGAACATGGTTTGGGGAGAGGGGGGCGATGGGGAGGACGGGGGACATGGGGGTGGGGGTTTGGGGTGGGTTAGGGGGTGGGGCGATGGGGAGGAAGGGGGCATGGTGGGGAGGGGTGGGGTGGGTGCCGAGGGGAGGTGGGGATTAAGGGAGGAATGCTTGGTGGGGGGAGGGGTACGGAGGGGTAAGGAAAGGAGGTGTGAAGGAGAACTGGTGCTTAGAATTGGAGCTGAGGAAAAGAACAGAAGGAAGGGGAGATAAGGGGGAAAGAGAGAGAAAGAGTGATGGAAGGAAGGAAGAAGGGAGGGGGTGATAATGAGAGTGTGTGTGTGTGTGTGAGAGAGAGAGAGAGAGAGAGAGAGAGAGAGAGAGAGAGAGAGAGAGAGAGAGAGACAGACAGACAGACAGACAGAGAGGGAGAGAGAAAGAGAGAGAGAGAGGAGAGAGAGAGAGAGAGAGAAAGAGAGAGAGACAGACAGACAGAGAGAGAGAGAGAGAGAGAAACAGAGAGAGAGAGAGAGAGAGACAGACAGACAGACAGACAGACAGACAGACAGCTAGACAGTAAATAAAATACAAAGAAGATAAATAAGAAGTAAAACATGAGAAAGAGCAAGTGACAAACAGACTCAGAACAATAAGATGTAAAAAGTAAATATAAACACAAAAGGAAAGAAAAAATAGATGGAAAGAAAGAGAAGAGAAGGAAGAAGAGGAGAAGGAAGAAGAGGAGAAGGAAGAAGAGGAGGAGGAGGAAGAAGAGGAGGAGGAGTTCGAAGACGAAGAAGAAGAAGAGGAAGAGAAGGAGGAGAAGGAAGAAGCGGAGAAGGAGTAAAAGGAAAGGAAAGGAAGATGAGGAAGAAAAAGAAAAAGAAGAGGAAGTGGAGGAAGATAAAATGAAGGAGAGGATGACGATGACTATGATGATGATGATGAGGCGGAGGAGGAGGAGGAGGAAAAAGAATCCAAAAAAAAAAAACATGAAGAACAGTTATGAGAGCAAGAGACACGAGGTCAAGGGACATGACAGGGTGATGAGGAAACCTTGCTATATGCAGACGAGGCGCTTACCCCCCCCCCCCCACCACCCCATCCCCTTGTCCCCACCCTCTTCCCCCTTCCCTCTACCTCATCTTCACGTCATTCCTCCCGCTGCCTATCCTCCCTTGCTCACGCCCTTCCTCCTACTCCTTGTGCAGATTCCTTCTCTACCTCTTTCTCCTTCTCCTCCTCCTCCTCCTCCTCCTCCTTGATCCTTCTCTACCTCTTTCTCCTTCTCCTCCTCCTCCTCCTCCTCCTCCTTGATCCTTCCCATTCTCCCTCCTCCTCCTCCTCCTTGATCCTTCCCCTCCTTCTCCTCCTCCTCGATCCCTCCCTCCCTCCTCCTCCTCCTCCTTCTCCTACAACTCCTTGTGCTAATTCCTCCTCTACCTCCTTCCCCTTCTCCTCCTCCACCTCCTCGATCCTTTCCCTCTTTCCTCCCCCTTATCCTACAACTCCTTGTGCTAATTCCTCCTCTACCTCCTTCCCTCCTCCTCCTCCTCCTCCCCTCGATCATTCTACTCCTCCTCCTTCTCCTTCTCTTCCGCCTCCGTTCCTCCCTTCCCTCTCACTCCTCCTGTCCTCTCCTACCTCTCTCACTCCTCTTCCCCTTCCCCTCTCCCCACCATCCTTCCCCCTTCCCCTGCTCCTCTTACCTCTCGCTTCTCCTCCCCTCTCCCCTTCCCTTTCTTCTCTCACTTTCACCTCTTTCCCTCTCACTCCTCCTCCCCCTCTCCCTCCCCTTCCTCTCTCCCTCCCTCCCTCCCCTCTCCTCTTCTCCTTCTCGTCTCACCTCCATCCTTCCCCTCTCCCTTTCCCTTTCTTCTCTCACCTCCACCCTTCCCCTCTCACTCCTCCTACCACCTCCCCCCTCCCTCTCACCTCCACCCTTCTCGTCTCCCCACCATCCTTCCCTTTCCCTCCTCCCTTTCACTCCTCCTACCACATCCCCCCCACCCCTCCCCCTTCCCCTTCCTCTCCCCACCATCCTTCCCTTTCCTTCCCTCACTCCCTCCTACCACCTACCCCCACCCCTCCCCCTTCCCCTTCCCCTCTCCCCACCATCCTTCCCTTCCCTCTCACACCTCCCCCCACCATCCTTCCCTTCCCTCTCACTCTCCCCACCATCCTTCCCTTCCCCTCTCACACCTCTCCCCATCATCCTTCCCTTCCCCTCTCACACCTCCCCCCACCCCTCCCCCTTCACCTTCCCTCTTCACCTCCACCCATCCCCTCTCCCTCCTCCTACCACCTCCCCCTCACCCCCTCACCCCCTTCCCCCCTCCGTTCCCCCACCACGCTAATTTCACTCTGATGTTACGTCATTTCTTCAAAACTCATTATGATATTTTCTGGGCGAGAGCGAGCGATCACCCCTGCTCCCCCCCTTTTTCAATTTTTTTCCCCTCTGCCTTCGAAACAGGCGTGTGGGCGTGATTCTGTGTGTGGGATGGGTGGTGGTGGTGGGGGGGGGGGGGGAGGGATGTGTGCGTGTGTGTGGGAATGTGTGTGGGGGGGGGTAGGGGGGAATGTGTGGAAATGTGTGTGTGTGTGTGTGTGTGTGTTTGGACGTGTGTGGGACTGTGTGGACGTGTGTGTGTGTGTGTGTGTGTTGGTGTTTTGACGTGTTTGGGAATGTGTGTGTGTGGGGGGGTGGGGGAAGTGTGTGTGTGTGTGTGTTGGTGTTTGTGTGGACGTGTGTGGGAATGTGTTTGTGTGTGTATGAGAATGTGTGAGTGTGTGTGTGTTTATGTGTAGACGTGTGTATGTTTGTGTGTGTGAGTGTTTATGTATGGACGTATGTGAGAAAGTGTGTGTGTGTGTTTGAGTATGTGTGTGTGTGTGTGAGAGAGAGAATGTGTGTGTGTGTGTTTGAGTATGTGCGTGTGCTTATGTGGACGTGTGTGAGAATGTGTGTGTGTGTGTGTGTGTGTGCATGCATGGTTTCATTTGGATGTATATGTATTTGTGTACACATTTATGTATACATATACTACAACAGAATCAAGTAGGTATATACACACATGTACGAATATGTACTCGAATATAAGCACAGGTATACATGTGTGCATCCTAATAGGTTTATACACACATGTACGAATATGTATTCGAATATAAGCACAGGTATACATGTGTGCATCCTAATAGGTTTATACACACATGTACGAATATGTACTCGAATACAAGCACAGGTATACATGTGTGCATCCTAATTTACGTACACACATTCTGGATACACTTTGTTTTTCATCTATTTTTTTGCTTTTCCATTTTGCATAATGCGAGAGAGGGAGATGGCCCGATCAGCATCCGATTGAATGACGAGATAAACTAGGACTCACGCACATGCAGGGGGGTGGGGGTGAGAGGGAAGGGGGGGGTGAGAGGGAAGGGGTGGGGTGGGGAGAAGGTGAGAGGGAAGGGGGGGGTGGGGAGGTGGGGAGGGCGAGAGGGAAGGGTGAGAGGGAAAGGGGTGGGGGTGGAGGGTGGGGAGACGAGAGGGAAGGGTATGGGGTGGGGAGGTGTAGGAGGGTGAGAGGAAGGGGTGGGGTGGGGGTATGGTGGGGAGGGCGAGAGGGAAGGGATGGGGTAGGGTAGGGAGGGCGAGAGAGAAGGGTGGGGGGTGGGAGGGAGGGGGAGAGGGAAGGGGTGGGGTGGGGGAGGGTGAGAGGGAAGGGGTGGGGGTGGGGAGGAGGGGAGGGTGAGAGGGAAGGAGTGGAGGGGGGGGGGCGAGGGAACGCAGCAGGTGCAAAATATGCGGGGAAAATTTTCATATATCTGGCTACTCTATCAATCTACCTGCATTATCTCTCTCTCTCTCGCTCTTTTTCAACATATATATATATATATATATATATATATATATATATATATATATATATATATATATATATATATATATATATATATATATATATATATATATATATATATATATATATATACATATATGCATATTCATTTATATATTTATCTCTCTCTGTCTCTCTCTCTCTCTCTCTCTCTCTCTCTCTCTTCTCTATATATATATATATATATATATATATATATATATATATATATATATATATATATATATATATATATATATATGTATATATGTGTGTGAGTGTGTGTATGTATGTGTGTATGTATGTATGTATATATATATATATATATATATATATATATATATATATATATATATATATATATATATATATATATATATATATATATATATATATATATATATATATATATATATATATATATATATATATATATATATATATATATATATATATGTATATATTTATATATTTATATATATATATATACATATATATATATATATATATATATATATATATATATATATATATATATATATGTGTGTGTGTGTGTGTGTGTGTGTGTGTGTGTGTGTGTGTACATACATACACACACACACATGTATAATTATGTATGTATACATATGTATTCATACACGTATACATACACATATAAACATTCACGTAACGAATCGTACTCGCCATCGAATCCAGAGCTTTGTGAACAGAAGGCTAATCCGGACAGCGATCAGAGTCTTCCTGGATGATGGTGATTATTTGTTGAATCCGCTCATCAGGGCATTATAGCACCCCCCCCCGCCCCGACCCCCCACCACACACGCTCACACACACACGTATACACCGAAACACACACACGTATACACCGAAACACACACACGTATACACCGAAACACACACACGTATACACCGAGACACACACAAGTACAAAGAAATACACACACTTGCTTAGAAAAATCACATACACAAACACACGTGAAAGACACATACACAAACACACATAAAAACACATACACATAAAAAACATACACAAACACACATAAAAACACATACACAAACACATAAAAACACACACACAAACACACATAAAAACACATACACAAACACACATAAAAACACATACACATAAAAAACATACACAAACACATAAAAACACATACACAAACACACATAAAAAAACACATACACAAACACACATAAAAACACATACACAAACACACATAAAAACACATACACAAACACACATAAAAACACATACACAAACACACATAAAAACACATACACATAAAAACACATACACAAACACATATAAATCACATACACAAACACACATAAAAACACATACACAAACACACATAAATACACATACACAAACGCACATAAAAACACATACACAAACACACATAAAAACACATTCACAAACACACATAAAAACACATACACAAACACACAAATAAACATACACAAACACATAAAAACACATACACAAACACACATAAAAACACATACACAAACACACATAAAAACACATACACAAACACACATAAAACACATCCTCATACACACTCATTCACATACCCGCCCATGCTCTTGAGGCCCATTCACGCATATCAGTGGCGTATCAGTGTCGCTTCCGTTCAGTCCGTTATCAAAAGCCTTATCAACACAAGCACTTTTTTTTCCGTCAGTTTTTGCAACTCCCAATCCGTATTTTCTTAACTGATTATAATAATTAGCATAATGATTATTATAACTGCATTAATGATGGTAATGATAATGATAATCATGATGATAATGACTATAATGATAATTATCATGAAAATAATGACAGTAATGATGATAATGATGATATTTATAATTTTTCTGTCAGTTTCTGGGGTTTCGTCTGAATTTGAGGTTTTCCGCAAGGATCGTCTGCAAACGGAACGCCGCCCAGACCAAGACGGTTACGGCCGTTTCCGTCTGACTAATTTCCGTCTTGATCTTGTGCTGTTAATAAATGAGATAGGATGAGTGGATGAAAACATAGGCTAATGTTTTAGAGCATTCGTATATACAATATTTACAATATACATCCTCCTATTTCTTTAAAATGACGTAATATGTAAGAGAATCTTCGTGTGATTCCCGGGACCTCACTCCGATAGCGCCAGGTTTGTTTACATGATTTTCAGTTCATTCGGAAACGCAAAAAATTGACGGAAAAAGTGCTAGTGTGAGAGAGCCTTCAGTTTTTGCGTTTCCGTCTGAATTTGAGGCTCTCCGCAAGTATCGTCTGCAAACGGAACGCTTCCCAGACCAAGACGGTTACGACCGTTTTTTCCGTCTGACTAATTCCCGTCTTGATCTTGTGCTTCGAAAGATCTATACGACTAGATTTTTTTTTCCTACTGGTAAATTAGATAGGATGAGTGAATATAAACATAAGATGATATTTTAGAACATTGGGATTTACAATATACATCACCGTATATCTTTAAAATAACGGGATATGTATGAGAATGTTCGTGTGATTCCCTCCAATGTTTGTGTACAATGTTTACTTCCTTGGTAATGTGAGTGAGTCGATTTTCATACAGAAATTTCGTTGGCAAAAATGACGGAAAATTGATAGCGTGATAGGGCCTTTTATTTTATTTTTTTATTTTTTTTTATTATTATTATTATTTTTTTTTTTCATGGATGCTGGATCCAGGTTGTGAGCTTGTCAAAAATTAGGATGAATTCACCTGTTTTTCTTTCTTTTCTTTTCTTTTCTTTTTTAATACACTTTATAGAAAAACAAACGTAGAACTGATAGAATAGATACATAGAAAACTAAACGTTGAATAGATAAATAGAAAATAAATGCAGAAGAAATAGGTAATACATTCTGAAGTACTAAAAAAAAAAAAAAAAAAAAAAAAAAAAAAAAAAAAAAAGTTCAATCATCAGTTACATCCTTGTACGAATTAGCAAAGTCTCTATCTCTCTCTATCTCTCTCTATCTCTCCTTCCCTCCCTCTCTCTCTCTCTCTCTCTCTCTCTCTCTCTCTCTCTCTCTCTCTCTCTCTCTTCTCTCTTTCTCTCTCTCTCCTCCTCCCCTCTCTCTCTCTTCTTCTAATTCTTCTTCCACGTTTCATGTTACCCACTTTTTCATCAACTTATACTCAACCTCTTCCTCTCCATCAAGAATTAGGACAATCATTGCCCAATCCGCCTGAAAAAAAAAATAATAATAATAAATAAATAAAAAAAATACTATCTTGGAATTCACTGATTCTCACGTTGTACGGAGTCACTACGGATATATCACTGAAGCGTCACGGATATCACTGACACAACCGCCACGCCACTGATATGTGTGAATCGAGCTTAAACGTACACAAAGCCTCGATCTCAAACCCAAAGAGACACAGAACAGCCACGCCTCTCTCAAATAAACATGTAAAAAGGCTTTTGATGGTTACAATGAAGCCAATTACGTGTCTTTAGAGGCACGGTCATAGGCCTTTTGTGTTAGAAATTGGTCTGTTTTCTTACAATGATGACAATAAGGTTAGGATATTCATTATGAAGGAAAATGGATGGCGTATCTGCTGTGCATCTGTGGGTGTTTTTTTTTTTTTTTGTGTGTGTGTGGGTTTTTTTTTTATTGTGTTTTTGTTTACAGGGAAGGAGGTAAATGTTTGGGATTGGGCGAGAGTTGGAGAGAGGGAAGGGGGAGGAAGGGGGAGAGAGAGAGGGAGGGAGCGAGGGAGGGAAAGAGAGAGAGAAAGAGAGAGAGGGAGGGAGAGAGAGAGAGAGAGAGAGAGAGAGAGAGAGAGAGAGAGAGAGAGAGAGAGAGAGAGAGAAAAGAGGGATGAGAGAGATAAGAGAAAGATGGGAAGGGAATGGAAGAGAGAAAGAAAGAGGAGAAGAGAAAGAGAACACCTCCATACTGGCCAACCACACCATCGATATACACAAAAAACAACAACAACAACAACAACAACAAACACATAGCACAGTATTTGAAACATGATCATCATAATCATTCCAAAAAATATTAAAACTCATCGCTCTGGCTCCGCAATAGTCGCCATGTTTGTTATCCATCATTCATTTGTTTTTTTTTTTACGAGCAAATAAGTCATTTACTCCCGAGCCAATAAACCATTTTCCTCATGGTGAACCGCATCAGGGAGGGGCGGTTTGTGATGGAGTTCAACCCATTCATTTTTCACTCTAGTTCATTCACTCGGAATTGCATATGTGATGTATATATACATTTTGCTGCATAGGCGTTTATCAATTTTTTTTTTTTTTTTTTTTTTTTTTTTTTTTTTTTTTTTTTTTTTTGGGTATGTATATATATGCATAACACAAAGAGCAATACACAATATGCCAGGATGAATCATATGGTAATGTTGCAGACTGAATTGCATAGTAACAACTAGCCTATCACAAAAGGGTTTGCAATATATACGTTACGCTAAATCAGATAAACATTGGAAATAAAATTAAATTATCAAGAGCTGAATTTCCATAATAAAAATTCAACATTGCTTGATAATGTGTTCTAAATCAGATAAACATTGAAAATAAAATGAGATTATCAAGAGCTGAATTTCCATAATAAAAATTCAACATTGCTTGATAATATGTTCTGCTCATCCGTATAACAATATCACTACATAAAGGTGTTGTTGATCATTGATTATGTACTAAGTGATAAGATAAGATAACGTGTCATTTGATAACTTTCTTGATTCGTGAGGAATAGTGATAATAAAGCGAAAATTTGTTTTTGTTGATAACGTTCATCTGGCAACGTTTCACCCGTGTAAGTGCTCGTGGCTGATTCCGAAACATATACATATAAATTTTCCTTCCTCAAGATGTAATAACAATCCGAATCCCTCGCCATATTTTCCCCTTTTCTCTCCCCTCTCCCCTCTCCCCTCACCCCCTGTCGTTACCACACCCTTTGCCTCCATCTCCCCTCACTTTCTCTCCGTCTCCCTCTTCCAATATTTTCTCTCCGTCTCCCCCTTTTTTCTCCTTTTCTTCCCTTCTCCATCTCCTTTCTCTTCTTCTCTTATCTCCCATCTCCCTTTCTATGTATCCAGCTCCCTTTTTCCTCTATTCTCTCTTCTTTCTCCCTCTTCCGCTTCATCTCCTATCTCCCATCTCCTTCCCTATCTCTTCATCTCCCTTCACCTCTATTTGTCTCCCTCTCCATTTCCCTCCCTATCTCCCATCTCCCCTCACCGTCTATTTCTCTCCTTCTCCACTTCTCTCTTCCTCTCCTTCTCCGCCTCCTCTCTCTCCATCTCCCTCTCTTCCCCTTCTTCTCCCTCTCCCTCATCTTCTATTTCTCTCCATTTCCACTCCCCTCACCTTTTCTTCACCTCCCTCCCCATCTCTTCATCTCCCCTCATCTCCACTTTCTATTCTTCTTCACTTCCCCTCCTCCATCCCCCTCTCTTCCTCTTCTTCTACGCCTCCCCTTACCCCTACTTTCTCTCCTTCATCTTCCTCCCCATCTCTTCATATCCCCACACTCCTTCTCCATTTCCTCTCCTCCACTTTCCTCTCTTCCCCTTCTTCTCCATCCCCCTCACCCCTATTTCTATCCTTCATCTCCCTCTCTTCCCTTTCCCTCCCTCTCCCCTCACCCTCCGTTTCTCTCCTTCTCCATCTTCCTCTCTTTCCCTTCTTCTCCCTCTCCCCTCACCCTCCATTTTTCTCCTTCTCCATCTCCCTCTCACCCCCTATTTCTCTCCTTCATCTCCCTCTCTTCCCCTTCTTCTCACTCTCCCCTCACCCCCTATTTCTCTCCTTCTCCTTCTATCTCTTCCCCATCTTCTACCTCTCCCTCACCCTCCATTTCTCTCCATCTCCATCTCCTCTCTTCCTCTCTCCTTCTCCGTCTCCCCTCAACCTCCATTTCTCTCCTCTCCATCTCCCCCTCACCCCCTATTTCTCTCCTTCTCCACCTCCTCTCTCCCTCCTTCTCCATCTCCCCTCACACGTATTTCTCTCCTTCATCTCCCTCTCCCTCTTCTTCTCCATCCCCCCTCACCCTCCATTTCTCTCCTTCTCCATCTCCCTCTCACCCCTATTTCTCTCCTTCTTCTCCCTCTCTCCCTTCTTCTCCCTCTCCCTCACCCTCCATTTCTCTCCTCCTTCTCCCTCTCTTCCCCTTCTACTCCACCCCCTCACCCCCTATTTCTCTCCCCTCCATCCCCTCACCCTCCATTTCTTTCCTTCTCCATCTCCCCTCACCCTCCATTTCTCTCCTTCATCTCCCTCTCTTCCCTCTTCTTCTCCCTCTCCCCTCACACGTATTTCTCTCCTTCTCCATCTCCCTCTCTTCCTCTTCTTCTCCCTCTCCCCTCACACGTATTTCTGGGCGCTTCTTCCCCTCATTTCACATAACGTATTCCCTTGCCTTGAGGGAGAGTGTCCAGGCATTTCAAGTGTTCATAAACTTCCTTTAATGTACTGTAAAAGTTATGTCTCCGAAGCAACGAAACAAACTGTTGGCTTTTTTTATTGTTATTGTTTTTTTTTTCTCTCTCTCTGTTATTGTTGTTATCGTTGTTATTGTTTTCGTTATTGTTATGATCATTGTTATAATCAGTTTTCATTATAATTGGTATTATTTTTACTATCGTTGTTTTTGTTTTTATCATTATTATTTTTATTGCTGTTATTGTTAGATTATCATTATCGTATCTATTATTATCACTGTCATCGTTATTATTGTATTTGTTATCATTATCATTATCATTGGTTTGACTTTTATTTTTGTTACTATTACCATTATCATTATTATTGTTATTATTATTATCATCATTATCACAATGGCTGTCTTTATTATCATTATTATTATTATTGTTATTATTATTATTATCATTATCACCAGTATCATTAACATTGTTGTTATCATTATTATTGTCATTATCATTATCATCATTGTTGATATTACTGTTAACATTATGTTGTCATTATGATTATTAACACTGTCATTATCATCAACATTATTATCATTATAATCATAATCCTCGTTATCATAATCATTATTGGTATTGGTGTTGCAGTTGCTATTCCCGCTACTACTACTATTATCATCTTCATCATCACCATCATCATTATCATCATAATCATCACCATCATTGCCATCATCTCCATCACCATTATCATCCTCACCATCGTCACCACCACCATTATCACCACCACCACCATCATCCCCATTATCATCATCATCCCCATCACCATCACCACCATCATCACCATCACCATCACCACCATCATCCCCATTATCATCATCATCACCACCACCATCATCACCATCACCATCATAATCGCCATCATCAACACCACCACCATCATCACCATCACCAACACCATCATCACCACCATCATCAACACCACCACCACCACCATCATCCCCATCACCATCACCATCACCACCATCATCACCACCACCATCACCACCACCACCACCACCACCATCACCACCATCACTACCATACCTCCACTCCATCACCCTCCCCTGCAATTGCAACTTACACAGATCACTTCCCCCAATCCCTCACAACACAGTAACTCACACTCACCATCCTGAAGTATGTGATATGCAAATTAGGGAGTCTTCTTTCTTCACACAGGTGGGTTGAGGAGCCGCACCTGTTCCTGGCCCAGGTCGGTCCATAGAAATAGTTCTATTTTGGGCTTTATAAGAGGTGTTTCTTTATAGGGAGGTCTTGGTGGTGGCAGGGAAGGTGGTGGTGGTGTTATCTTAATTATTGTTATTGTTATTATTATTGTTGATTTTATTGTTTTGTTATTGTTGTTATTAGGATATTGGTATCATTGTTTATTTTCATTATTATTATCCTTATTTGTTATATTGGTATCATGATGATCATTATTATTATTATTATCATCTCTTTTTCTCTCTCTCTCGCTCACTCTTTCAATCTCTCTCTCTCTTTCTCCCTTTCTCTCC
>NC_091554.1:491758-494258 GCF_042767895.1 Penaeus vannamei
TTATGAAGCCTTGGTCACCCTATATTGGGGGAACATGCTCAGGTTGCGTCCATTAACAAGCGGGGCGATGATAAAAATATCATTTCATTGTGTATATTCCCGACGCTGCAGTGGGCTTGCTTGCGGCTCTGCATGTATGGCTGCGTGTGGAGCGCAGACGGGGAATTATGGGGCGGTTCCTGTGACGAAGGGAGGAAGAGGTAGGGAGCGAGGAAGGAAAAAGAGAGATGGAGAGATACGGGTGTATTTGGGGCGGGAGTGTGTGTGTGTGTGTGTTTTTTTGTGTATGTTTGTATGTCTGTTTCTTTCTGTTTCTGTCTCCCCTCCCCGCCTCTCTCTCTCTCTCTCTCTCTCTCTTTCTCTCTCTCTCTCTCTCTATCTATCTATCTATCTCTATCTCTCCCCCCTCTCTCTCTCCCCCTCTCTCTCTTTCCCTCTCTCTCTCTCTCCCTCTTTCTCTCTTCTCTCTCCCTCCCTCCATATGTACGAACCACACACACATACACACACGCACGCACGCACGCACGCACGCACGCACACACACACACACACACACACACACACACACACACACACACACACACACACACACACACACACACACACACATAAATACATATACATATACTACCCTCTTAGCTTTATTACAATCCTTATGTCCAGTCTTCTGCATTATCCTGCTTCGCCGGGTTTGCATAAAAGCCAAAAAAGCCACAATTCCCCAACACCTTCACAAGCCACAGAAACCCCTCTCCCACTCTGAACAACCCAAAAAGACAACAACAAAATACATGAACATAATTAACTAAGCATTCTCGCCACGACTCACCCTGTACAATGCCATGACGGGGCTTATGGAGGAGCGGCCTCTCTAAGTCAGCCTAGAGTGGCCATGCAATTGAAAAAAAAAAAATGGTTGTTATTCATGATATTCATGAGTGACGGAGTTCCCAGCGGCCATGCGAACCCCAGCTGTGTTGGTCTGGGAACGTGTTTTGCTGGCTAAAGGGGGCGAGGCTGGGATTACTGCCATGCATTTTAAATCTCTGGAATGCTGAAAATAATGGTGGATTATTTAAGCGATAACTTGATTCATGACTCGCAGATCATTAGAAAGCTTTAAATCATGCATTATGAATGATTGGAATGCTTCAAATCATGCCTTTGGAATGCTCCATATCGAAAATTTTAAGTCATACGTTTCAAATCAAGCTAGAAGGATTTAGATCATGCATTATAAATTATTGGAATGCTTCGAATCGTGCACTTGAAGTCTTTGAAATGCTCCGTACCATACATTATAAATCATAGGCTTAAAATCATACGTTATGAATCGCCAGAACGCTGTAAGTCGTACTTTATAAATCCCTGGGAATGCTCGCAATCATCCACAATCAATCCCTGGACTTCCTTTAAGTTACGTATCACCAAATATTAAAATACTTCTATTCATACATAATATAAATCACAGGAATACTTGAAATCCCACAGTATCACCCCGTTCGTTTTTAATCACAATAAACTATACATCATATCGTTGCAAATCCCTAGAAAAAAACGATTACTACTTTATCCACCACAATCTACTAATCCACATTCTCATAGTTTTAATTCCTTTATCTAACACAACGTAATAGACCGGTTCATCCATAACGGCGACCCCGTATAGAAATCTCTCTCTCTCTCTCTCTCTCTCTCTCTTTCTCTTTCTCTTTCTCTTTCTCTCACTCTCTCTCTCTCTCTCTCTCTCTCTCTCTCTCTCTCTCTCTCTCTCTCTCTCTCTCTCTCTCTCTCTGTCTCTCTCTCTCTCTCTCTCCTCCCTCCCCTCTCCTCTCCCCCTCTTTTCTCTCTCTCTCTCTCTCTCTCTCTCTCTCTCTCTCTCTCTCTCTCTCTCTCTCTCTCTCTCTCTCTCTCTCTCTCTCTCTCTCTTCCCCCCTCTCTCTCATATAGAAATGGGAGAAAGCTGAGAAGAAGAAGGATCCAAAATAACGCCTCTCTTCATACATTGCTTTCCAGTGACGTTCCGCCATTACGTATTCTTAAGGGACTTGGCTTACACACGAGGGATATGATTGCCATAAAGACCCAACGAGGCTTTTTGGGGACTGCTGTAATTACCTCATTCCGGCAGTCATACAAAAGGCATATAAATGATTCAAGGCTGTTTCGACACTTCTACGTTGAGTTGCAGACCGTCTAAAGGGGGATTGTGGTTTTAAGGTTTTTGTTTTCTTTTCTTTCTTTCTCTCTCTCTCTCTCTCTCTCTCTCTCTCTCTCTCTCTCTCTCTCTCTCTCTCTCTCTCTCTCTCTCTCTGTCTCTCTCTCTCTCTCTCTCTCTCTTTCTTTTCTCTGTTTTCTTTTGTTTTCTTCTTTTATTTCGTCTTATTTTATTCTGCTGTTTCTGTTTATTTATTCTGCTTCTATTGATTGAGCATTTCTTTCTTTTCTTCTGCTATTTCTATTTATTTCTTCTGCTTCTATCTATTCCTTCTTCGTCACT
>NC_091554.1:506758-509258 GCF_042767895.1 Penaeus vannamei
TCTCTCTTTCTCTCTCTCTCCCTCTCTCTTTCTCTCTCTCTTTCTCTCTCCCTCTCTCTCTCTTCTCTTCTTCTTCTCTTCTTCTCTCTCTCTCTCTCTTTCTCTCTCTCTTCTCTTCTTCTCTTCTTCTTCTTCTCTCTCTCTCTCTCTCTCTCTCTCTCTCTCTCTCTCTCTCTCTCTCTCTCTCTCTCCCTCTCCCTCTCTACAGTACAGGGCAGGTGGGAGAGGCAGGAGGCAGGTGGTGTGTAATACTCGGGTTTTATACTGAAAGAGGGGAAGGATGAATGCCCATGGAGGAAAAAAATAAAAAAAGGAAAAAGAAAAAAAAGGAGGAGGGGAGAGGGGAAAGGGGGGTGGGGGAGGGAGCAAAAGCTAAGCCAAGGGTTGAACAGGGAGATGGAAGTTGCCTCTCAGATCTCCTGCTAGGACTCCCCCCTCTCCCCTCTCTCTCCCTCCCCTCTCTTCCTCCTTACCACTCTCTCCCCCTCCCTTCCTCCTCCCTGTCTCTTTTGACTCCTCTCCCTCTCTTTCTTTTTAATTTTCAGCTTCAATTCTTCGTGTTTCTTCTCTTCTTCTTTCTCAGACTCCCTTTCTTACGCTTTCTTTTTCTTCTTTCTTCTCACTTTCATCTTACTTCTTCTCCTCATCTCCTTCCACCTCCTTCTTCTTCCCCGCTTCCTTCTACTCCTCCTCTTTCTTTTCCTCCTCCTCTTTGTCCACCACCTCCCTCTCCTTATTCTCCTTCCTCTCTCTCTTTCACATACTCCTTCTCCTCTTTTTCTTCTTCCTTCCAGTCCTTCTCTTCTCCCACCACCTCCTCCTCCTCCTTATCCTCCTTCCTCTCTCTCTTCCACATCCCCCTTCTCCTCTTTTTCTTTTTCCTCCTCCTTCCACTCTTTCTCTTTTCCCACCACCTCCTCTTCCTCTTTATCCTCCCTCCTCTCCCAATCTTCCACCTCCTCCTTTTTTCTTTTCTTCTTCCTTCCACTCCTCCTCTTTCTCCACCACCTCCTCCTCCTTATCGTCCCTCCTTTCCCCTTCTTCCACCTCATCCTCCCCCCCCACTCCTACCCCCCTCCTTCAGGATACTCATTGCCAGCCCCAGTCAGAGTCTGGTATTCATACATCTTAATTCGGCTGAGAGAGAGAGAGGAGGGAGGGAGGGAGGGAGGGAGGGAGGGAGGGAGGGAGGGAGAGAGGGAGGGAGGGAGAGATAGAAGGAGACAGAGAGAGAGGGAGAGAGAGAGAGAGAGAGAGAGAGAGAGAGAGAGAGAGAGAGAGAGAGAGAGAGAGAGAGAGAGAGAGAGAGAGAGAGAGAGAGAGAGAGAGAGAGAGCGGGACAGATAGAGAGAGGGAGAGAGAGAGAAAGAGAGAGAGAGAGAGAGAGAGAGAGAGAGAGAGAGAGAGAGAGAGAAATAGAGATGAGAGAGAGCGAGAACAAAAAAAAATCCGAACCACAACTACATATATCATAATAATCAGCGAGGACATTAAAACCATTCCTCCGTTTCTTGTTTTCTTCCTTTTTTCTTTTCTTTTTTTTCGTATATTCCTCAACCATTTCTGCTTTGGATTTACGGCCACGGTTACAGTGTGACTTACAATCCGTATTTTCCCTTCCGTTCGTGAGTGTGTGTCCCGCTAGCGTGAAGGATGGCGAACTGGAAGGCGAATCCAAGAGAGTAGATGGGCTTTGTAGTTATATAATGTATCGCCCTTGTGATGTAGTGCGGAAGGATGAAAATGAATATGAGGTTTTAATATTCATGTCGTCATATTTGTTACTTCCCGTACACGCTTGCACATATGCACTGACATACGTGTACGGTTTAGATACATACACATATATGCACAGACATACGTGTATGGTTTACATACATACACATGAACACATATGCACTGACATACGTGTATAGTTTACATACATACACATACACATATATGCACAGATATACGTGTACGGTTTACATACACACACATGCACATATATGCACTGACATTCGTGTTCGATTCACATACATACACATGCATATATACACATACACATGTGCATATAGACGCACATGTTCAAATTCATACACACATAGGTACCCATACAAAACATACACACATAGGTACCCATACACAACATACACGCATAGGTACCCATACACAACATACACACATAGGTACCCATACACAACATACACACATAGGTACCCATACACAACATGCACACATAGGTACCCATACACAACATACACACATAGGTACCCATACACAACATACACACATAGGTACCCATACACAACATACACACATAGGTACCCATACACAACATACACACATAGGTACCCATACACAACATACACACATAGGTACCCATACACAACATACACACATAGGTACCCATACACAACATACACACATAGGTACCCATACACAACATACAGACATAGGTACCCATACACAACATACACACATAGGTACCCATACACAACATACACACATAGGTACCCAC
>NC_091554.1:519258-531758 GCF_042767895.1 Penaeus vannamei
TTTAGTCTGTTGACATTTGCTAATCTATTTAACATTAGGCGTAAGAAGGTCGTTATGCTTGGATCTCTGTGGAAAGCGTTGTTTTTTTGGGGAAAGCGTTGTCTTTTTTTTTCTTTGTTTTTTTCTTTGATTTTCTTGTCTTTCCCTGTCTCTCTCTATCATGCCTTCGTGGTCTCCTGGATCTCCGAGTCTCATAGTTCGACTCCCGCGCTATCTTCGCCAGAGTTTCTCCCAACATATGAAGAAAGTTTTTGTTCTTTTTCTTTTTTCTTTCTTTCCTTATTTTGTCATTTTCCGCGACGTTGCGTGGGAGGAAGTGTGTTTGTCTCCCCGAATCAACGTCGCGTTAAAAGGGAAATGAATATCTCCCCGAGAGGTAAAGAGGCGTCGAAAAAAAAAAGGATCCCGTCCGCGAGAAATAACATTTTAACCGGAGTGATAAATCAGCCTTCGGGAGTGGCAGAAAATATCGAGTTATATTCCGGATTTGTGTACATAATCAAGGGCCGCTTTCGTGCACCGAGCCAAAGCGACGCTGGCTTGTTCGACGCGGGCTATTCCCACCGAGTGAAAACAAACAAGCGGACCCGGTGAAAACAGCCGCTGCCTTGCACGAGCGCCCCGGGCCTCACCCAGAGACCTGTGGCAGAAAAGAGGGAAAGAGTGAAAGAATGTAGGCGAGGGGGATGGGATAGGGAGGGGGGTGGGGGGTCCTTCCAACAGTGCAGCTCCCGTCAACAGAGTTATTATTTCGTTGTTTACGTTTTCCTTTCCGTATTTTATGCCCTGTCAGAGCACGCCGCTAACCGCAACCAGATTAAGGGCTTGTAGCTTTCGGGTTAATCGCCCAGTTAGCTCAGGGGAGTCGCATGCCTAGATTAGGAATATGTGTGTATGTTTAGTTTGCTTTTATGTGCATGGGAGCGCTGGCTGGCTCATACATGGAAGCGTGGCGTGTTTTACCTATTTTCTCTGTTTGTGTTTAAACTGCCGTCCTGGGCTGTTTGTTCTCGAGAGAAAACTCGTTAGGAGGTTTAATATTTTTGTTTTTTCGTTTTTTGTACATTCATGGTACACCTTTTCCCCTGCAATTTTGCCTTAATTACTGGTCTTGTACAGGAGGTTGGTTCATGGTAGATTTCACAGTGTAGACTAAAAAGCCGGTCTTTTAATAGTGACCTTAATGGACTTTAATGGCTCAGTGCAGTAGGAGATGGTATCAGAGTTAGCAATTTACTTTTTAGGCTAATTGTCTTATGTATGTCTTCTGACTTTCTCTCCCTCTTTCTTTTTTTTTTCTCTCTCTCAGTCTGTCTGTCTCTTTCTGTTTGCCTCTGTCTGTCTCCGTCTGTCTGTCTCTATCTGTCTCTGTCTCTGTCTCTCTCTCTCTCTCTCTCTCTCTCTCTCTCTCTCTCTCTCTCTCTCTCTCTCTCTCTCTCTCTCTCTCTCTCTCTCTCTCTCTCTCTCTCTCTCTCAGTCTCTCAGTCTCAGCTTGTGTGTCTCGGTCTATCTCTATATCTCCCCTTCCTTTTTTTCCCTCCCCCCACGTCTCTCTCTCTCTCTCTCTCTCTCTCTCCCTCTCTCTCTCTCTCTCTCTCTCCCTATCTCTATCCCTATCTCCTCTCTCTCTCTCTCTATCTCTATCTCCTCTCTCGCTCGCTCTCTCTCACGCTCTCTCTCTCTCTCTCTCTCTCTCTCTCTCTCTCTCTCTCTCTCTCTCTCTCTCTCTCTCTCTCTATCTCTATCTCTATCTCTCCCTCTCTCTCTCTCTCTCTCTCTCTCTCTCTCTCTCTCTCTCTCTCTCTCTCTCTCTCTCTCTCTCTCTCTCTCTCTCTCTCTCTCTCTCTCTCTCTCTCCCACCCTCAAGAATTAACACTTTCGGCGTGCCTTCCGTCCATCGATCAGGACGAGTGGGGTAATTGCCGAGTCCCTAGGGGGGGGAGAGGGATCCTGCGAGTCCCAAGGGAATTTTAAGGGGTCGCTGGGGGATCCTTGCGAGTCGCGTGGGAGTCTTACGAGTCTCTGTGAATCCTGGGGGGGGGGGGGTGATCCTACTTGTCGCTGGATAGTCTTATGAGTCCTTGGGGAGATCTTGCGAGTTGCCAGGGGTATCCTGTGAGTTAAGGGATCTTCCGAGTCGCAGGATGATCCTACGAGTCTCTGGATGATCCTGCGAGTCGCTGGATGATCCTACGAGTCGCTGGATGATCCTACGAGACGCTGGACGATCCTTCGAGACGCTGGATGATCCTACGAGTCGCTGGGTGATCCTACGAGTCGCTGGATGATCCTACGAGTCGCTGGATGATCCTACGAGTCGCTGGATGATCCTACGAGTCGCTGGATGATCCTACGAGTCGCTGGATGATCCTACGAGTCGCTGGATGATCCTACGAGTCGCTGGGTGATCCTACGAGTCGCTGGGTGATCCTACGAGTCGCTGGATGATCCTACGAGACGTTGGATGATCCTACGAGTCGCTGGATGATCCTACGAGACGTTGGATGATCCTACGAGACGTTGGATGATCCTACGAGACGTTGGATGATCCTACGAGTCGCAGGATGATCCTTTGAGTCGCTGGATGACCCTACGAGTCGCTGGATGATCCTTCGAGTCGCTGGATGATCCTACGAGTCGCTGGACGATCCTACGAGTCGCTGGATGATCCTACGAGACGTTGGATGATCCTACGAGTCGCTGGATGATCCTACGAGACGTTGGATGATCCTACGAGACGTTGGATGATCCTACGAGTCGTAGGATGATCCTTTGACTCGCTGGATGATCCTACGAGTCGCTGGATGATCCTTCGAGTCGCTGGATGATCCTACGAGTCGCTGGGTGATCCTACGAGTCGCTGGATGATCCTACGAGTCGCTGGATGATCCTACGAGTCGCTGGGTGATCCTACGAGTCGCTGGGTGATCCTACGAGTCGCTGGATGATCCTACGAGACGTTGGATGATCCTACGAGTCGCTGGATGATCCTACGAGACGTTGGATGATCCTACGAGACGTTGGATGATCCTACGAGACGTTGGATGATCCTACGAGTCGCAGGATGATCCTTTGAGTCGCTGGATGACCCTACGAGTCGCTGGATGATCCTTCGAGTCGCTGGATGATCCTACGAGTCGCTGGACGATCCTACGAGTCGCTGGATGATCCTACGAGACGTTGGATGATCCTACGAGTCGCTGACGATCCCATGAGTCGCTGAGATCCTACGTGAGACGTTGGATGATCCTACGAGAGCGTTGGATGAATCCTATCGGAGTCCGTAGGATGATCCTTTGACTCGCTGGATGATCCTACGAGTCGCTGGATGATCCTTCGAGTCGCTGGATGATCCTACGAGTCGCTGGATGATCCTACGCGTCGCTGGATGATCCTACGCGTCGCTGGATGATCCTACGAGTCGCTGGATGATCCTACGAGACGCTGGATGATCCTACGAGTCGCAGGATGATCCCACGCGTCGTTGGGGTCCTCCTTACGAGTCGTGGGAACAGCTGATCCCCCGAGGAACCCAAAGGACACGTGGCGTGATGAAGGTCCTCCTCCGCCACATCAAGGTCTCCGTGTCAGCGCCAAGGATTCTCCGGTTCCTTTTCCAGTTTTCTCGGGCCGCGAAGAAGAGGTGGGGGGGGGGGGGAGGCGGTAATTAGGGCGAAATTACCTTCCTCTTTTTTTTTTTTTTTTTTTTTTTTTTTTTTTTTTTTTTTTTTTTTTTTTATCTTCTCTCTCTAATCTCAAAGTGGTAAGTTTTTGCTGTAATGGGAGATCGAGTTCGGCGGCACTTAATGTTTATCAGGAGGGAGAGGAAGAGGAGGAGGGAGGGAGGGAAGGAGAGAAAGAGGGAAAGGGAGAGGAAGAAGGAGAGGGAAGGAAGGAGAGTGAGAGGAAGAGGAAGAAGAAGAAGGAGAGGGAGGAAGGGGGAAGGAGAGGGAGGGAGGGAAGGAGAGAGGGAAAGAGGGATGGGAAGGAAGAGTGAGAGGAAGAGGGAGGGAAGAAGAGAGAGAGAGAGAGAGGGAGGAAGAGGGAGAGGGAAGGAGAGAGAGTAAGAGGAAGGTAGAGGGAGAGAAAAAGGAAGAGGGAGAGAAAAGGAAGAGGGAAAGGAGGGAAGGAGAGGGAGAGGGACTGGCACCAGCCTTCCATCCTTCCTTCCTTCCTTCCCTCCTTCCTTAGGACGCCTAGCTTTCGTCTTTAATTTTCGCCGCACATCCTATCACCAAATGGATCATGATCAGCGTTTTTTTTTTCCCAAGGACGTCAGCCCGAGTGGTTCCCGGCCGATGCTAATGCCCGTCTGGAATCTAATGGGAGAGAGAGAGAAGGGGGAAAGGGGAAAGGGGGAAGGGGAGGGGGAGAGGGCAAGGAAAGGGGAAAAGGGAGGGAGAGGGTGAGGAAAGGAGGAAGGGAGAAGGGAGAGAGGGAAAAGGGGGAAGGGGAGGGGGAGAGGGCAAGGAAAGGGGAAAAGGGAGGGAGAGGGTGAGGAAAGGAGGAAGGGGTATGGGGGAGAAAAGGGGAAAAGGGAAATGGAGAGAGGGAAAAGGGGAAAGGGAGAAGGGAGAGGGCAAGGAAAGGGGGAAGGGGCAAGGGAGAGAGAGGGAAAGGGGTAAAAGGGAGAAGGGAGAGAGGGTAAGGAAAGGGAAAAGGGCAGGGGGAGAAGGCGAGGAAAGGAGGAAGGGAGAAGGAAGAGGCCTGGAAAAGAGGTAAGGAACAGGGTAAAGAAAGGGTAAAGGGAGAGACCGAGGAAAAGGGACAGATAGAAACCGAGGAAAGGGGAAAAGGAGAGGGTCGAGGAAAGGGGGACAGATAGAAACCGAGGAAAGGGGAAATGGGAGAGGAAAGAGGGAAGGGAGAGGGTCGAGGAAAGGGGGAAAGGGAGAGGCCGATAAAGGCTGTTTTCGCAAGCTCATTTCCTCTTAATTGGGAGAACTGGGAAGGGAAAGGAAAATATTTTGAGACGAGGTGAATTAATATCTCTCTCTGGGTTTTCATTAATAGGTGTCTGTTTATCATTATGAAATTGTCCTATGCGAATGTTTGTATTCGTCGCTAATTACCTTAGCTGTTGATGCGACAGGTAATTTTGAATAATTAATTAAGGTATAAGCTTATTTGGGGTATATTATATTTATTTTTTCCCCATCTTTTTTTTTTTTTTTTTTTTTTTTCGTCTATCACTATCGTTTAACATCCAGTCCTTTTTTTTTCCTTTTTCTTCTAGTTATATTCTTATCGACTTTCCGAATTTAAATTTCCTGGATTTTATCACAATCTTAAAAAAAAAGTCTTCGAAAGATTTTAAACATTCACGAAAGACACTTCGACAAGCCACCTTCCCTCCCCCTCCCCCCCTCCCTCCCTCCCCCCACCCGAACCACACACGCACACACATCCCCCCCTCACCTCACACAACCCCCTCTCCCCACTATTAATACACGAAAGCTCCTCCCCAAGATATAGAGAAACTGTTCAAAAACGTTCCATTTCTCGAAGACAGTAGAGAGAGATCCATAAACCGGGGTCAAAGGTCAATCACGGAGAGACTTAGAGCCGAGGGTGCCGTTGTCGCGAATCCGAGGGCAGCGATGCTTAACAGGATTGATTCATGGGGTGGGGGGGGGGGAAGCAGAGGGGGCGGAGGGGGGGGAAGGGATTAGGGAGTAAGGGAGATAGGGTAAGGTTTCGGTGGGGGGAGGGGAAAGGGGGGAGGGGTGCGTCTGGAGGGGAGGGATGTCTCTGTGGGGGAGTGGTGCATTTGGGAGACGAAGAGTGGAGGGAGGGAGGATGGGGGAAGAAGGGAGGGAAGGGAGGGTGGAACAAGGGAAAAGGGAGGAGTAGAACAAGGGAAAAGGGAAGGAAAAGGGAGGGTGGGAGCAAGGTAACAAGGAGGGAAAATGCCAGGGAAGGGAGGATGGAACTACGGGAAACGGAGGAAGGGAGAGGAAACAATAAAAAAAGGAAGAGGGAGAAAAGGAGAGAGATAGCAACAGGGGATAGAGACGTAGAGAGAGGAAGCACAAAAACAAAGCGAAAGAGAGGAGGAGAGAGACGAAGAGGAAAGGGATGGAAGTGGAAGAAGGAGTGAGGGAGAGAGGAAGAACAGAGGAGAAGATGAAATGGGGAATAAATGAAGATATAGCTTATAAACAGTAGAAATACGAGTAGACAGAGGATTAGCATAGGATTAAGAACAGAAAGAGGAGTGAATAAAAAAAAAAAAAAAAAAACGCGAAATAAGAGTTAAAGGTGAACAGAAAGACGAGAAGGTTAAGTAGAGAAAGGAAAGAATGACAATGGAGAAAAAATCACAGAAAAGTTAAAGGAGAGGATAGAGAGGTAGGAAGAGGGAAAGAAATTTAAAAAGAAAAGAGAGCGAAAGGAGGAGAGGAAAGAGAAGTAGGAGGGAAAGAAATTTAAAAAGAGAGGAAGAAAGAATGAAAAACGAAAATAGATAAGAAAATGTAGAAAGAAAGAGCGAAGGAAAGAAATAGAGAGATAAAAAGAAGGAAAGATAGGAAGAAAGAAAGAAAGAAAAGAAAGAGAGAGAGAGAAAAAAGAGAGAAGAAAGAAAGAGAAAAGCAAGCAAGAAAGAAAGAGAGAATAACAGAGAATAAAGAAAGAGAAAGAGAGAAAAAACAGAGAAGAAAAAAAGAGAAGAAAGATAAATAAATAAAGAAAGAAATAACCCCAACAAATTCATTACACCTGAAACCATCACGAAATCAGCTGTGCGTCTATTTTCTCCTCCTCTTCTGCGATGAGGATTCGTTGTCTCATTTCGCTAGAAAAACAACAACAACAACAACAACAGAAGGTGTTTATGTTTTTTTCATACTGCAGTCTTCGTGGGGGAAGGAGGGTGTGTAGGGTGTGTGTGTGGGGGGGGGGGGTGTATGTGCGTGTGTGGGAGGGAGAGAGAGAGAGACAGAGACAGAGAAAGAAAGAGAAAGAAAGAAAGAAAGAAAGAAAGAGAGAAAGAGAAAAAAGAGAAAGAGGAATAGAAAAAGGCAAACAGATAGAGTACAGGAAAGTAAAAAGAACTTGAAGAAGACGATAATGGAAGTCAAAGAGAAGGAGAATAAAGGTCATCGAGGGAAAACAGACGAGACAATAACATGTGACCGAAAACAAAAAACAAAAAAAAGTCGTCCTTGGCATTATGGTTGTGGTAATGATAATGATGATGATATGCGCGATGTTATTTAGCATTGGAATGTGTTTATTTGTGTTTATTTATTTTAATGTATAAGGGCGTCTGCACATACACTCACATTCACAAAATACGTTTATTTTTACACTTAGACGCACACTCTCACTCTCATTCATACTCACATTTACATTGTCACTCTCTTAAACACACACAAACAGAAACATAAACTAAAATACACACACACACACACACACACACACACACACACACACACACACACACACACACACACACACACACACACACACCCTCCTTCCCCCCACCCCCTCCCCCTCCCACTCCCACACCCACACACACTCAAAACAAAGAACAGAAAAAAACAAACAAACAAACAAAAAGAACGAACAAAAGGAAGAAATAAGCGAAGGAAGGGAATAAAGTTATCGTTATCTGTCCCTGCCCTCGAGGTGACACTCTCCCTCAGAACCCGGATGGTCTAAGAAACATATACGTGTCTCTTGCGCAACATAAGGCGTCGCGGAGAAAGAGAACAGGAGGGCCACCTCTGGGAATGACTTTCTCGTCTCTCTTATTTTCTTTTTCTCTTATTTTCTTTTTCTTTTATCTTTTGTCTTTTAACGCTTCATTTATTCTTCTCCTTTATTCCGTTATAGTCTTTAAACACTATTTATACACACACCCCTTTTTGATAGGAGCAAAAGAGAGGGCCACCTCTGGGAATGATTTTCACGTTTCTCTTATTTCTTTTTCTCTTTCTTTTATCTTTTTTTCTTTGAACAGTTCATTTATTCTTCTTTATTACGTTGGTCTAGTCTTTGAACACTCTATTTATACAACCCCGCTTTTTTATATTATAATGTTTTATCTTTTAACATTTCATTTATTCTTCTCCTTTATTACGTTAGTCTATTCTTTTAACACTCTATTTATACACTATTTTCATTTATACTCCCTCCCCTTTTTAATAAGAGGAAAGGGGGGGGGGGGCACCTCAGGGTACGATTTTCATATCTTTCTTAGTCTTATATATATTTTTAACACTTCCTTTATTCTTCTCCTTTATCAGACACGAAAGAGAGAGAGAGAGAGAGAGAGAGAGAGAGAGAGAGAGAGAGAGAGAGAGAGAGAGAGAGAGAGAGGGAGGGAGGGAGGGAGGGAGAGAGAGAGAGAGAGAGAATATTCTTCTCACTTTATCAGACACGAAAGAGCAGAGAAGAGAGAGAGAGAGAGAGAGAGAGAGAGAGAGAGAGAGAGAGAGATGAGAGAGAGAGAGAGAGAGAGAGAGAGAGAGAGAGAGAGAGAGAGATCCACCACCATACAAAACACACATAACACACAAAACCCAAAATACACTTAAAACTCAACTAAACACTTAAATCTCTCGACGTCGAACACTTGACAGGGAAGCTTGACAATGACAGTATCGTATGACAGGAGAGGTTTTAGCTTGGAGGAAGGAGATAGCGTGACTGAAGCACTTGAACGCAGGATTATACATTCATTTATCGCCTTTCCCTCCTCCTCCTCCACCCCCCCCTCTCCCCTCTGGAAGATCTTGGGGGGGGGGGGGGGTTCTTAGAGCGAGTGTAAGGATCTTTAAATCTGGTTTAAGGAGACTTTGCAGAAGAGGAGTGCTTAGAGAATCGTATCGCTACTGTACTTTGGAAAATCTCATACGAATACTTGGGTTTTCCTGAATATAGTTTGGGTGTAAGTAAGTTTAGTGTGTAAGGTTTTCTAAGTGTAGGATTTTTAAAGTAAAGTGTGGGTTTTTCTGAGTATGGTACGGGATTTTCTAAGTATAGTGTTTTTTTTCCAAGTTTAGTGTAAGGTTTTCTAAGTAAAGTGTAGGATTTTCTAAGTAAAGTGTGAGATTTTCTAAGTATAGTATGGGATTTTCCAAGTATGGTATGGGATTTTCTAAGTAAAGTGTTTTTTTTTCTAAGTATGATATGAGATTTTCTAAGTATAGCGTTCAATTTCCTCAGTATAGTATGGGATTTTCCAAACGAAGTGGAGGATTTTCTAAGTATAATGTGAGTATAGCGAGATATATAAAGACATGTTGAAACTGCGTGTGTAAAGTGTGTTTTGTTCATAAAGTTTCCCATGTTATTCTTAAAGGGGATATTCTGTTATTATAATTATGGTTTCATTGTCTTTTTTCTTTTTCTTTTTCTCTCAATATGATTAAAAAAGAAAAAGAAAATCGAGATGGATACAGTCATCAGTATCACAAAAAATAGGTAAATTAAAAAAAAAAAAAAATGAAAAATAAAAATGAGAATAAATAAATAGATAAGAAATATTAAGGGTAATGCAAGGACTAATATTTGCTACATCATCCTACAGGTAAACGACGATTTTAAATTTCTCCCGTCGTCTCCTATCCTATCACGAGAAGTTTTGGTAAAAGGAAGAAGAGAGAGAGAGAGAGAGAAGGAGGGAGGGAGGGAGGGGGAAGGGGGAAGGGAGGGGGAAGGGAAGGGGAGAGAGGCAGAGAGAGAGAGAGAGAGAGAGAGAGAGAGAGAGAAAGAGTGAAACAGAGCGAGAGAGAGAGAGACAGAAAGAGTGAAACAGGAGCGAGAGAGAGAGAGATACAAATTCAGAGAAACAAAAACAAAAACAAAACCAAAAAAACAAAACAAAGCCAAGAAACAGATAGAAACAGAAAGAGAAATCCACACACACACACACACAAAAAAAGCCAGAAACAGATAGAAGCGAAAGAGAAAACCCACACACACCTCAAACAAAAAATAAAACAAAAAAAACAAACCCATTTCCCACTTCCCCCCCCCAAAAAAAAAAAAAAAAAAAAAAACCCCCCCCCCCAAAAAAAAAAAAAAAAAAACCCACCTACTGATCCCCGTGTGAGATGAGATTGCCCGGCCCGACCCCGGGGGGAAAAGGCGATCACCGGGCGGATCCCAACGACCGGGTGCTCCTCCTTCCCCCTGCTTAAAGATCCTCGATGAACTGGGTGTCACAGAGGAGGAGAACTTACGGAATTACTCTGCCGATGCTGTGGCTTTCTTGGGGACGAAGAAGGGGGCTTGCAGGTCGAGGATCTGGATTTGGGAGGTTGTCTACTCTGGTTTGGTTATTTTATCTACTTTTTGTTTGCTTATTTACTCTTGTTTATTGGTTCATCTACTCTGATTTGCTTATTATATCTACTTTTTTACTTATTTACTCTTGTTTATTGGTTTGTCTATTCAGGTTTGCTTATTTTTTTCTACTTTTGTTTATTTATCTACTTAGGTTTACTTATTCTATCTACTTTTGTTTACTTATCTATTCTTGTTTGTTTATCTGTCTACTCAGATTTATTTGTTTTATTTACTTTTGTTTACTTACCCTTATTTATTGATTTATCTACTCATCTATTTACATACTGTTATTTACTTATTTATCTACTTTTATTTACAAATGTATCTACTATTTACTTTTCTGTTCTTATTTACCTATCTATCTACTATTTTTTACTTATTTATCTACTTTTTAAATTTATTTATCTACTCTTATTTACTTATCTATCTTTTTTTATTATTTTTTTACTTATACCTATTTATTTATTTATGTGTGCGTGTGTGTAGGCCTACATCTGAATATGTAGGCCGATGAACGTTTCCCTGACATAGTATGTATTGCAGAAGCGTACCTTGCAAAATGATAAATTCATGGCGTTGTAAGTTCTCCAGGGGGACGGTGGGGGTCGGTGGGGGTCGGTGGGGGGTCGGTGGGGGTCGTTGGTCCCCCAGTCATGCACGTGCTGCCTCCTAAAACTCGGCCAGTGTTGTGACCATCAAGTGTCTCGTCAAAAAAAGCAACTTAAAAAAAAAAAAAAAAAAAAAAAAAAAAAGTTGCTTGGAACACACGTCGAAAGCTATTTTTTTCCCCCTGGTGGTCGGCCGGCTTGCATCACGTACGCACACGGTGTAACATATGTAGAACCTGTGGGGAGGGGGAGAGGGAGGGGAAAGGTGGGGGTGGTGGGGGGAGGAAAAGGAACTGGTGGGAACTTTCGCTTCGGGATGGGAACCAGTGCGTCATCCTTCCCTCCCTTTTCTATCATCCTCCTCGTCTCCCTTCTCTCTTGTGCGCCCTCCTTCCCCTTTTCCCGTTCCCATTCCCCTCTCTCTCCTCTCTCTTCCCTCTCCCCTCCCCTCCCTCTCACCCATCTCCCTTCCCCTTCCATCTAACCTCCTCCCTCCCCCCTCTCTCCTATCTAACCCCTCTCCCTCCCCCCTCTCAACCCTCTCCCTCCCTCTCTATCTCCCTTTCCCCTCTCTCCTTCCTCCTCCCTCTAACCCCTCCCTCCTCTTCCCATCTCTCCCCCTCCCTCCCTCTATACCCTTTCCTCTAACCTTCCTCTAACCCTCCCCTCCTCCCTCTAACCCCCCTCCCCCTCCCCCCCTCTCCTCTCCCCGGTAGCAGAGTGGGTCTCCATCAGCGGATCATGGTCGGAATCCTTATCACGTGGGGCGGTGTGTGTGTACGCTGGAGGACGAAGCCGCGTCTGTCCACTTTAGAGAGAGCAGGTCGACGAGAGGCCCCCTGTCGATGGCCAGTTCTCTATCCCCTCTCCCTCCCTCCCTCCCTCCCTCCCTCCCTCTCTCCCTTTTTTCTACCTCTGTCCTACTGACCTTCTTTTTCTTTTATTGTGCTTTGTTATTTTTTTTTTTTCTTTTGGGGGGGGGGGGGGTGTTTGTGTTGATTGTTCGTTTGTTTGCTTCTTCCTTCTCTTGGTTTGTTTCGTCCATGGATTCCCTTCCTCTTGTTTTTCATCCTCTTCTATCTCTCTTTCGGCTTTTTATCTCCTTCTATCCCTCTTCCGTCCTTTCTTCCGCCTCTTCTATCCCATTCCCTTCTTTTAATCCCCTTCCATCATCCTCTCCTCCCATCCTCTTCATCCTCTTCCATTATCCCTTCTTCGTCTCTTCTTCGTCTTGCTTCTCACCCTCTCCGGCCTCTCCCGCGACCGCCCGTGTCTTGGCTCTGATGAGGAGACCCAAACGGAAACGGAGGAAGAAATAAAAGAAAAAACAGGAATCGAAAAGAGAGAAACGGAGGAGGAATAGACGAGAGAGAGAAGAACACGGCGGAAGAACAAGAGAAGAGGATAAAAAAGAGAATAGGAAGGAAAATGCTAAGGAACAATTCGCGCTGGGATTAATGGTCATTTCACATTATTTTCATCCACGGACTCTTTCCGGAAATATGTCACGCCGGTGCAGTGACGAATTTCCGAGCGGTGGAGTGGCTGGCCGGAATGCGCCTCCTAAAACACCATTAGCGCACTGTTTCCCAT
>NC_091554.1:544682-547182 GCF_042767895.1 Penaeus vannamei
AGAGAGAGAGAGAATGGAAGAGAACATGGTGTAAGGCAAGAGAGAAGAAAATGAACGCTAGATAATTGAAAAGTAAGTAAAAATTAAAATTCACGATATTCATGATATAATTAATAATTTTGCTATAGCTAATTTGCCGAAAAAATCAAAAGAGAAAATAAAGAAACGAAAAAAAAAACAAGAAAAAAAAGAAATGAAGAGAAATCGCTAATGAAAGATAAATACAAGGATAATAAAAAAAAAGTATCATGTAGAGACTAAACAGAGTGGAAAGGAAAATATTGATAGAAAAAAAGTACAAGAGGGGACGGTAGAGAAGGAAAATCGAGATAAAAGAAGGGGGAAGAATATGAAAAGAGGTAGAAGGGGGGGGATGGGAGGAGATGGGGGAGGGAAGTTGAGAGGGGGAGAGAAGGAGGGGATGGGAGAGTGGGAGAGGGAGAGGTTGAGGGAGAGTGGAGAGAGAGAGATAGAGAGAGAGATGGGGAGAGGAGTATATATGGAGAGGGATATGTATATATATATATATATATATATATATATATATATGTTTATATATATATATATATATATATATAGTAATAGACAGAGAGAGATGTTGTATATATATATATATATATATATAGAGAGTAGAGAGAGAGAGAGAGAGAGAGAGAGAGAGAGAAAGAAAGAAAGAGAGAGAAAAGAAAAAGAAAAAGACAGCTTCCGAGACGAGGGGAAGGAAGCAAGAGCGAGCGAGGGGAAAATCAGCTGACGTCCTTTATAGGGAGGTCGTATCGTCTTCGTCCGTTATAGGGAGGTCGCATCGTCTGCGTCCGTTATAGGGAGGTCGTATCGTCTGCGTCCGTTATAGGGAGGTCGCATCGTCTTCGTCCGTTATAGGGAGGTCGTATCGTCTGCGTCCGTTATAGGGAGGTCGTATCGTCTGCGTCCGTTATAGGGAGGTCGACGTCAAAGGTCCTACAGGGAGGTCGTACGCTCCTGCGTCCGTTAGGGAGGTTCTTCGGTCGTCTTCGTCCTGTTATAGAGTGGTCGTATCGTCGCGTCCGTTATAGGAGGCCACTGGTTCGTGTCCGTTATGGTAGGGAGGTCGGCATCGTCTGCGTCCGTTGCAGGGAGGTCGCACGGGTTCCTGGTCCGTTAGGAGGCATCGATTGTCTGCGTCCGCGATAGGGAGGCTATCGGCCTGGAGTGTCCAGCGATAGGGAGAGCCCACATCGCCTGCGTCCGTTATAGGAGGCTCGACGTTCTTCGTCCGTTATAGGGAGGTCGTATCGTCTGCGTCCGTTATAGGGAGGTCGTGTCTTCGTCCGTTATAGGGAGGTCGTGTCTTCGTCCTCAAGCATCACCTGTTCGAGTCTTCATCCACGAGCTATATTCCTTCTAAGATCGGTTTGTTTACGTGGGGAAGGGTGAGGGGAAGGGGAGAGGAGGGGGAGTGGAGGGGAGGAAGGAGAGGATGGATAGAGGAAAGGGAGGGATGGGAAGGGAGAAGGAGAGGGAGAGGGAGGGAGAAGGAGAGGGAGAAGGAGGGAGAGGGAGGGAGGCAGGGGGAAAGAGGAGGGGAGGAGGGGGAGGGATGGATAGAGGGAAAGGCAGGGGAAGGGAGAAGGAGGAGAGGGGGGTGGTGCAAGGGGAGGAGAGAGAGAGAAGGAGTGAGGAGAGCGGAGAGAGAGAGAGAGAGAGTGAGAGAAAGAGACACAGAGAGAGAGCAGAGAACACATACTGTGATACACAAACACACACACACAGAAACCCACCCAAACACACAGACACAAACAAACACACACATACAAACACACACACACACACACACAGACACACACACACACATACACACACACATACACAAAGAAACCCACACAAACAAACAAACAAACTCCCCTCCCCCAACCACACCCACACAAAAACACCATAAATAAATAATGTATCTATTTAAAAAAAAAAATAGCCATATCACAGAATGATTTATTAAAGCGAAGATGATCCCTAAAGAAAAAAAAGGTAAAGCTCTGAGGTTTATTAGCCGATTGAAGTGCAAGTAATATATGCCCGGAAAGGCATTATTGAACCTCTTACTGAGCGGAGTGAATGAGCTTATCAATCAGGCATTCTGAGCCAATGAGAGACGGGGGTCATGCGAGAGAAACATCTATCAAACGCAAACTTGCTTTCAGAGTGCTTGCTTGGGGCTTCCTTGGGGGCTTTCAGAGTGCTTGCTTGGGGCTTGCTTGGGGGTTTGACTTGGTGCTTTCAGAGTGCTTGCTTGGGGCTTGCTTGCGGCTTTCAGGGGACTTTTTTGGTGCTTGCTTGGGGGCTTGCATGGGGGCTTGCTTGGGGCTTTGTTGGTGCTTGCTTGGGGGCTTGGCTTGGGGCTTTGTTGGGGGCTTGCTTGGGGCTTTGTTGGTGCTTGCTTGGTGCTTGCTTGGGGCTTGCTTGGTGCTTGCTTGGGGGCTTTGTTGGGGGCTTGGCTTGGTGCTTGCTTGGGGCTTGCTTGGTG
>NC_091554.1:549682-552182 GCF_042767895.1 Penaeus vannamei
TTTCTTTCTTTTCTCTCCCTCTTTCTCCCATTCGCTCTCCTTAGGGTTTTCTTCCTTTTCTCTCCCTCTTTCTCTCGTTCTCTCTCCTTAGGCTTTTCTTCCTTTTCTCTCTCTCTTTCTCTCGTTCCCTCTCCTTAGGGTTTTCTTTCT
The DNA here is from genome assembly GCF_042767895.1 of Penaeus vannamei. NCBI lineage: Eukaryota > Metazoa > Arthropoda > Malacostraca > Decapoda > Penaeidae > Penaeus > Penaeus vannamei. The sequence continues at coordinate 549,833 of NC_091554.1, forward strand.
TTTCTTTCCTTCTTTCTTTCGTTCTCTCTCCTTAGGGTTTTCTTTCTTTTCTCTCTCTCTTTCTCCCATTCTCTCTCCTTCGGGTTTTCTTCCTTTCCTCTCCCTCATTCTCTCGTTCTCTCTCCTTACGGTTTTCTTTCCTTTCTCTCCCTCTTCCCCCCATTCTCTCTCCTTAGGGTTTTTCTCTCCCTCTTTCTCCCATTCTCTCTCCTTACGGCTTTCTTTCTTTTCTCTCCCTCTTTCTCTCGTTCTCTCTCCTTAGGATTTTCTCTCTTTCCTCTCCTTCTTTCTCCCATTCTCTCTCCTCAGGGAACGATTCGGGCCCGGGAGAAAGATGCCAGGGGGTCCGTTCCGCAGTGCCGTTGTGTCTCGAAAGGGGTCTGTCCCGTTGTCCTCGGCGTTGTCGTCGGGATCTGGTGTGGTTTGCGGAATGGCGGCGTCATGGCTCGGTGTTTTCGGGTCTGGGGCTGGGTCTGTGTTTCGGGCTTCTCGCTGTCGGGTATTCTTTTGATGGTGGTGTTTTGTTTTGTTTTGTTTGTGTGGGTTTCTCGTGTGATTGTCTCTTTCTTTCTTTCTTTTTGTCTGTCTGTGTCTCTGTCTCTCTCTTTCCTTCCTATCCCCTTACTCTTCACTGTTTCCCTTTCACCTCCCCTTCCTTCATTTTCCCTTCTCCCTCCATCCCCTCCATTCCCATCCCTCTCCATCCTCTCCCTCCTCTCCCTCCCTTCCCCCTCCTCTCCCCTCCCTCCCTTCCTCCCTCACCATCCCTCTCCCTTCCATTCCGGCCTCCCCTCCCTCCCTCCTTCTCCTCCCTTCCTCCATCCCATCCCTCCCCTCCCCCACTCCCATCCCCCTTCCTCCTCCCCCTCCAAACGCACATGGTATGTTCAGCAGCGCCAGCGTATGCAAATATGGCCGCGTCCCAGCCGTTACCCAAACTTAAACTCCGTATTCCTCGGGTAAAAAATGGAAGGGAGGATGTTTACCCAAATACATGGCGTACTTGCCTTTGTGAAGTTGCTCTTTAATCCAATGCGAAGTCTTTCTCGCTGTCTGTTGTCGCTCTATTCAGATCTCGTTGCGTCCGCGGCCTCGTGTTATGATTTTTCAAAAATTTTATTTAATTTATTATACTTTTTTTTTTAGGTTGATATATATATGTATGTATATATATATATATATATATATATATATATATATATATATATATAGATAGATAGATAGATAGATAGATAGATAGATAGATAGATAGATAGATTGATAGATATATACATATATATGTACACACACACACACACACACACACACACACACACACACACACACACACACACACACACACACACACACACACACACACACACACACACACACACACACATATATACATACATACATACATACATACATACATACATACATACATACATACATACATACATACATATATATATATATATATATATATATATATATATATATATATATATATATATATATATATATACATATACATATACATATATACAGAAGTGTGTGTGAGTATATACATGTGTACATATACGTATATATATTGATATTTTTTTCTTCTTTTTCAGGTGTGTGTGCGTATCGCTGTTGGAGAGCTGTCAAAGGGAAAAAGTTCATATCGTCTGTTTTTTTTTTTTGTTTGTTTGTTTGTTTCCTGACATATGGTTCCGTCCTTATCAATTGGCCGCTTCAGATTCATGGTAGGTGGCCTTCTTTTGTGTGTGAGTGCTGGGGGGGGGGGGCTGTTTATCTGACTGTTGTTATATGTATGCAGACCTACCTACCTACTTAAACATATATACATACATACATACATACATACATACGTGCATACATACGTGCATGCATACATATATACATTCATACATACGTACATACATACATACATACATACATGCATACAAACATACATACATACGTACATACAAACATACAAACATTCGTACATACATAAATACGTACATACATAAATACATACATCATACATACAAACGTACATGCATAGATACATGAATACATAATCATACGCACATATATACATGCATACATATTTGTGTATGTATGTATATATGTATATATAGATGTATAAATGAATTATATTTTATCTTTATTCCTTTCTTTTTAATCCTATTTACTTTTGCTTTTATACTGAAATTGCCTTGTCATTTTCCTTGATGACCACTTAGGAATATTTTTTTTTATATAAAATCGTCGAATGATCATAAATCACAATTTCTCTGACATGAAATAACGTATTGTAAAATGTACTGTGTAATTGCGTTTCGTGTAGTAACTCTCCAATTTTTTCGCTCACGGGGAG
>NC_091554.1:559682-564682 GCF_042767895.1 Penaeus vannamei
TCTACCTTCCCTCCCAGCTTCCCGGTAGAGCCTCCATGCCTTGCCGCGGTAGGTTTGCCTTTGGCCCTTCTTCCCCTCTTCCCTCCTTCCCTCTTTCTCCTTCTTTATTCTCTCTTTCTCCTTATTTCTTCTCTTACCTTCCCTCCAAGCCTCCCGGTTGACTCTCCTTCCCTCGTCTGGGAAGGTTTGCCTTTGGTCCTTCTTCTCCCCCTCTTCCCTCCTTCCCTCTTTCTCCTTCTTTCTTCTCTCTTTCTTCTCTCTTTCTCTTTATTTCTTCTTTCTTTCTTCTTCTACCTTCCCTCCCAGCTTCTCGGTAGAGCCTCCATGCCTGGCCGCGGTAGGTTTGCCTTTGGTCCTTCTTCCCCTCTTTCTCCTTCTTTCTTTCCCTTTCTTCTCTCTTTCTTCTCTCTTTCTTCTTCTACCTTCCCTCCCAGCCTCCCGGTAGAGCCTCCTTCCCTTGCCGCGTTAGGTTTGCCCTTGGCCCTTCTTCTCCTCTTCCCTCCTTCCCTCTTTCTTTCCCTTTCTTCTCTCTTTCTTCTCTCTTTCTTCTTCTACCTTCCCTCCCAGCCTCCCGGTAGAGCCTCCATGCCTTGCCGCGGTAGGTTTGCCTTTGGTCCTTCTTCTCCCCCTCTTCCCTCCTTCCCTCTTTCTCCCTCTTTCTTCTCTCTTTCTCCTTCTTAGTTCTTCTACCTTCCTTCCCAGCCTCCCGGTAGAGCCTCCATGCCTTGCCGCGGTAGGTTTGCCTTTGGTCCTTCTTCTCTCCCTCTTTCTCCCTCTTTCTTCTCTCTTTCTTCTTCTTTCTTCTCTTACCTTCCCTCCCAGCCTCTCGGTAGAGCCTCCATGCCTTGCCGCGGTAGGTTTGCCTTTGGTCCTTCTTCCCCTCTTCTCCTCTTTCTCTTTCTTTCTTTCCCTTTCTTCTCTCTTTCTTTCCCTTTCTTCTCTCTTTCTCCCTCTTTCTTCTCCTACCTTCCCTCCCAGCTTCCCGGTAGAGCCTCCATGCCTTGCCGCGGTAGGTTTGCCTTTGGGCCCTTCTTCTCCCCCTCTTCCCTCTTTCTCCTTCTTTCTTTCGCTTTCTTCTCTCTTTCTCCTTCTTTCTTCTTCTTTCTTCTTCTACCTTCCCTCCCAGCCTCCCATTAGAGCACACTCCATGCCTTGCCACTTTGGTAGGTTTGCCTTTGGTCCTCTCTTCCCCTCTTCCCTCTCTCTCCTTCTTTCTTTCAGCTTTCTTTCTCTCTTTCTTCTCTCTTTCTCTTTCTTTCTTCTTCTGCCTTCCCTCCCAGCCTCCCGGTTGACTCTCCATCCTTTGCCGCGGTAGGTTTGCCTTTGGTCCCTTCTTCCCCCCCTCTTCCCTCTTTCTCCTTCTTTCTTTCGCTTTCTTCTCTCTTTCTCCTTCTTTCTTCTCCTACCTTCCCTCCCAGCTTCCCGGTAGAGCCTCCATCCCTCGCCGCGGTAGGTTTGCCTTTGGCCCTTCTTCTCCCCCTCTTCCCTCCTTCCCTCTTTGTCCTTCTTTCTTCTCTCTTTCTCCTTCTTTCTTCTTCTACCTGCCCTCCCAGCCTCCCGGTAGAGCTCTCCATTACCTTGCCACGGCATGGTTTGCACTTTAACCCACAAGTCCTTCTTCTCCCCTCTTCCCTCCTTCCCTCTTTCTCCTTCTTTCTTTCCCTTTCTTCTCTCTTTCTCCTTATTTCTTCTCTTACCTTCCCTCCCAGCCTCCCGGGTGACCCTCCATGCCTTGCCGCGGTAGGTTTGCCTTTGGCACTTCTTTCCCCTTTCCCTCCTTCCCTCTTTTTCCTTCCACCTCTTTCCTCTTTCTTTCCCTTCCTTCCCTCTTTCTCCCTCTTTCTTCTCCTACCTTCTCTCCCAGTCTCCCTCCCTCACCTGCGAAGATTTACTTTTGCCCCTTCTTCCCCCCCCCCCTTTCCCTCCTTCCCTCTCTCTCCCTCCCTCCCTTCCCTCTTTCTTCTCCTACCTTCCCTCCCAGCCTCCCGGTAGACCCTCCTTCCCTCGCCTGGCTTGGCCCTTCCCTCCCGATGGCGCCTGGCTTGGCTTTGGGTGTTTGGGTTCTGGCTTCTTTGAGGGAAGGATGGAGAGGGAAAGGAAGAGGAGGGGTGGGAGAGAGGAGAGAGGAGGGAGAGGAGGGAGGAGGGAGGAGGGAGAGGGAAGAGGGAGAGAGAGAAGGAGGGAGGAGGGAGGAGAGGGAGAGGGGGAAGGAGAGGGAGAGGGGGAAGGAGAGAGAGAGAGGGAGAGAGAGAGAAGAGAGAGTAGAGAGAGAGAGACAGAGAGAGAGAGAGGAAGAGAGAGAGAGAGAGAGACAGAGAGAGAGAGAGAGAGAGAGAGAGAGAGAGACAGACCGACAGACCGACAGACACACAGACAGACCGACCGACCGACAGACAGACACACAAACAGACAAAGAGAGATACAGCTACAAAACAAATACAGACAGACTAAGAGAGCGAGTCCATGAAATCCTGCCTGTATCACGAGTCGACATCTTCTTCTGTGTTGTTTCCCGAAGAAGCGGAGGTGCGGGCGTGCACGCGCGCCGCATATCCGATAACAGGCGATTCACTTTCCTTCCGCATGCACAAACAGGCAAATAGCAAGACAGAAGGAAACACTCGCTTTCTGAAAATATTGAAAAAAAGGGGGATTTATGTCTTTCCAACATACAAAGATCGAAAGATTTTTTTTTTTGTCTGTCTGTCAGTCTCTCTCTCTCTCTCTCTCTCTCTCTCTCTCTCTCTCTCTCTCTCTCTCTCTCTCTCTCACCTCTCTCTCTCTCTCTCTCTCTCTCTCTCTCTCTCTCTCTCTCCCTCTATCTCTCTCTCTCTCTCTCTCTCTCTCTCTCTCCCTCTCTCTCTCTCTCTCTCTCTCTCTCTCTCTCTCTCTCTCTCTCTCTCTCTCTCTCTCAACTCATATCTTCTCCTTACCTACAAAGAAATGTGGACAAAGAAAGTGGTCGTAAAATGTTTTATTCTCTCGCCAGACTTATAGGCAAATAAATTTTGTTTAATGACATTTGCAAAAATAGCATATGCAATAACAACAAAATAAATACGATTGGAAGAAAATACACATCTCAAAATACAGTCACATCTAAACACACACACACACACACACACACACACACACACACACACACACACACACACACACACACACACACACACACACACACACACACACACACACACACACACACACACACACACACACACACACACACACACACACACACACACACCACACACACACACACAAACACAATCCGAAATTAAATGAAAACACCACTCAAAAAAAAAAAAAAAAAAAACAGACAAAAAAAGGAAAATGAAAATATGAAAATAAATAAATAAAAATAAAAATAAAGAATAAAACAGACACAGAATATACACGAGGAAAAACAAGAGAAGAAATTAAAAGCCAAAAACGTACACGGGAGAGAACAAAGTGTGAAACCAGTTGTCAACACGAAGGAAAATCGGAACAGGCTCGTATGACGGACGACTGCGGTGAGGCGGAGAGAGAAAGAGGGAGAGAGGAGAAGAGAAAGGATAAACGAAAGGACGAGAGGAAATGTCTGGGAGTACAAGAGAGAGGAAGAAGAGAAGGGAAAGGAAGAGAGGGAAAGAGGAAGGGGAAGAGAGAGGGAGAGAGAGATAGAGAGAGAGAGAGGAAGAGAGAAGGAGAGAGAGAGGAAGGAAGAGAGAGAGAGAGAGGGGAAAGAGAGAAGAAGGGGAGGAGAGAGAGGGAGGAGAGAGGAGGGAGAGAGAGGAGAGGAAGAGAGAGAGGGGAGAGAGAGGGAGAAGGAGAGAGGGAGAGAGAGAAGAGAAAGAGAGAGAGAGAAAGAGAGAGAGAGAGAAGAGAGAGAGAGAGAGAGAGAGAGAGAGAGACAGAGAGAGACAGATTGAGACAGACAGACGAGACATAGACAGACAGACAGAGACAGAGACAGAAACAAAGACAGAGAAACATAAAAAGTGAGAAGCTAGAGACAGAGACAAAGAAAAAAAGCAAAAACGAAAAGAAACAAACAGAAAGCTAAAAAAAAAAAAAAAAAAGACACACAAATCGCCCTACAAACCAAGACAAACAAACAGACAAACCTACAAACTACAAACCTACAAACTACAAACAAACAGACAAACGCACAAACGCGCCGAACGAAAGGAATCTGATACAGACACAGATACAGGCCCTTTAAAGGACGATATACAACTTCGAGCATTATGCCGGGATGGCTTCCGGGTTTCTGTAAAATAAATGATTTTCTTTTTACTTCTGTCCTTCGCTCAGACACACGCTGGTTTCTGTTTGTTTTCGTGTGTTTGTCTCTGTCTGTCCTGTTTGTCTCTTTCTTTGTCTGTCTGTCTGTCTGTCTGTCTGTCTGTCTGTCTGTCTCTCTCTGTCTCTCTCTCTCTCTCTCGTCTTTCTCTCTCTCTCTCTCTCTCTCTCTCTCTCTCTCTCTCTCTCTCTCTCTCTCTCTCTCTCTCTCTCTCTCTCTCCCACCTCTCTCTCTCCCTCCCTCTTTATCTCTCCCTTTCTCTCGCTCCCTCCCTCCCTCCTCCCCTCCCACCCTCCCTCCCTCCCTCCCTCCTCCCTCCCTCCCTCCCTTGCTCTCTCTCTTTCTCTCTCCCACCTTCCCTCCCACTCTCTCGCTCCCTCCCTCCCTCCCCCCCTCCCGCCTTACTGCCACTCTCGCATCCTCTCCCTTTATCTGCCTCCCTTCCTCCTTCCCCCTCCTTCCTGCTTCACTCCCTTAATTTCTCCCTCTTCCTCTCTCACTTCCTTCCTCCCAATCTTCATCTTCCTCGCTACCTCACGCCGGGGAAGGGGGGGGGGGTGGAATGGGATGAGGGAGGGGGGGGGGTCGTAGGAGGAAGGTACATGAAAGGGAGAGAAAGGGATAGATAGAAAGGAGGAAGAGAGAGTTGGGGGAGTAAAGGAAAAGATCGAGAGGGGGGGAAGGGGAGAGACAGAAGAGAGGAAGAGAGAGG
>NC_091554.1:572182-573790 GCF_042767895.1 Penaeus vannamei
AGAGAGAGAGAGAGAGAGAGAGAGAGAGAGAGAGAGAGAGAGAAAGGAGAAGAGAGAGAGAGAGAGAGAGAGAGACAGAGAGAGAGAGAGAGAGCGAAAGAGAAAGAGAAAGAGAAAGAGAAAGAGAAAGAGAGAGAGCGAGAGAGAGAGAGACAGAGAAAGAGAGAGAAAGGGAGAGAGACAGAGAGAGAGAGAGAGAGAGAGAGAGACAGACAGACAGACAGACAGACAGACAGACAGAAAACGAAAACAAAGAATAAAAAAAAATAAGGCATACAAAAACACGAAATCTGGTTCAGAAGAGGAAAACGAAGAATAAATAATAATAATAATAACAATACCAATCCATAAAAAAACAAACACGAAATCTGCTTCAGAAGACGAAAACGAAGAATGAATAATAATAATAATAATAATAATAATAATAATAATAATAATAATATCAATCCATAAAAAAAACACGGAATCTGGTTCAGAAGAGGAAAACGAAGAATAAATAATAACAATAATACTAACAATCCATAAAAAAAACACGATAATAATAATAATAATGATAATAATAAATAATAAAAGATAATAATAATAAAAAAAATAATAATACCAATCCATAAAAAAACACGAAATCTGGTTCAGAAGAAGAAAACGAAGAATAAGAAATAACAATAATAATACTAACAATCCATAAAAAACACAATATTAATACTAACAATCCATAAAACCCCCCACGAAATCTGGTTCAGAAGAGGAAAACGAAGAATAGATAATAATAATAATAATAATAATAATAATAATAATAATAATAATAATAATAATAATGATAATAATAATAATAATAATAATACCAATCCATAAAAAAACACGAGATCTGGTTCAGAAGAGGAAAACGAAGAATAAGAAATAACAATAATAATACTAACAATCCATAAAAAACACAATAATAATACTAACAATACACGATAATAATAATAATAATAATAATAAATAATAAAAAATAATAAAAAATAATAATAATAATAATAAATAATAAAAAATAATAATAAATAATAAAAATTAATAATAAATAATAAAAATAATAATAATACCAATCCATAAAAAAACCCTCCACGAAATCTGATTTTGGAACTGGACCCAAGCGCGTGTGGAAATCGGCGGAGGATTGCTTGCAGGAGGATAAACGTCGATTCTAATCCTCTTTTGAGACATTTTTTATGACGTTAATGTGGCATGTGGAGAGAGAGCGCACGCGTGGCCAAGAAGGTGAGGATGTGGTGCGTGGAAAAAAGTGATAAATGATGATAATAAGTGGTATTTTTGGTGTGTATTTCTGTATGTTATTGTTATTATTATTGTTGTTATTATTATTTTTATTGTTATTATTATTATTATTATTATTATTATTATTGTTATTATTATTATTATTATTATTATTATTATTATTATTATTATTATTATTATTATTATTATTATTATTATTATTATTATTATTATTATTGTTATTATTATTATTATCATTATTATTAATGATATTATTATAAGTAATATTATTAGTATTATTACTACTACTACTACTATTACTATTCTCATTATTATTATTATTATTATTATTAT
>NC_091554.1:574290-576790 GCF_042767895.1 Penaeus vannamei
CCCTCCCCCCCCCCCCCCCCCCCCTCATCGTCCTGCACACACTCACAACCGCGGTGCGCGCGCCCGCCCATCCCCCCCAGCCCCCTCTCTGTCGTCTGTCTTCTGCCATTGCCCCCCTGTCTCTTCCCCCCCCCCCTCTGTGTCCCCCTGTCTACTGCTTCCTGCCTTCCCCCCTTCCTCTCTACCTCCTACCTCCACCCCGTCTCCATGCCCCCATTCTCTGCCTCCTGCACCCACCCCACTTCCTCTTCCCCTACCCTTACTCACCCCCTTTCTCTACCTCTCTCTCTACACCCATCCCCTCCACCCCCACACACCCCCCTCTCACCCCCCCCCCTCTCTACCACACACCCCTCCCTCTCTCTCTCTCTCTACCCCCAACCTTCACCCCCCACCCCCTCCTTCCCAACCCTCCAACCTTTACCCCCACCCCTCACATTCCTTCCCCCCCCCTCATTCCCTACCCTCCAACCTTCATCCCCACCCCTTCATTCCTTACCCCCCCTCATTCCCTACCCCACCCCCCCACCACCTGCTACCACCCGGGCCGTGACAATTCTATAATCCGCTCATTATTTAGCCGATTCACGCTCCGCCGAAGCCTTTTGTTTACATCCGGGACTTCGATGACAGAGCGTGATGGCCTTTGCTGATGCGCCGCCACTACGGAGGAAAATGGCTGGTGTCGTTTTGGTCATTTTTTTTGTTATTGTTATGAATTGTGTTATTGATTTTTTTGTTATTGATATTTGATGTTGTTGTAAGATTTTTATTATTGTTGTTATTGTTTTAGTTATTGTTGTAATTATTTTCATTATTATTGATGGTATTATTGTTTCTATATATATTATTATTACTATTATTATTATTGATATTCTTATAATGATGATAATAATGATAATGATAATAATAATGATGTCTATCATTATTATCATTATTATTATTATTGTTAGTTTTACTATTATTACTGATATTGTTACTATTATTGTTATTGTTGTTGTTATCACTGCTGATATTTGATTATCTTTTTATTGCCAGAGTTACAATTGATACTGATTGGATCAGAATCATTCTTTTGAATATCTTAGCAAAATTCCTGATTGTCTATTTTCGTTACGGAGTGTGTGTGTGTGTGTGTGTGTGTGTGTGTGTGTGTGTGTGTGTGTATGAACGTGTGTGTGTGCGTAAGTGAATAAGTTCACGTCCATATATGTTTGTACGTCTAAGTCCGTGTCTACATGTACGTATTGGTGTAAGCGATCATGTCCCCGCGTCCAGTTCTCTTCTGCGCTTGTGTCTGTCCCCCCATGTGCGTATGTATGTGCACACGCCCATGTACACATAGCGTTTTGATCCCCAGCATCCGGCATCATCCGCAGCATCCAAAAGTTTGACGCGTGTTCTTGTTGGGGAAGGAAAGTTTGGCTCAGGGTTTTCGTGATCCGCGGGGAAGGGGTTGGGGCTCAGGGACAGGAAGAAGGAGGGAGAGGGGAGGAGTGAGGAAAGGGAGAGGGGGAGGGATGGGGAGGGAGGGGGAGGAGAGAGGAGAGAGAGAAGGAGGGGAGGAGGGATGGGAGGGGAGGGAGGAGAGGGAAGAGGGATGGGAGGGTGGGATGGGAGGTGGGGATGGAGGGGGAGGGAGAGGGAGGGATGGGAGGATGGGTGGGTGGGGGATAGGAGGGTGGGGGGAGGAGGGAAAGGGGAGGGAGAAAGGGAGGGAGAGAGAGGGAGGGAGAGGGAGGAAATAGGGGGAGAGGAGGGAGACGGGAGGAAGGAGGGTGGGGAGGAGGAAGAGGGAGGGAGAGGGAAGGAGGGAAGTAGGGGGGGAGAGGAGACGGGAGAGAAGGGGGAAAGGAGGGATGGGAGGGGGAGAAAAGGGGGGAAATGGGATATAAGTAAAAAGGAAATGAAGGGTGAGGGAGACTGGGAGGGAAGGAATTAGGGAGGGAGGGGGAAGAGGGAGAGAGAGAGAGGGAGGGAGAAGAGGGGAGGAAAGAGGGAGGGAGGGAGGGAGAAAGAGAAGAAGAAGAAGAAAAAGAAGAAGAGAGGAGAGGATAAGGGAAAGGGAATTAACAGGGTAGAGGAAAAGACAGAGAGAGAGAGAGAGAGAGAGAGAGAGAGAGAGAGAGAAGAAGAAGAAGAAGAAGATGAGAAAGAGAGGTGAAGGGGGGAAGGGAATCAACAGAGTAGAAGAAATAAGAGAAAGAGGAGAGGAGAAAGGAGGGGAAATGGGGACATGGGAGAGATAAGAAAGAGAAAGTAGATCCTTCTTCCCTTATATATTACCCTTGTCCGACCTAATGTTGTCAATTTGTCTATCATTCTTTTATGTCTTCCCTTTCTCTTCTTCCTAAAATCTATAACTTTGTCCAGGAATGACGTAAGATAAGAAGGGGAAGGGGGTGGGGGTGGGGGTGGGGGGTGAACGTTATAAAATGATGAAAATATTAATCACATGTAGGCCTATAGTGTCTATTAACAGTGGTAACAACAACAAAAA
>NC_091554.1:591790-594290 GCF_042767895.1 Penaeus vannamei
TCTCTCTCGCTCCCTCGCTTTCTCTTCCTCTCCCCTCCCTCTCTCCCTTCTTCCTCCCTAACTTCAATCCCTCCCTCCTTTCTCCTCCCTCTCTCCCTTCTTTCTTTCCTCCTTCCCTCCTTCCCACCCTTCCTTCATTACTATCTCTCCTCCTTCCTTCGTGATATAATCAGAAAGTCACGTGCCATAACAAGATGAAAAAATGCCCTTTTTGCCCTCAACCGATGCCGCGGTTAGACATCAGTAAATCCTTTATTAATCTTTCTTAGGCTCGGAACATCACGAAACTCTATTTCTTCATTTCCTTCTTTTCCCATTTATTTTATCTATTTATAAATCTATTTCTTGTATAAGACTTTTATTGTGGTTTCTTAGATATTTCGAAATCGTCAAATGTGTCACGAAGCGGTGAGATGAAAGGATTAAAAATAGTAATAATGATTAAAAAAACACGATGAGTCACATGTAGGCTTAAGATCCTTTTTAAAACTCATCTTTTACTTACTCAGTTCGAGGTCAAAGTATTCATCATCAAAGGCGGTAATATTCATATTCCTTTATACATGTGTGTACTTTTATAGGCTCTTGGTGGTAGAATTATGGGGTAAAAAGGGTTGTTTCGTCGTAAAAAAAAAAAAAAAAAAAAAGTGCGCTTGGTATCCAATACCTTGACGTCATCCGCCATCATATTCATCTTCTTTTTCTTCTTCCTCTTTATCTTCGTTTTCATCTTCCTCCTCCTTATCATCATCATCATTATCCTCCTCCTCATCATCATCATCACCATCATCCTCATTTCCCTCCTCCTCATTATCATCATTATCCTCCTCCTCCTCATCATCATCATCATCACCATCACCATCATCCTCATTTCCCTCCTCCTCCTCCTCATTATCATCATTATCCTCACCTTCCTCATCATCATCATCATCATCATCATCATCATCATCATCACCACCACCATTATCATGTAATTATAACTTTATCATAATTTTACTTATTCAAGCAAGTAGGCAATCAGTCAATCACACACAGACAGTCTTTCTCATTTTATAAATCAGTCATTCTCATCCAGTTAACGACCCAGTCAACCAGTCATTCCCTCATCCAACTATCCATCATCTAGACTGTATGGTCAGTCAGCCAGTCACTCTTCCAGTCAGCTGATCGGTCTCGGAGCCTCGTCACCGGGTTTGCTATTCGCCCAATTTTCGTTGTGCGAACTGGAGGATATACAGCACATCAGGTGCCTGCCCGCTTAACCCTCTCCTTCCGAAAATTATCGAACTCTCTCTCCTTCGAAAATTATCGAACTTTCTCTCCTTCTCTTGCTTTTCTCTGCACACGGTGATCTATAGGTGTCTCTGTCTGTTTCTCTGTATGTCGATCTGTCTGTGTATGTATGTTTATTTGTATGTATGTATGTATGTATATCTCTATGTATGTATGTTTATTTGTATGCATGTATGTATGTATGTATGTATGTATGTATATCTCTATGTATGTATGTATATATATCTATGTATGTATGAACGCATATGTGTGTGTGTGCATATATGTATTTATGTATGTATGTATGTATGTCTCTGTCCCCACCTGTCCATCTGCCTTTCTCTGTTTATATATATATATATATATATATATATATATATATATATATATATATATATATATATATATATGTATATATATATATATATATTTATATATATATATATATATATATATATATATATATATATATATATATATATATATACAAACGTACACGTTTGTGTACGTGTTTGTGTGCATGTGTGTGTGAGTGTGTATTTGTGTTTGTGTTTGTGTGCATGTGTGTATATATGTATGTGTGCATGTGTGTATATATGTATGTTTGTGTGTGTATGTATGTGTGTTTGTGTGCATGTGTGTGTGTTTGTGTGCATATGTGTATATATGTGTGTGCGTGTGTATATGTGTGTATGAAATTGTAAATCCTATTTATTCCTTTTTTCACATATTATTAACACAAAAATCCCCGACAGGTGCCTTTGGTGATTCTCTTCAGAAGGTCCCCATTAGCTCCCATTAATTGCCCTTTTCCCTTCACACAACCTTTAGCTTTGTGTTCTTCCTTGATGGGCAAATGGAGCTGTTGTTTCTCTCCCTCTCCCTTTGTCGTGTTTTGTCTCGTCTTTTCTCTTTTCTTCTCCGTCTTTCTCTTGTTTTTCCACTTTTTCTTTTCATTCTTCCCCTTTTTTAGTCATCTTTATTAGCCCCTTCTCTATTTTTTTTAATCATACTTTTCCTTTTTTCTTTGTTCGTCCCTTTCTATTATCTTTCTTTGCTCCTCGTCATTTCTTTTATTCGACCCTCTCCACTTTCTTTATTCGCCCCTCTCTTTTTTCTTTTTTATCCCCTCTCCATTCCTTTTATTCGCCCCTCCCTATTCTCTTTCTTTTTCCCTCTCCACTTCCTTTATTCGCCCCTCTCCACTTCCTCTATTCGCATCTCTCCT
>NC_091554.1:604290-606790 GCF_042767895.1 Penaeus vannamei
GCTATAAATAAAAATACTACAAAAACAACGATAATAATCCTTTTAGACAAGAAAAATAGAGAGGTTTACCTTGGATTAAAATCGTAAAGAACACGTGGAGTAGATAGCACAAAGAAAACAAAAACAACAAGGACAGCACTACTAATAGCAGCAACAACAGTGACAACAATAACAAAAACAACAACTACAACAACAAGAACAATAACAATAACAACAACAAAACAACATCAACAACAAGAACAAGAGCAAGAGCAAGAACAAAAACGACAAGAAAAACATCAACAACAAGAACAAGAACAACAACAAAACAACAACAACAACATCAACAACAACAGCAACAACAAGAACAGCAACAACAACATCAACAACAAAAACAAGAACAACATAAACAACAACAAAACAACACCATCACCACCACCACCACCACCCACCTCCCACCCCCACCCCACCCACCCCTTCCCCTCCCCCTCCCCCTCCACCGACCCCACCTTCCCCCACCGACCCCACCCACCCCAATGACCGTGGGAGCCGCCGAACCTGACCTCTGTCTCTCCGCCGCGCCGCCGCCGCCGCCCCAACTTTCGGCGGAAACAGTCCACCCTCCTCGACCCACACGCCCACACACTCTCCTTTGGCAACGCTGCGGTGCCCTACATTAGAGGGGGTTTCGTCGCGGTAAGGTTGATGGGGGGGGGGGGGCGACGCGAAGGAAGGAAGGCTTTTGATTGGGCGGGAGGACGCTGGCTTTGGGGTGGGGGGGGGGGTGGGAGGGTGGAGGAGGATGGGGGTGGGTGGGGGATGGATGGGAGGCTGGAGGGGGGGGTTGTGGGTATGCAGTGCATAGGTATGTATGTATGTATGTGTGTATATATATATATATATATATATATATATATATATATATATATATATATGTGTGTGTGTGTGTGTGTGTGTGTGTGTGTGTGTGTGTGTGTGTGCGTGTGTGTGTGTGTGTGTAAATATAAATTCAGTACACACACACACACACACACACACACGCACACACACACCCGCCCACCCGCCCACCCTCCCGCCCACTCCCCTTTCCATCCATCTCAGTCCAGTCCCAATCCTTCCACCCATCCAACGCACCTTTCGCTAATGAACAAAAAAGCTAAACAAATGGAAAGACCTTTAAAAAAAAAGAAAAAAAAATGTGATAACGGCATCTCGGAGGAAGTTCGAGTTGCCAACGATGAATTGCAGAAGTTTTTTTTCTTTTCTTTTCTTTTTCTTTTGTTTTTTTCCGTGGCTTCTTTGAGATAACGAGAAAAATAAGACGAGAGGGAGAGAGGGAGAGGGAGAGAGGGAGAGAGAGGGAGAGGGAGAGAGAGAGAGAGAGAGAGAGAGAGAGTGAGAGAGAGAGAGAGAACGAGAGAACGAGAGAACGAGAGAACGAGAGAACGAGAGAACGAGAGAGAGAGAGAGAGAAATGATGATAGTAATACTTGGTACAATTTGAGATGGAATGAAGGAGGGGCGAGAGGTGGGAAACGACCCTCGTAAAAAAAAAAAAAAAAAAAAATGTAAAGTTTGTAAAAAGAGGCTTGATGTTTATGGATGTAGGCCTATGGAGGGAATGTTATGTGGGTTGAGTTTATTTGTACATTTCCTGATGTCTGTTTTTGATGTTTGTTTATTTGGTTATTTGGCTGTCTATCTACTATCCGCCTGTCTATCTCTTAGTTTATCTGTCTATAACTCTGTATGTTAGGCTGTCTGTCTCTGTCTCTGTCTGTCTGTCTGTCCGTCTCTCTTTCTCTCTCTCTCTCTCTCTCTCTCTCTCTCTCTCTCTCTCTCTCTCTCTCTCTCTCTCTCTCTCTCTCTCTCTCTCTCTCTCTCTCTTCCTCTCTCTCTTTATCTATCCATCTCCCTACCTAAGTCATATTTCTATCCCAGTCTATCTATCTGTTTGTCTATCACTCTACTTATTCATTTTTATTATAATTTTCTTATTCAGTTTGCTCTGCATTAAGCCTGCAACTTCTAATAGAATTTTCATTACGAAACTCATGATATAATACAAAAGTATGATATAAATAATATTGTTATGATATTGACTCTAAAAGTTATGAGATTCCTACACTAAAAGACTAGTGATATGTTTCTGAATCCGCTAATGATAGTAAAGATAAGAAGATATATAATTGTGATAAAATATTGACACCGATAATAGATGTCATGAGAACAATGATAAAGATAACTATGATAAGAGAGTAATAATAAATGTCATGATGAAAATTATAACGATAACTGTGATGAGAGAGAAATGATTAATGTCATGTAACCATTTCAACAATGATAACAACAACAAGAGTCATATTACTCGTAAGATTATTGCGGTAAATTAATGAAAATATAATTTAGAGTTAATCATTCTAATAAGGTTAGTAAAGAGAAAAAAGAAGAGAGAGAGAGAGAGAGAGAGAGAGAGAGAGAGAGAGAGAGAGAGAGAGAGAGAGAGAGAGAGAGAGAGAGA
>NC_091554.1:611790-614290 GCF_042767895.1 Penaeus vannamei
TCCGTCGCGTTCTCTCTTCCTTTCTTATATATACACTTTTGTGAATCTATGATATTACTTCGTCTTTCATGCCTGGAAAATATTTTTATATATTTACATAATTACGTGTGTCTGTTTGCCCGGCTGTGTATTTTTATCTTCCTTCGTGTGTGTGTAGCTGCATGTATATTTATGTATTTTTGTATGTATATATGTATGTATGCATAAATGTATGTATGTACATTTGTATTTGTATTTATGTTGATGTATGTATGTATGTATTTATGTATGTAGGTCCGTTTTTATGTATTTATGTATGTATGTGTGTATGTATGTCCGTTTTTATGCATTTATGTATGTATGTTTGTATGTATGTTTGTTTGTTTGTATACATGAATGCCTGTCGGTATGTGTGAATGTATGTATGCATTGATTTACGTATATATATATATATATATATATATATATATATATATATATATATATATATATATATATATATATATATATATATATATATATATATATATATATATATATATATATATATATATATATATATATATATATATATATATATATATATATATATATATATATATATATATATATATATATATATATATATTTATATATATTTATATATATATATATATATATATATATATATATATATATATATATATATATATATATATGAACGTAAGTATTCATCTTTTTAACGTATGTATGCAGGTTTATACGTACATGTACATGCATGTATATACGGTACATATACATACAAGTAAAGGTATACATATAGTATTCAGCACGTTTGTATGCGTGTGCGTGTTCGTGTCTGTTGGCTTCCCCCTCCCCCCTTCGCCCTAAACCCTTCCCCACTTCCCCCTCCCTCCCCCTCCCTCCCCCTCCGCCCCCCTGGCTTCCCCCCTCCCCCCTTCGCCCTAAACCCTTCCCCACTTCCCCGTCTCCCCCTCCCTCTGCCTCCCCCCCCCCTCCCCCCCTTTGCTCTCCCCCCCTTCCTACCTCCCTTTCGCATTACGAAGATAAGGCTGTCGTGAGAATGTTGCATAAAGGAGACGGGGAGAAAAAAGGAGGAGAGGCAGACGGAAAGAAAGATAAGTGGGAAAAAAAGGGAAGGAAGGACGTGAGGAGGAGAGGGAGAGGAAGATAAAAGTGGGGGAAATGAGAACGGGTGGAAAAAGGGAAGGGATTGAAGGACAGGAAAGAGAAGGAGAAGAAGAAGAAGAAAATTAAAAAGAAAGAGAAGAAGAAAAGAAGAAAAGAAAAGAAGAAGAAGAAGAAGATATGAAGAAGAAAAATAATAAGAAGAAGGAGAAGAAAAAAGAAGAAAAAAAAGAAGAAAGAAGAAGAAGAAGAAGAAAGGGAAGAAAAAAAAAGAACAAAAAAGAAGAAAGAAGAAGAAGAAGAGAAAGAAAAAGAAGAAGGAAGATTAGGACTGCTGGAGGGAGCGAGACAGAAAGAGAAGATAATTTTGGGACAGAATAAGAATAGTGAAAGAATGTAAGGGAAAGAAAAGATGAGGGAGAGGAACGAGTGAAAATAGATACACACGTACACATACGTTCGCGCATACGTACACGCACACGCACACGCACACACGCACACGCACACACACACGCACACACACACACACACACACACACACACACACACACACACACACACACACAAAATAATAAACCAAAACCAAAACAAAAAAAAGAGCCAAAGAGAAGGGGCGCTAGCTAGGAGAGAGGGACGGGGAGAGGGAGAGAGAGAGAGAGAGGGGAGAGGATCCAGAGGGGAGAAGGGGAGGAGGGGGGGGGGAGGGGTAGGGATCCAGGGGGGAGATCACAGGGGGCTTTACGAGACCGGGAGGAGTCGGAAGCCCCAGGGGAGTGATCCGACCGAGCCAGAGTCGGGATGATTCGGCCAGTTTTTGCCAATACACGGGGACCAGCCAGACGGCAACACCGGGGTGGCGTGGAGCTAGCTGGTTGCGACGATGGGAGGGGGGAGGGGGGATAGGGGATAGGGGATAGGGGATAGGGGGATAGGGGGAAGGGTGGAGGGTAGGGTAGGGGAGGAGGGGAAGAAGGGGGTAGGGGGAGAAAGGGGGTAGGGAGGAAGGGGGGGGGATGGGAGGCTAAGGAAAGGGGAGGGAGGGGAAGGGGGAGTGGAAGGAGGAGGGAAAGGATAGGGGAGATTTGAAAGGGGAAGAGAGGAAGAGGATAGGGGGGAGGAAGGGGGAGGGAGGAGGGAAAAAACAAAAAACAGAAAAAAAGGGGGACATGGGGAAAGAGACCAAAGAAGGGGAGGAGTGTTAGTAGAAGGGGAGATAAAAGGTAGGGAGGAGAGAGAGTGAGAGAGAGAGAGAGTGAGGGGAGGTTTAATATACGGATCATTTTGCAGCGGGATTCAAAGGAAGGAAGGAAAAGAGAGAGAGAGAGAGAGAGAGAGAGAGAGAGAGAAGAGAGAGAAAGAGAGAGAGAGAGAGAGGGAGAGAGAGAGAGAGAGA
>NC_091554.1:624290-626790 GCF_042767895.1 Penaeus vannamei
ATCCTAGGGACAGGTGGGCTGGGCTAATCCTAGGGACAGGTGGGCTGGGCTAATCCTAGGGACAGGTGGGCGGGGCTAATCCTAGGGACAGGTGGGCGGGGCTAATCCTAGGGACAGGTGGGCGGGGCTAATCCTAGGGACAGGTGGGCGGGGCTAATCCTAGGGACAGGTGGGCGGGGCTAATCCTAGGGACAGGTGGGCGGGGCTAATCCTAGGGACAGGTGGGCGGGGCTAATCCTAGGGACAGGTGGGCGGGGCTAATCCTAGGGACAGGTGGGCGGGGCTAATCCTAGGGACAGGTGGGCTGGGCTAATCCTAGGGACAGGTGGGCGGGGCTAATCCTAGGGACAGGTGGGCGGGGCTAATCCTAGGGACAGGTGGGCGGGGCTAATCCTAGGGACAGGTGGGCGGGGCTAATCCTAGGGACAGGTGGGCGGGGCTAATCCTAGGGACAGGTGGGCGGGGCTAATCCTAGGGACAGGTGGGCGGGGCTAATCCTAGGGACAGGTGGGCGGGGCTAATCCTAGGGACAGGTGGGCTGGGCTAATCCTAGGGACAGGTGGGCGGGGCTAATCCTAGGGACAGGTGGGCGGGGCTAATCCTAGGGACAGGTGGGCGGGGCTAATCCTAGGGACAGGTGGGCAGGGCTAATCCTAGGGACAGGTGGGCGGGGCTATTCTAGGGACAGGTGGGCAGGGGCTAATCCTAGGGACAGGTGGGCAGGGCTAATCCTAGGGACAGGTGGGCGGGGCTAATCCTAGGGACAGGTGGGCGGGGCTAATCCTAGGGACAGGTGGGCGGTGGACGTGATATTTTGTTGAGGAAGATCTAGGGTGGAAAGAGGGAGAGGGAGAGGGGAAGAAAAATGGGGGAATGGGAGGAAGGGAGAGGGGAAGGGAAGAGAAGGGAAGGAGAGGGAGGGAAGAAAGAATAGAGGAAAGATGAGAATAAAAGAGAAGAGAAGGATATGAAAGGGAAAGGAGAGGGGAGGGAATAGAAGAAAAGGGAAGGAGATGAAGGGAAGAAAAGAATAAAGGAGAGAAGGGAATAAAAGAGAAGAGAAGAGAAGGAAATGAAAGGGAAAGGAGAAGGAAAAGAAGAAAAGAGAGGAGAAAAGAATAGAAGAGAAGGGAAAGAGAAGGCAAAGGTTGAGAGAAAAAATGAGAAGCCTCAGAAAATAGAAGAAAAAAGACAAGAGAAAAAGGGAAACAAAGAGAAAGAGAAGTGAAAAAGAAGGCAAAGAGAAACCCCAGAAAACAGAAGATAAAAAAAAAACAAGAAAAAAAAAGGAAAGCAAAAAGAAAGGAAAACGAAGAAAAACCAAAAAAGAGATAAGGGTCAGACCGGA
This sequence comes from Penaeus vannamei, assembly GCF_042767895.1. NCBI lineage: Eukaryota > Metazoa > Arthropoda > Malacostraca > Decapoda > Penaeidae > Penaeus > Penaeus vannamei. The sequence continues at coordinate 625,639 of NC_091554.1, forward strand.
GAAGGACGCGCAGTGGAGTGGTCGCTATAGCAAGGCTCTCTCTCTCGCTCCCTTTGATTACCATGGCTCGTTTGTTTCCCTGATGGTGGCAGCGGTGTGGCCTGTTATGGCGGCGGCGCTGGGATGGCGCGAGGTGGAGAGGCGGGCGACGGTGGATGGCGCCGGGCCGGGCATTTTCGGTGATTTGGGCAGAGATAAGAGCAGCGGCAGTTTTATTTATTCTTTTTTTTTATTATTTTTTTTCTATCTCTCTGTCTGTCTGCTTTTCTCTCTATCATTCTCGCTCTGTCTGTCTGTCTCTCTCTCTTTACTCCTTTCTCTTTTCCCTCCTCTCTCTATCTCTCTCTCTCTTCCCTCCTCTCTCTCTTTTCCCTCTTCTCTCTATCTCTATTCCCCTCTCTCTCTCTCTCTTTTCCCTCCTTTCTCTATCTCTATTCCTCTCTCTCTCTCTATTTCCCTCTCTCTCTCTCTCTCTCTTTCTCTTTTGCCTCCTCTCTCTATCTATATTCCTCTCTCTTTCTCTCTCTCTCTATCATTCTCTCTCTCTCTTTCTCTCTCTCTCTCTCTCTCATTTTTTTCTCTATCTCCCTCTTTTGACAACAAAATCTACCTGGGATAGGATACCTAGATGCCTCGCCCGGACTGGAGTTCAAGAGCGTGACGCAACAGCCCCGAGTGCGATAATGGGCACAGAACTCGCCCGATTATTGATAGCAGAGTCGCGGTCAGTGCTATAAACACCCCTGGCACAGTGCCAGTCGGTGGCCCTCTCTCTCTGTTGATACATGTGGCTGCCGACACCTCAATTTCGAGTCGCATTTAGCAGTGTAACGATCGTTCGGGTGTAGCAGCGTGTAGGTGTGTGTTTGTATGTGTAGGTGTGTGTTTGTATGTGTAGGTGTGTGTTTGTATGTGTAGGTGTTTGTTTGTCTGTGTAGGTGTTTGTTTGTGTGTGTAGGTGTGCGGCTGTATGTGTAGGTGTGTGTTTGTATGTGTACGTGTGTTTGTATGTGTACGTGTTTGTTTATATGTGTACGTGTGTGTTTGTATGTGTACGTGTGTTTGTATGTGTAGGTGTGTGTTTGTATGTGTAGGTGTTTGTTTGTATGTGTAGGTGTGTGTTTGTATGTGTAGGTGTTTGTTTGTATGTGT
>NC_091554.1:644290-646790 GCF_042767895.1 Penaeus vannamei
CCACCCTTTCCCTCTCCTCCACTCCCTCCCTCTCCCTCTCCTCCACCCCCACCCTTTCCCTCCTCCCTTTCCTCCATCCCCCCTTTCCCTCTCATCCAACCCTTTCCTTCCCCTCCCCCAATCCTCATCCACCCCTCTCTCCTACCTCTCACCCCTCACCCCTTCCCCTTCCCCCTTCCTCATTCCATCCACTCCTCTCCTACCTCACCCCTTCCCCTTCCCCCTTCCTCATTCCATCCACCCCTCTCCTACCTCTCACCCCTCACCCCTACACCCCTTCACCCTTCCTCATTCTCCGCCTTCCCCCTTCCCCTTCCTCATTCCATCCACCCTCACCCCTTCACCCCTTCACCCCTTCACCCTTCCCCTCCCTAATCCTCATCCACCCCTCTCCTACCTCTCACTCCTCACCCCTTCACCTCTTCACCCTTCCCCTCCCCTAATCCTCATCCACCCCTCAATTCTTCACCCCTTCCTTCACTCCCTTCCCCCCTTCCTCATTCTCCCCCTCATTCTCTCCCTTCCCCTTCCTCATTCTCCCCCTTCCTCATTCTCCCAGCCTCTGTCTCATACAGAACGAATTATCGACGGCGCTCCGAGAGAAAAAGCCCTTTCCGCTCTCCAAGGTTCCCTCCCTCTTTCCCCTCACACTCCCTCCCTCGCCAACCCTTAGAGAGAAACCCCCTGGAGGCCCTCTTTCATCACTCTTCCTTCCCCTTGCTTGTTCCCTTTACGTCTTGCACGCGTTAGGGCCCAGAGGGGAGGATAGGGAGGGGGCGAGGGGGAGGGGGGGGGAAAGGGAGGATAGGGAGGGAGAGAGAGGGAAAGGGAGAGGGTCAGGGGAGGGGGTGGAGAGGGAAAGGGAGGGGGAGAGGATGGGGAAGGAGAGGAAGGGGAGGGGAAGAGAGGAGAAGGGAAAATAGTGTAGGGGGAAAAGGGAAGGAGGGGATGGGAGAGGGGGAAGGGAGGGAGGGGAGAGGGTGAAAGCGTGTGGGGGGGGGAGTGAAGAGGGAGAGAGGGGAGAGAAGGAGTAGGAGGGGAAGAGTGAGGGAAAGGAAACTATGTGGGAAAAAATTTAAAGGGGAAAGGGGGAAGAGGGGGAGGTAGGGTGTACAGGATGTGAGGAGGAGGGAAAGAGAAAGGAGGGGTGAAGAGGAGAGTGGATAATAATATAACAATACTTTTTAAAAATATTAAGATAAGCGTTATTGCAAAAATCAACGTCGTTATTGTCACTTTCCTCATCATCATTATTATCCTCTTCATAGATACTTTCATCACCATTAATATCATTATCATCACCACCACATCATCACACATATCATCATCGTTATCATCACCATTCCCTTCATCATAATTTTCATCATAATTATCCCTTTCTTCACCCCCTTCTCATCACAATCACCATCACCACCGCCACCATACCATTCTCATCATCACCACCATCACCATCACCATCGCCATCATCACCATCATTTAATTATATCTGTCATTTAACTAGAATGACACAACATAACATAATTCAAAATCTCCTTGATTCTTTTCCTCAACGTAACGACAATATATAAAGAAATTAAATTAATAGTGAAAACCCTGAGAAACAAATACACACACACGAAAAGAGGACCAAAGAGAAAATAGATAAAGAAGAGAAGAGAGCCCGTACGAAGGAAAAGGAAAGAAAAAGAAAAAAGAAAATCCAAAAAAGAAAAGCAAAAATAAAGGCGACACCAAAAGAAGAAAAAAACAAACAAGAAAGCAATAAAAAACAGAAAAAAAAACGAAAAAACGGAAAAAAACACGCGAACCAACCAAAAAAAAACAATAAAGAGAAAAGAAGAATATAAAATAATAAAAAGAATAAAAAAAAAGAAGAAGAAGAAAAAGAATGTCTTATTAACAGTCCCGACTCATCACGGAGACCGTCCTCCTAATCCATATATATCTCCTCCTCAAATTTTTTTTTTTTATTGGCTCCATCGATCACCGTAACAGGAGCACACACACACACGGCCGGAGGCAATAACGTGTGCCTGGAACATGATCCGCTTCTGCTCCCTGCTTGTTCTTCTTCCACAGGGAACCCCCGGCTTGCTTTATTGCATGGAGGGGGGGGAGGGGAGGGAGGGGGGGAAGGGGAGGGAGGGGGGGAAGGGGGAGGGAGGGGAGGGAGGGGGGAGGGGTGGTTAGTAGCGCGAATATTGCTTGGGTCGGTCTGTTTGTGTCTGTGTGTAGGTAGGTGGGGGGGTGGAGGGAGAGATGGGGGGTGGAGGGAGAGGTGGGGGGTGGATTTGGATGTATGTATGTTGGTGTGAATTTGTGGTTGTGTTGTGTGTGTGGGTTTGGGTGGACGTATAGAGAGATGAGTGTACATCTACACACACGCATTCACACAGATTCACACACACACAGACAGACACGCGTGGACGCACGCACGCACGCACGCACGCACGCGCACACACACACACACACACACACACACACACACACACACACACAC
>NC_091554.1:651790-656790 GCF_042767895.1 Penaeus vannamei
TAGACAGGAATAGTCTCCGGGGAACCATGAAACAGCAGTAGCAAAAGATTGAATTGACACACGGATCGAGAACCAGAGAGAGGTCAAAGTTCAAGGTGAAATATGTTCATCCTCTTTGACCTTCGAGATTGGAGAACCCTGTTATATATATTTTTTAACGATTTTTTTTATTTATTTATTTTTTTTTCTCTCTCTCTTTAATTCAGAATTTTATTTCGTGTTTCAAATTGTCGTGTTAATCTTGTCTTGTTGTCATTCCCTTGATTGGATTGTTTTGATAGCTCTGATTTAATTTCGAGTTTCGTGTTTATCATGCCAGCATATTTTAGTCTAAAATATTGTTCGGATAAACGTTAAACAAAATGAACAGCGTCGTTTTTTAAGCTCGGAGTGTCCCTGTTAAGCATCTCTTGACACGGTAAACAAAAGAATGTGAAAGTAATGGCGAGGGTTTGGATATATTCGTCGAAAATGAGAGTGATGGTGGAAATAGAATGGTGTTCATGGTGGTGGTTGTGATGTTACTGGTGATGGTGGTGGTTGTGATGTTACTGGTGATGGTTGTGATGTTACTGGTGATGGTTGTGGTTGTGATGTTACTGGTGATGGTGGAAATAAAATGGTGTTCATGGTGATGGTTGTGATGTTGCTGGTGATGGTGATGGTTGTGATGTTACTGGTGATGGTGGTGGTTGTGATGTTACTGGTGATGGTGGAAATAAAATGGTGTTCATGGTGATGGTTGTGATGTTACTGGTGATGGTGGTGGTTGTGATGTTACTGGTGATGGTGGTGGTTGTGATGTTACTGGTGATGGTTGTGATGTTACTGGTGATGGTTGTGGTTGTGATGTTACTGGTGATGGTGGAAATAAAATGGTGTGCATGGTGATGGTTGGGATGTTGCTGGTGATGGTGATGGTTGTGATGTTACTGGTGATGGTGGTGGTTGTGATCTTACTGGTGATGGTGGAAATAAAATGGTGTTCATGGTGATGGTTGTGATGTTACTGGTGATGGTGGTGGTTGTGATGTTACTGGTGATGGTGGTGGTTGTGATGTTACTGGTGATGGTGGTGGTTGTGATGTTACTGGTGATGGTGATGGTTGTGATGTTACTGGTGATGGTGGTGGTTGTGATGTTACTGGTGATGGTGGTGGTTGTGATGTTACTGGTGATGGTTGTGATGTTACTGGTGATGGTTGTGATGTTACTGGTGATGGTTGTGATGTTACTGGTGATGGTGATGGTTGTGATGTTACTGGTGATGGTGATGGTTGTGATGTTACTGGTGATGGTGGTGGTTGTGATGTTACTGGTGATGGTGGTGGTTGTGATGTTACTGGTGCTGGTGCTGGTTGTGATGTTACTGGTGATGGTGATGGTTGTGATGTTACTGGTGATGGTGATGGTTGTGATGTTACTGGTGATGGTGGTGGTTGTGATGTTACTGGTGATGGTGGTGGTTGTGATGTTACTGGTGATGGTGGTGGTTGTGATGTTACTGGTGATGGTGCTGGTGCTGGTTGTGATGTTACTGGTGATGGTGGTGGTTGTGGTGTTACTGGTGAGGGGGTTGGTTGTGATGTTACTGCTGATGGTAGTGGTTGTGATGATAGTGATGGTGGTGGTTGTGATGTTACTGGTGATGGTAGTGGTTGTGATGTTACTGGTGATGGTGGTGGTTGTGATGTTACTGGTGATGGTGGTGGTTGTGATGTTACTGGTGATGGTAGTGGTTGTGATGATAGTGATAGTGGTGGTTGTGATGTTACTGGTGATGGTAGTGGTTGTGATGATAGTGATGGTGGTGGTTGTGATGTTACTGGTGATGGTGATGGTTAGGATGTTAATATTAATGGAAATGAAAATGGTGATAATCGTAATGATGATTATGGTTATGATACCTGATCATAACAATAGAATGAATATTATTATAATGGGAATTATGACGGTAGTAGTAGTAATGGCAAAGAAAGATAAGATTCATGTCAACCACACAATACTTGCAACAAGCATAACAACAAAATAATTACAATTAAAACACGGTTCAACTAACATAAGCATTTATATAAAAAGAACAAAACCATAATCAAAACTTAATCAACAATCTCATCAAGTTCTTGCCATAAAACCAAACTATAAAGCCGGGAACATGTGAACGAAGATTACATAGAGGATAATATAGAAAAAAAGAAGAGAAAGGAAGATAAAATAGGACAAAAATATAAGAAAGGAAGATAATATAGGAAAAGAATAAGAGAAAGGAAGATAAAATAGGACAAAAATAAAAGAAAGGAAGATAAAATAGGAAAAAATAAAAGAAAGGAATATAGAAAAAAAGAGAGGAAGATAAAATAGGAAAAGAATAAAAGAAAGGAAGATAATAAAGGGAAAAAAGAAAAGAAAGGAAAATGATATAGGAAAAAAAAGAACATCGCGACGTTTCGAAAAAAGACGAGGTGTTCATCATCAGGTGACTGCGACACCATCGTCTAGAAACGAACTAAGGCAAACTCATAACGCTATGATGTTCTGTCTGTTTCAGTTATTGTTATATATTTGTCAAAGATGTTAATCCATAATGTTAATCCATGTTCTCTCTGTGTTTCAATTATTGTTATATATTTATCAAAGATGTTAATCTATCATAAGAGAAGAAAACAAAAAACATTTAATCAATGGAGGTGGCTCATACATAATGGCGAGAAGGAGAGAGAGAGAGAGAGAGAGAGAGAGAGAGAGAGAGAGAGAGAGAGAGAGAGAGAGAGAGAGAGAGAGAGAGAGAGAGAGAGAGAGAGAGAGAATCAAGAACGAGTGAAAACTTAAAGAAGAAGAAAGACAAAGAGGATATTGTAATATATTCACCAGCAATTATTTGTCATTATGAAAGAATTTAAGATGCAAATGTAAGAATTAATAGAAGGATAAAGAACGAAAAGAAATGAATAATTGAATTGTTCTAATTCTAATTAAGTAAATGATATGCTATTAAGAGGTAAATAAGAGTTGGATTTATGAATGAATACAAAGATGAAGAATGAAAATTAGCAATTAAGATTTTATAACATATTCACCTGTAATGATATGCTGTAAGAGGTTAATTTACGGTCGAGTTGGAAGATAAAGAAGCAGAATAATAATGACAAAAGGAAGGAGAAGAAAAAGTGAATAATATAACATAGCATATCCAATAATAATAAGGTATTATACGAAAAATAGACATAGAATAACGAATACTGAGATAAGAAACAAAGAAAAAAACAATCAATCCAAAAGAAAAGAAAACAGACACGAAATAACGAACAACAAGATGAAAAAAACAAAGAAGAAATAAGCAATCTGAACGAAAAGAAGGAAAATAAAATAAAAAAATAAATAAACATCGCATTTCCCAGAACACAAATATAGACAGTGCAGGAAGTTCTGGCAAGGACAGCTGTTCAGCCGAGAAATGGTCCAACGCTGCCTTCACGGTTTTGTCACAATCTTATTACAATCTTTAAGATTTAGAGCCACGGAGAGACTGGTTTATTGCCCCGGGCGCTTCGGATCCGCGGCCTTGGCGATGTGTTCGTTAAATCAGACTTTCTTTAGGCACGATTGAACGCGACCTCGCTCGGACGGAGAGGGGAGGGTCGGGCGAGGTCAACCTGGGCGAATGGTCTCTCGGCTCTGGTGTGATTCTTCTCTATTCTTTTTGGCTTCTTCTTTTTTTCTGCATCATCTTTGGTTCTTCTTCTTTTTTCTTTGTCCTCTTTTTCTTCTTTGTTGTTTTATTTTTCTTGTCTTTTTTTCGTCTTTATTTTTTTCTTCTTTTTCCTTTCTTTTTTCTTTTTTTCTTTGTTCATTTCTTTTTTGGTTTTCTTTTCTTGTCTTTTTCTTTATTTTTTGGATCTTTTTATTTATAATTTTCTTCTTTGTTGCTTTTCTTCTTGTCCTTATCGTCTTTTTCCTTTCTTCTTCTACTTCTTTATTTGTTTTCTTCTTTATCGCTCTTCTTCTTGATCTTTTTCTTTTCTTATTCTTTACCTTCTTATTTTTTCCTTCCCCTCCTGACCTCCACGCCCCAGCCCCCACCTCCCTCCTCCTCCACTCCTCACATCCCTCTCCATCCCGCCATCCCCCAGCCCCCACCTCCCTCTCCACACCCCCCCCCCAGCCCCCACTTTCTCCAACCCCCTTCCCCTCCACCCCCACCCCCCCAGCCCCCACCTCCACTATCATCTCCCTCACCAACTCTATATCCACCTACAGCGCCACTTTATTCCACTATTTGTGCTTGCCGCGTGAAGCACAGGAACGCCCGACATCAACCGGAACTTTGGACGTCTGGCTCACAAATGGCAGTCGGCACTCGGGTAGTTTCCTGGAATACCCCCGGGGGAAGAGGAGGCCGAGATACCCCCGGGGGGAAGAGGAGGTCGAGATACCCCCTGGGGGAAGAGGAGGGCGAGATACCCCCGGGGGAAGAGGAGGTCGAGATACCCCCAGGGGGAAGAGGAGGTCGAGATACCCCCGGGGGGAAGAGGAAGTCGAAATACCCCCGGGGGAAGAGGAGGTCATATTATCCCCGGGGGAAGAGGAGGTCGAAATACCCCCTGGGGGAAGAGGAAGTCGACATACACCCCGGGGAAGAGGAGGTCATATTATCCCCCGGGGGAAGAAGTCATATTACCCCCGGAGGAATTGGAGGCCGTAATACCCCCGGGGGAAAAGGAGGTCTAAATACCCCCTGGGGGAAGAGGTCGAGAACCCCCCGGGGGAAGAGGAGGTCGAGATACCCCCGGGGGAAGAGGAGATCATATTAGACCCGGGTAAAGAGGAGGTCGAGATACCCCCGGGGGAATAGGTGGCCGAAATATCCACGGGGGAGAGAGGAGGTCGAGATACCCACGGGGGAAGAGGTCATATTACCCCCGGAGGAAGAGGAGGCCGAAATACCCCCCGGGGGAAGAGGAGGCTGATTTGTCTGCCGGGGATGCTGTCCATCTCTTTCT
>NC_091554.1:664290-671790 GCF_042767895.1 Penaeus vannamei
AGACACAGGATTAAGCTGTCTGATACATGTACGTAGTTATATACATGTATTCATATACGTAATGCCTTTCGTAGATACATATGCACACACACGCGCGTGATGTATACATAAACGCACACAGGAAGATTACAACTGTCACATGTATACACACAACCACAGTAGCACATACACCCCCCCCCCTTACATACACAACAAACATACATCAAAAAACCATATTTAACCCCCCCCCCCCACCCCCTCTTCCCTAAAGAAAACCCCACACACCCACTTTTAAAAAACCCACCAACCCACCCTTTAATAACCCCACCAACCCACCTTTAATAACCCACCAACCCACCCACCCACCATTAATAACCCCCCCTCCCACCCACCCACCCACTTGACAGCCCCCCCCCCAACCAAACCCACTCGACTACCTCACACAACCGTCACTGCAGCCCCACCCTATTCGCTCGACTACCCACCAAACCCACTCAAGTATCCATCCAACCCCACACGACCACCCACCCATCTTTAAACACCCATTCATCTAACCCAGCCCACTCAATCTGACCCACACACCTACTCACCCACAATTAGCCCAACCCACGCGATCACCTACCCACCCTAAAACACCCGCGCAACCCACCTACGGCATCTACTCAAAGCACACCCCCACCCCCCCACCCACTCTCAAACACCCACCCAACAAACCTGTACTGAAACACCCCCAAAACCCCCACGCCCACTTTTAAATACCCAACCCAACCAGCCTCAGACACCGAACCCACCCACAAACATCAACCCACCTTGAAACTCCGACCAACCCACCTTCAAACACCCACCCACCAACACACCCAAACACTCACCAATCCACACACCAACCAACCTTCAAACAATCACCAACCCACCCACCCACCCACATTCAAACCCACCTTCAAACAGCACCAACCTACCTTGAAAGAAACACCCTCTAACCCACACTCAAACACCCACCCACCCACCCACAAACCTCAACCACCTCACCCATCCACCCACATTCAACCACCCGCCAACCCACCTAAGAAACCCACCCACCCACCCACCCACTTCCAAACACTCACCGACCAACCCAGCTCAAACACCCACCAATCAACCCACTCTAAAACAAACACTCACCAACCCACCTTCACCCACCAGCCAACCACCCACACACACCAATCAACCTCAACCACCCACCCACCCTCAGCCCACCCACCTCAAAACACCCACCCATCAACCCACCTTCACCCACCCACCCACCTCCAACCCACCTTCACCAACCCACTTCACCCACCAACCCACCTTCACCCACCACCCTCAACCCACCTTCACCCACCACGCACACGCTCCAACCTTAAAACACCCACCCACCAACCCACCCTCAACCCACCAACCCACCCACCACCCACACCAACCCATCAACCCACCCTCAACCCACCTTCAAACACCCACCCACCAACCCACCCTCAACCCACCTTCACCCCCCCCCCCCCCCTCAACCCACCAACCCACCCTCCAACCCACCAACCCACCTTCACCCACACGCTCCAACCCCCCTTCTAAACGGCTCTTTTCCTCCCCAGGGTGAAAATGGCAGCCCCCTGGACCGCCCTAGACCCTCGCTGGATACGCCCACTCCTCACCCTCGCATTCCTGACTACGCTCATTCACGGTGAGTGGGCGGGGGGGGGGGGGCTCTCCCTGCACGCCCGCGACCGTACGCCAAACCCGCCCTCGGCTGTGGAGTGGGCGGGGGAGTCGTGTTTTTGGTTGCTTTTCTGCTTTTGTTTTTTTTTCTCTCTCTTTTTTCTTCTATTTCTTCTTCTTCATCTTGTTTTTGTTATTATTCTTCTACTTCTTATTCTTTCTTTTCTTCATCTTCTCCTACTTCTTATTTTTTTTCTTCATCATCGTTCATTTCTTTTCCTATTTCTTATTCTTTTCCTACTTTTTTTTTTTTTCTTCATCTTCTTTTTATTATTCTTTATCTTCTTTTACTTCTTCTTCTCCTACTTCTTATTCTTTCTTTTCTTCATCTTCTTTTTCTTCTTCTTCTCCTACTTCTTATTCTTTCTTTTTCTTCTTATTCCTCTTTTTTCTTAATCTTCTTCTACTTGTTCTGTTTCTTTCTTCCTCTTCTTCATTTTTTTTTCTTCTTCTCCTTTTCTTCTGATTCATCTTTTTCTCTTACTTCTTCTCCTTTGTCTTCCTTATTCTATATCTTCTCTGTTCTTCTCTCGTCTTCTGTGTCTGATTTGTTCATAAATATTTACCAGCAGAATGAATGCCACTCCTGTTGTTTTTTTAATTTCTTTTTCGTTCTCTCTCTCTCTGTCTCTGTCTCTCTCTGTCTGTCTTTCTTTCTCTGTCTGTCTGTCTCTCTCTCTCTTTCTTTCTCTGTCTATCTGTCTGTCTGTCTGTCTGTCTGTCTGTCTGTCTGTCTGTCTGTCTGTCTGTCTGTCTGTCTGTCTGTCTGTCTGTCTGTCTGTCTGTCGGTCGGTCGGTCGGTCGGACTCTCTCTCTCTCTCTCTCTCTCTCTCTCTCTCTCTCTCTCTCTCTCTCTCTCTCTCTCTCTCTCTCTCTCTCTCTCTCTCTCTCTCTCTCTCTCTCTCTCTCTCTCTCTTTCTTCTATTTTGCCTAATTAGATTAAAAGCTTGTCATCTCAAGTTTCTTGTATAAAGCTAAGTCCAACCTTTAATGTATAATGTATTTTTGTGTTTTTGATGAATCTTTAGAACAGACGAAAATCCTCCCCTTTTTTGATAGAGGTATTTGCATGAAATCAATAGTATGATAATGCTGATAAGTGTGCAATTACTGATAAGACGTAATTGCAGCAGTCAACCACCCCTATTCTGATAATCAATGCTGGTATTTGTAGGATTATAATTAGGATAATGATGTTGATAATACTAGAACGATTATGGGAATGATTCCTGCTGTTCTCAATGGCAAGGCATAATTAAAAGATAATGATTATTGCAATATTAGCAGCGGTATCATTATTAGAAGTATTTATGATAATGATAATGGTAATAACGACAGAGACAGTTTTGATATTAGTAGTAATATGAATAATAATGATGAAAAAATATGAAAAAAAGTGATGGTGAATGGTATTAGTTACTACATGAAGAGAAATATGACAGAAGGAAAGGAAGTAACAAATAAAAGAAGTAAAATAAAAATGAAAACAATAATGATAAAATGGTCGTAAAAGATTACACTGTTGGTTTGAACGGTCATAATGATATGAACGTAAATATAATAATGATATTTATAAAAGTTGCAGTACTACTACTACTAGTAGTAATAATAGTAATAAAAATATAAATAGTATTGAAATGATAATAAGGATAAGAAGAATGATAATGTTAATAATAGTATCAGCAATGATAATCATAATAATAATAACAAAATAGATAAAAGATAGTGATAATAATAGTAATAATAATGACAATAATGATAATAACAATGGCTATAATAATACTAATAATAATGATAATGATAGTAATTATAATGATTATAATAATGATAATGATAGTAATTATAATGATAATGATAGCAATTATAATGATAATAATAATGATAATAACAATGATAATGATGATAATAACAGTAATAACAACAATAATAATAACATAAATAATGATAATGATGATAACAGTATTGACAATGATAGAAATGTAACAGTAATGGTGATATAAAAACAAAGATGATGAAGATAATGTTAGGAATGATAATGCATAAATACAATAATTATGATGATTATGATAATAACAATGATAATGATGATGATCAGGATAATGATCATAGTACTGATAATGATAATAACAATTATGATAATGATAACAATAATCACAATGATAATAGTGATAATATTGATAATAACAATGATGGTAGTAACGATAATAATAATGATGATTATATAGATAATGAAGATAATTATAATGGTATTAATAAGGATAATATCGCTATCATCATTTATAATAACAATGATAATAAAGATCATTATTATCATAATGAAAAATTTAATGAAAATAATAATGAGGGTAATAATTATAGTAAAATAATCATAATAAAGATAAGGACATTGATAATCATAGTAACAGCAATAACGATAATGATAATTATATATTGATATAAACACTAATGATGATTATAATAGTAATAAGAATAATGATAATGATAATGATTATAATGATAGTAACAATGGCCATAATGATGAAGAGGATGATAACAACAACAATAACAAAAAACAATAATAATGGCAATGATAAAAATAATAACAATGAAGATAACAACAATAATGATAATGACAATAATACTGATAATGACGATAATAAAAAAGGTAATACTACTAGCAATAATAACAACAAGAATAACAGCAACAACAACAATAATAATTACAACGAGAAGATGATAAAACGATGATAAAAGAGAGAGAGAGAAGGACGAGAAACTTCCCCAACCCCAACTTCCTCGGGTCGCCTCGGAAGCTTCCCCACTAAACTTCGGAGTGTAACTTTATCACGCTTATGTTTTATCGCACCGTCTTCGTGAAGGGTGAAGAGGTGGGGGTGGGGGAGGATAGGGGAGAGAGAGGGGGTGGGAGGGGAGGAGGAGGGGGTGGAGAGGGAGGGAGTGGGTGGGAGAGGGATGGAGTGGGAGTGGGATGGAGATGAGGGGGAGTGGGAGGGAGAGGACTGGGAAGGAAGAGGAGGGGAGGAGGGAGGGGAAAGGAGAGGGAGAGGGATGGGGAGAGGGAGTGGGGAAGAGGGATTGGGAGGGAGGGTTTGGGAGGGAGAGGGAAAGGGGAGGAGGGTTTGGGTGGGAGGGAGAGGGAGAAAGAGAGGAGAGGGAGGAGGGAGAGGGAGTGGGAGGGATGGGTAGGGAGAGGGATAGGGAGGGAGGAAAGGGGGTGGGGTGGGAGGGGGGAAGAAGGAGGTTGTGGGCATGGGAATGGAGGAAGTGGAGGTTGTTGTGGTGGAGGAGAGAAAGAGAGGGAGGGGGAGGAAGTAGAGGTGGCGGGGGGTGGTGGGGGAGAGGAGGGGGAGGAAGAGGAGGGAGGAGAAGGAGGAGAAGAAGAAGGAAGACGAGCAGGACTAGGGAAGAAAAAGGAAGGAGAGGGGTAGGGGATTGGAGGTGAAGAGAAGGAAGAGAAAGATGGGCAAAAATACGAGGAGAAGAAAAAAAGGAAAAGTAGGAGGAAAATGAAAAAGAAGAAGAAGAGGAAGAGGAGAAGGAAGAAGAGAGGGAAAAGAGAGCCAGATAATGAACTGGAGCAACAGGACACGAGAGACACACAGGTAGTCCGTTAGCAGTCAAGTCAGCCAGAGTGACGCACATTGAGTAACAGTCATACAGGATGACATAGGAGGATGAAGGAGGAAGAGAGAGAGACAGAGAGAGACAGAGAGCGAGAACGAGAACGAAAGAGAGAAAGAGAGAGAGACAGAGAGAGCGAGAGAGCGAGAACGATAACGAAAGAGAGAAAGAGAGACAGACAGGGAGACAGAGAGAGCGAGATAGCGAGAACGATAAACGAAAGAGAGAAAGAGAGAGAGACAGAGAGAGCGAGAGAACGATAACGAAAGAGAGAAAGAGAGAGAGACAGAGAGAGCGAGAGAGAGACCGAGAACGATAACGAAAGAGAGAAAGAGAGAGAGACAGAGAGAGCGAGAGAGCGAGAACGATAACGAAAGAGAGGAAGAGAGAGAGACAGAAAGAGCGAGAGAGCGAGAGAACGAGAACGATAACAAAAGAGAGAAAGAGAGACAGAGAGAGCGAGAGAGCGAGAGAACGACAACGAAAGAGAGAAAGAGAGAGAGACAGAGAGAACGAGAGAGCGAGAACAATAAACAAAAGAGAGAAAGAGAGAGAGACAGAAAGAGCGAGAGAGCGAGAGAGCGAGGACGATAAACGAAAGAGAGAAAGAGAGACAGAGAGAGCGAGAGAGCGAGAGAACGACAACGAAAGAGAGAATTAAAACCACCGCTGTGCCATATCCTCCAGCACATGGGCGACCATGGACTACCATCTCCTTCTGTCTCTCTCTCTCTCTCTCTCTCTCTCTCTCTCTCTCTCTCTCTCGTGGCTCTGACGATCTGCCCACCCGCTATTTCTCCCTCTGTCTTCCTCCCCCCTCTGTTTTCCTCTCCCTCTGTCTTCCTCTTCCTCTGTCTTCCTCTCCCTCTGTCCTTCCCTCCCCCCTCTATCTTCCTATCCCTCTGTCTTCCTCTCCCTCTATCTTCCTATCCCTCTGTCTTCCTCTCCCTGTGTCTTCCTCTCCCTCTGTCTTCCTCTCCCTCTGTCTTCCTCTCCCTCTGTCTTCCTCTCCCTCCGTCTTCCTCTCCCTCTGTCTTCCTCTCCCTCTGTCTTCCTCTCCCTCTGTCTTCCTCTCCCTCTGTCTTCCTCTCCCTCTGTCTTCCTCTCCCTCTGTCTTCCTCTCCCTCTGGGTTCGTCTCCGGCTGTGTTCCTCTCCCTCTGTTTTCCTCTCCCTCTGTCTTCCTCCCCCCCCTGTTTTCCTCTCCCTCTGTCTTCCTCTCCCTCTGTCTTCCTCTCCCTCTGTCTTCCTCTCCCTCTGTCTTCTTCTCCCTCTGTGTTCCTCTCCCTCTGTGTTCCTCTCCCTCTGTCTTCCTCTCCTTCTGTGTTCCTCCCCCCTCTGTCTTCCTCTCCCTCTGTGTTCCTCTCCCTCTGTGTTCCTCTCCCTCTGTGTTCCTCTCCCTCTGTCTTTTTCTCCCTTTGCTTCCCTCCACCATTCCCGTCATCATCGGGTTTTCTAGCCCCTCTCTCGTCATTCTATGCCAAAAAACAACAACAACAAAAACAAAGCAAAAAAAAAAAATTAAATAAATAAATAAAACAGAAAAAAATACAGTTAGAAAAAATAGATAAACAGAGATATAGATTAAAATGCTTATAAAAATAGATACATACACAAATAAACAAAAAACAAACAGAATTCGTATAAACAATACAAACAGACAAAAGATTTAAAAAAAAATAGATAACCAGAGACATACAGCTTAAACAATAGACAAAAAAATAGACACACAAACATACACAAACAAACAAAAACAACAACCAACATTCGCGCCAACAGTCAAACGGACAAACAGACATCGAAAAAGAAAGAATAAGAAAAGGGGAAAGCGAGAGAGATGCGATCCTCCGCTCTCAGATTTGTGACCTCTTGGAAAATCCTCAGATCACTCGGGGTCCTCAAGCAGAAATCGTTTCCATGGTAACCAAGTCACTGCAGCTCGTTAAGGTGTCCAATTAAAGTCCTGGAGCTAGTTAGGGAGATGAGAGAGAGAGGGAGAGAGAGGGAGAGGGAGAGAGAGAGGGAGAGAGAGAGGGAGAGGGAGAGGGAGAGGGACAAGGAGATGAGAGAGAGAGAGAGAGAGAGAGAGAGAGAGAGAGAGAAGGAGAGAGAGAGACAGAGAGAGAGGGAGAAGGAAAGAGAGAGAGAGAGGGAGAGTGGGAGAGGAAGAGGGA
>NC_091554.1:676790-679290 GCF_042767895.1 Penaeus vannamei
TTCTCTCTCGCCTCTCTTATCTTCTGTCTTTATCATTCATATTTTCTCTTTTTCTTTCTTTCCTTTCAGTTTCTTTTCCACTTTCCTTTCAGTTTCTTTTCCACTTTCCTTTATTCTATCTATATCTCTTTCTTTCCTTTTCTTCCTCCCTCTCTTTCTCTCTCTCTTTCCTTATTTTTCCTACCTGCACCGTCCTTGTAACAGACTCACACCAGTTTATGGGAATCCAATTTTTCTCTACTTTCATAGTTTCTTTTCTTATCCTGTTCCTTCCCTTTCTTCTCACTTTTTTTTAGTTCCTTTCTGCACCAACCTTATAGCGGACTCTCTCTCCACCAGCTGTCGGGAACCCACGTTTGTCGGCGCGGCAGCTGGTAGTGTCAGCAAGTTTGGGGCACTGGCGGTGGTATATTTGGGAGAGAAAGAAAGGAAGGGAGAGAGAGATTGAGGGAGAATGAATAAGAGAGAGAGGTTGAGGGAGAATGAATGAGAGAGAGAGAGAGAGAGAGAGAGAGAGAGAGAGAGAGAGAGAGAGCGAGAGAGAGAGAGAGAGAGAGAGAGAGAGAGAGAGAGAGAGAGAGAGAGAGAGAGAGAAGAGAGAGAGAGAAAGAGACAGAGACAGAGATACATCCAGAAACAAATATAAATATAGACCAAACAGAGAGAGAGAGAGAGAAAGAAAAGAAAAAAAAAAGGGAAAATAAATAGCCTGACTCATCCCCAGTGACTCACCAAAGCATCATGTTTGTCCATGCTGCTCTTGGCTCGAGGATTCCACTTGGAGTCCCTGGTTTATCTTCCGAGCTAAACCTTCGACGCTGCCTCTCGTGCCTTGCCCGAGGGATCTCGCCCGGCGGCCAAACCACACGCACACGCACTCACACATACACACACACACACACACACTGACACACACACACAGATACATACACACGCCCGCGCGCGCACGTACAAACACACACACACACATACAAAGACACAATAAAACTCGTTACCTCTCTATCTCTCTCTCTTTCTCTCTCTGTCTCTATCTCCGTCTCTCTCTCTCTCTCTCTCTCTTTCTCTCTCTCTCTCTCTCTCTCTCTCTCTCTCTCTCTCTCTCTCTCTCTCTCTCTTTCTCTCTCTCTCTCTCTCTCTCTCTCTCTCTCTCTCTCTCTCTCTCTCTCTCTCTCTCTCTCTCTCTCTCTCTCTCTCTCTCTGTCTCTCTCTCTCCCTCTTTCTTTCTCTCTCTCTCTCTCTCTCTCTCTCTCTCTCTCTCTCTCTCTCTCTCTCTTTTCTCTCTCTCTCTCTCTCTCTTTCTCTCTTTCTTTCTGTCTCTCTCTGTCTTTCTTTCTCTCTCTCTCTCTCTCTCTCTCTCTCTCTCTCTCTCTCTCTCTCTCTCTCTCTCTCTCTCTCTCTCTCTCTCTCTCTCTCTCTCTCTCTCTCTCTCTCTCTCTCTCTCTCTCTCTCTCTCTCTCTCTCTCTCTCTCTCTCTCTCTCTCTCTCTCTCTCTCTCTCTCTCTCTCTCTCTCTCTCTCTCTCTCTCTCTCTCTCTCTCTCTCTCTCTCTCTCTCTCTCTCTCTCTCTCTCTCTCTCTCTCTCTCTCTTCTCTCTCTCTCTCTCTCTCTCTCTCTCTCTCTCTCTCTCTCTCTCTCTCTCTCTCTCTCTCTCTCTCTCTCTCTCTCTCTCTCACTTCCCCGAATAGAAAACATGTATAGATCAGAACCACAAATAGATAAAAATACAAGAAAAAAAAGAAAGAATATCAGAAACAAATGAAAGCAAAAGAAAAAGAAAACACACAGCAAAAGAAAAAGAAGAAATATATAAGAATATATACGACATCAACAAAAATACAAATAAAAAAGTAAATAGATGCATAGAAAAAAACAAGCGAATGAACAAACAGAGAGAAACAAAAAACACAGAATAAAAACAAGGAGACGATCGAAGCCGTAAACAGGAAGCGAGGCGGAACCCGAGGGAGAAAAAGGGAAGACGTCGACGAATCTCGTGAGACAATGCTAATTTCGTCTCAGCATCTCCGGAAGAGATTGGCCGTAACCTTGGCTGCTTTTCTCTCTCTCTCTTTCTCTTTATTTTTTTCTGTCTCCTTCTCTCTTTCGCTTTCTCTTTTTTTTCATTCTCTCTGTCTCTCTCTCGCTCTCTTTCTCTCTCTCTCTCTCTCTCTCTTTGTGTCTCTGTCTCTCTCTCTCTCTCTCTCTCTCTCTTTGTGTCTCTTTGTCTCTCTCTCTCTCTTTCTCTCTCTCTCTCTCTCTCTCTCTCTCTCTCCCTCTCCCCCTCCCTCCCTTTCTCTCCCTCCCACCCTCCCTCTTCCTCCCTCCCTCTCCCTCTCCCTCCCTCCCTCCCTCCCTCCCTCTCTCTCTCTCTCTCTCTCTCTCTCTCTCTCTTCTCTCTCTCTCTCTCTCTCTCTCTCTCCCTCCCTCCCTCCCTCCCTTCCTCCCTCTCTCCCTCCCTCTCCCTCCCTCCCTCTCCCTCTCCCTCCCTCCCTCCCTCCCCC
>NC_091554.1:684290-686790 GCF_042767895.1 Penaeus vannamei
AAGTGGGGGGGGGGGAAGAAAGTACAGGATGTTTATTATAGATGGTGTTAGTAGGAAGGTGTGTGTGGCGGACGAAGCAACACAAACTGATGAGAGAGAGAGAGAGAGAGAGAGAGAGAGAGAGAGAGAGAGAGAGAGAGAGAGAGAGAGAGAGAGAGAGAGAGAGAGAGAGAGAGAGAGATAAGAGAGAGAGAAGAAAGAGGGATATATATATATATATGTATATATATATATATATATATATATATATATATATATATATATATATATATATATATATATATATATATATAGAGAGAGAGAGAGAGAGAGAGAGAGAGAGAGAGAGAGAGAGAGAGAGAGAGAGAGAGAGAGAGTGAGTGAGTGAGTGAGAGAGAGACAGGCAGAGAGAGAGAATCAGAAAGAGAGAGAGAGAGAGATTAGATAGATAGATAAATAGATAGAGAGAGAGAGAGAGAGAGAGAGAGAAAAGAGATCCATAACTTAAACAAAACCCACAAAACCCCCATCACACACACACAAACCCCACAAAACAACAAGGAACACACGAAACCGAAACCGAAAAAAAAAAACAGGAATAAAACCCTCACGCATTTCTTCTCTCTCCCTCTCCCCACCCCCCCTCCTCCCCCCACCAGGCCAATGCGAACTCCCGGTCCACTGGCGAGGAGGATGGTTCCAGAGTGGCGCCAGGGAGGTGATCTCCATGACGAGGGCGGAGTTCTCCTCGAAGGGCCTGTGTCTCGAGTCCTCCGGAGAAAAGTTCCTCTTCAAAGACAGGTAAAGGAGCGTGGGTGTGTGTGTGTGTGTGTGTGTCGGGGGGTCGGGGGGAAGGTGGGGTCGGGGGGTCGGGAGGTCGGGGGTCGGGGGTCGGGGGAAGGTGGGGTCGGGAGGTCGGGGGGTCGGGGGGTCGGGGGGTCGGGGGGTCGGGGGGTCGGCGGGGGAAGGTGGGGTGGGTTGTGTGTGTGTGTCGTGTGGGGTCGTGGAGTCGGGGGGTCGTGGGAAGGTGGGGTAGGTTGTGTGTGTGTGTGTGTGTGTCTTGTGGGGTCGGGGGAAGGTGGGTTGGGTTGTGTGTGTGTGTCGGGGGGTCGGGGGGTCGGGGGAAGGTGGGGTGGGTTGTGTGTGTGTGTGTGTCTCGTGGGGTCGGGGGTCGGGGGGTCGTGGGGAAGGTGGGGTGGGTTTGTGTGTGTCTCGTGGGGTCGGGGGGTCGTGGGGTCGGGGGGAAGGTGGGGTGGGTTGTGTGTGTGTGTCTCGTGGGGTCGGGGGGTCGAGGGGAAGGTGGGGTGTGTTGGGGTGGGTTCTTCGGTTTGGGTTTATTTTTGTTGTTTTTGTTGTTGTTTGATGTTGTTGTTGGGTTTCTTTTGGGATGATAACTAGGATGATTGTAATTGTAATACTAATAATAATATTAATACTAATCATAACAGGAGTTATAACACTAGGCAACAAATTTATTTTTATTTATTTATTTATTTTTTTATTATTAATGATTTTTTTACAGACACGTGATCTACTGAATCCTACTAAATTGATAATGCCGATTCCAGATCTGATATCTAAATATCTCTATCACGTCCAGATTTTCTATAACCGACAACCCCTATTTTTCATTTTTGACTCACCCGCTTAGCAGCCTAAGCTACTCTTCCGTGCTTCATTTAGACTTTCTTAAATAATTATATTAAAATGGGTGTTTTTCCACCTATTTTCTGGCTGAAGTGGAGTTCCACTGGCGGAGTAGCGAACTCCTGCGTCCAACCATCCACCTTATTATTATTTTTAATTAGGATTTAGTTGTTACAAAAGGACGTTCCTGTTCTTCAGTAAAACTTAGGTTTCCTCTTCACTCGTCGGATTCATGTCTCATTAAGGCCAGTGCCATGTGCTACAGGTATTATAAGTCTCATTAAGGCCAGTGCCATGTGCTACAGGTATTATAAGTCTCATTAAGGCCAGTGCCACGTGCTACAGGTATTGAAGGCTTTACATTACCGTTGTGCAGTAAGACAGCTTTATTGCTAACTTTATTAGAGTCAATTTAACAGTCTTCATTCTTCTGCATCAGAGAGACAGCCAGTCTGTTGCATCAGACCATTAATATGTTAGTATGTTCTTGGCTCAGTGTTGCCAATTAGGAGGAAATTCTAATGATCAAAATCGTTAGATGTGGAGGAGGAAGAGTAGGATAAGTAAATTCCATTTTACAAAATCAAGACATAATTTGCTTTTTACACAAAATCTAGACGTGATAAAACTAATTTAATTTTAGATTTGAATTTATACCAAAATCGGCTAGAAACACTTATTTGCTCCTCTGTAACAAAAGCTCTGTTGCCTAGTGTCATGATAATTGTTAATTATTATCATTGTGTTTATATTTGTTATTATTATTATTGTCATTATTATTATTATTATTATTAGTAGTAGTAGTAGTAGTAGTAGTAGTAGTAATAGTAGTAGTAGTAGTAGTAGTAGTAGTAGTAGTAGTAGTATTGTTATT
>NC_091554.1:694290-704290 GCF_042767895.1 Penaeus vannamei
CGCCTTGATCCCCGGCGACGGTCTTCTCTTCTCGATGTTCCGCCGCGACGCCCGTCCTGTGCCCTGCCAGTTCAAGGGGCCCCTGACCTTCGGGTACCAGCGGGGGCACGGCCAGTGCAACTCCCCCGCCTCCACCATCGACTCCTGCACCAGCGAGAGCCGGCTGCTCTTCAAGTACCAGGCGTGTCCGGACGTCCAGGGCACGGAGAGCTCGGGTGGGTATTTCTTCTTTTTTATTATTATTATTTTTTTTTTTTTTGGGGGTGGGGGGTGGGGGGCGTGTGGGGGGGAGAGGGGTGGGGGAAGGGAGGGGAGGGGAGGGGAGGAAAGGGGAGGGGAGGGAAGGGGAGGGGAGGGAAGGGAGGGGAGGGGAGGGAAGGGAAGGGAAGGGGAGGGGAGGGGAGGGGAGGGAAGGGGAGGGAAGGGGAGGGAAGGGGAGGGAAGGGAAGGGAAGGGGAGGGGAGGGGAGGGGGAGGGGAGGGAGGGGAGGGGTGGGGAAGGGAAGGGAGAGGAGGGAAGGGGGAGGGGAAGGGAGGGGAGGGGTAGGCTGTTGTATCTACTTTATTGTGAATGATAACAAAAATTGATAAAAATAGAACAGTCATATACAGTGACAGTGTGGCTGCTATACCTGTTTTATTTTAATGAAAACAAACAAACAAAAAATGAATTATAATGAAACTATCAGATTCAGTTGCAATGTAGCTATTATATCTACCTGATTGTGAAAGAAAAATAGTGAATGATGGTGAATAATACAGTCAGATTCAATCAAAACCTAGCAGTTATATATATTGTCATTGTGAACGAATGAAAAAGTGAAAAAGGATGAAAAATACACAGATTCAAGCGAAACGAAGCTGTAACAATATCTCTCTTATCGTGAAATTATGTATATCTTCTTACACGAATGAGAGAATTGGGAAAGTCGGATGAGTGAAAAAAGGGATGAGTAAGAAAAAAAGATGAGTGGTAGGTGAGTAAACACGAGACGAGTTGCAGTGTTCGGGTGAGTAAGATAGGTGAGTTTTAAAGGTTGGGTGAATAAGGAGGGGTATTGATAATAGGAATAAGGGCATAAGAACAAGGATAAAGGCATGGAGAAAGTGAATTAGGATGAATAATATACTCAGAATCAGTCGAAATACGCTAGATATATCTCTTGTATTGTGTTTATTTATGTTTTAAATGAATAGGGAAGTCGGCCAAGTTGAGTAAATAAAGATTAGATGAGTAAGAGAAGTGAGTAGGATAGGTGACTGGGAAAAGTTGGATGAGGAGAAGAGGATAGATGAGTAGGAGGGAATAGGTGAGTAAAGGAACCTCAAAAAGGAAAGGGATTGATGATAGAAAAGGCGAGATGAGTAAATATAGGAGAAGAAAAGGATGAATAGAAGAGGATAGGTAAGTGAAAGACGATGGATGAGGAAAAGGTGGATGAGTAAATATAGGAGAAGGAAAGGATGAATAGAAAAGGATAGGTGAATGAAAAACGATGGATGAGGAAAAGGTGGATGAGTAAATATAGGAGAAGGAAAGGATGAATAGAAAAGGATAGGTGAATGAAAGACGATGGATAAGGAAAATGTGGATGAGTAAATATAGGAGTAGAAAAGGTAGGGTGAAGAGAAGACAATAGGTGAGTGAAAGACAATGGATGAAGCAAGAGCTCTCGGATGAATGGGAAAGCTTGAATGAATAAGTATGAGAGTATAATAAGATTAAGAATAAGAGCAAGATCTTGGGAGGGAGAGGGAGACGGGAATAAAACATTCAAAGAGCATAAGAGAGAAGCTTAGACGAAAATGAATAATTCTATCACGATCTTCTTGCATAATAGTTTCAGTTGTAGTTCTTGTCGATTGTAAAGTTGTTCATTCCTATTCACATACATTCTTGTTTCTTAATTTTCAATGTTGGTTATGTTTGTATTTAATGATGGAAGTACGAGTGATTATAAGAGGTGAATCTCCTTATGTATCTATTATGGGGGAGTAGACTTACAGATAGGTTATTTACTTCAAGAATTCTGTGTATAACATGTACTTACGTGAACACACACATGCATACACGCACACACACAAACACTCTCTCTATCTATCTCTCTCCCTCTCTTTCTCTCTCTCTTTCTCTTTCTCTTTCTCTCTCTCTCTCTCTCTCTCTCTCTCTCTCTCTCTCTCTCTCTCTCTCTCTCTCTCTCTCTCTCTCTCTCTCTCTCTCTCTCTCTCCCTCTGTCTCTCTCTCTCTCTCTCTCTCTCTCTCTCTCTCTCTCGTTTACTCATTCACTCCCTTACTCACACACTCACCTTCTCCCCAACACTCCCACTACCCACACTCACTCAACCAACTGAAACCCACCAGCCCACGCAACCCACCAAGCCTACCCACTCACACATACACCCACAGACACACACGCTAAAGCCCATCCACACCCACACACCCACCCACCCACACACCCAAACAAACACTACGTGAGTGATGGCATTTTTTATTCCATTTAAAAAAAAGTGCCACTCCTGGTTCAGTGTGTCAATGCCAAGTGTCAATGCCAAGGGACCTCGAGTTGGCATTTTTATACAGGAAGACAAAGGAACTGCTGGTTAGGTGGGGGGAGGGGAGGGGGGAGGGGGGTTGGCAGGGAGTCTGATTGGGTAAGGATTAGGGGGTTGAAGGATTAGGAATAGGAGAGAAGGGTGGAGGTAGGAAGGATAGATTTGGGATGTAGAGAGAGGGGGAGGGGAGGGAGGGAGAGAAGGGGGAGGGAGAGAGGGGGAGAGGGGGAGGGACAGAGAGAGGGGAGAGGGGAGGGAGGGAGAGAGGGGGGAGGGGAGGGGGAGAGGGGGGAGGAAGGAGGAAGGGAAAGGGGAGGAAGGGAGAGTAGGGGGTAGGGGAATAGGGATGGGGAGGGAAGTAGAGATAGATAGATAGATTGATAGATAGATAAATAGATAGATCGATAAAAAGAAAGAGAAAAGGGGGACGACTAACATACAGTCTGACTAGCAAACAGACAAACACAAAGACAAACAAACAAAAAAAAACAATCAGACCAACCAACCAAACCTCCCCCCCAACCCTCACAACCCCCCCCCCCCCATAAAACAACAACAAAAAAAAAACACCAGGGCGAGAACAGACAAACACAAAGGCAAACAAACAAACAAAAAAACAATCAAACCAACCAACCAAACACACAAACACCCCCCCCCACCAACCCCTCACAACCCCCCTCACCCCCCCAAAAAAAAAAAAACACCAGGGCGAGAACAGACAAACACAAAGACAAACAAACAAAAAACAATCAAACCAACCAACCAACCCTCCCCTCCCACAACCCTCACAACCCCTCCCCCCCCCAAAAAAAAAACACCAGGGCGAGAACAGACAAACACAAAGACAAACAAACAAACAAAAAAAACAATCATACCAACCAACCAAACACACAACCCCCCCTCACAACCCTCTCCCCCTCCAAAAAAAAAAAAACACCAGGGCGAGAACAGACAAACACAAAGACAAACAAACAAACAAAAAACAATCAGACCAACCCCCCCCACCAACCCTCACAACTCCCCCCTCCCCCCCAAAAAAAGAAAAAAAACACCACGGCGAGAGACAGACAAACACAAAGACAAACAAACAAAAAAACAACCAAACACACAAACAACCCCCCAACCAACCCCTCACAACCCCCCCCCCCCCAAAAAAAAAAAACACACCAGGGCGAGAGGCAGAGTGAAAGCGTGCAGAACGGAGATTCAGAAAGCATGACATATTGATCCGAGCTGTCACGTGACCGGTAATGTCGGGAAAAGGGATGTCAGGAGTCGATTTTTTTTTTCTTTCTTTCTTTTAAATTTCCAGGATTTGAATTATAATGGAAAGGGGAGGGGAGAGGGGAAAAGGGCGGGGGGGAGGGGAGGGTGGGGGGGGGGGGAAGAGAGGGGAATGTTTGTGTATGTGCTGTAGAAAATGTACATGCATATACATACATGCATATGTATATGTATATATATACATATGAATTATACATACACATATATGTGTACATGTAGATATATATGTCTTTATATATATGTATGTATGTATATATATACATATATATATATATATATATATATATATATATATATATATATATATATATATATATATATATATATATATATATATATATATATATATATATATATATATATATATATATATATATATATATATATATATATATATATATATATATATAAATCTATATAAATCTATATATATATATATATATATATATATATATATATATATATATATATATATATATATATATCTATATATATATATATATATATATATATATATATATATATATATATATATATATATATATATATATATGTATGTATGTATGTATATATATATACATATATATATATATATATATATATATATATATATATATATATATATATATATATATGTATGTACGTATATACATGTATGTATGTATATATGCATGTACACATTTATATGTATGAATGAATCTGTACAGAATGTGTATAAGGCTTAAGATGAGGAAATGTGTAGAGCTTATATTGTTGCTGCAAGTATCTATTAATCGGATCTTGAACAATTTGATCAATTGAGAAATCCAAGTAATCATGATAACAATTGAAACAACAACACCAGTGATAATAATAACCATAAAGGCAGCGATGGAATGTGTTATTACTGGTGATAAATAATGATGGCGATATCAACGTCATTGTTAGAATAATCAAAATAATAATCATCAACCAACGTGAATGACAGTAATCATAATAGATATAACAGTATGTTTCCATAGCTGTTATTACCCTTATTGTCATTATTGTCGTTGCACTTGTTTTTTCATAAAGAATATAAGCAAATGATTATACTGACAATGATGGTATTTCGTCATATGACACCCACATTATGACAATACATCCAAACGATCATATCCTATAGTATCTGTAATCATTCATTATATCTATATAGATACCCACACACACCCACAATCATATCCCCGCGCCCTCAGTGCAGAAATTGAGTGATAAATGAACACAAGACCTATTATCCTTCATAAGCACAAAGAACACCAATCCTTCATTAATACGTAGGACCTATAATGCTTCATATATACATAGGACCCTCTCATCATTTATCAGAACAACTCACTAATAATACTTCATAAACACAATTAATAATCCCTTATCAATCTCACTAATAATACTTCATAAACACACATAATTAATTATCTTTTATCAACACATGGGAACAATAATCCTTCTTACATACACAGGATTCCAAAATCTACCCAAGTTCTTCCATAAAACACGTAATTCATAACTTTATATATATATATATATATATATATATATATATATATATATATATATATATATATATATATATATATATATATATATATATCAGGATCTCTAATCTATCAGTATATCGTAAACATTATAATATCAATATGCATCACCTAATTAACAACCTTTTATAAACACACAGGACCTACAAATCATAATTATGCTCACATCACCATATTACATAATTCATACCCTCATGTAAACACACAGAGACTGAAATCCTTGAACATATCATAATCTTAATCCTATTAATAAATCCCACACTTCACAGTCTTCTATAAACACATACGTCCTATGAACCATTATCACAATCACATCACTATATCTTATTATTCACAACCTTTTATAATACATAGAACCTCAAAAATCCTTAAAATATCGCATTTATAATCATATCTGTATATCACATAACTCATAATTATTTATTAACACATGAATTAGAAGTGGTTCAAAATATTATCAGAATCACAACCATATCAATGTATCCCACAATTCACAATTTCTTATAAACACACACCATCTATAAATTATAATTACAATCATATCATTATACCCCATAATTATTTTTTTAATACACACACTGGATCTAATTAATTCATAACGTTTTATAAATACATAGGACCTTAAACATCTTTCAATAGATCACAATCATGATCATGTTAATAAATCTCACAATCTCTTATAAACACCCACGACCTGTAAAACGTATTCACACCAAATCACTATATATCATAATTCATAACCTTTTATAAACACAGGATCGGTAAATCTTCCAACATATCATAATCATATCGGAATATCACATAATTCATAATCAAATAACAACACAATCGGACTTAGATATACTTCCAAATATCATCACAATCACAACACAATTAGAGATACTTCAAAATATCATCATACAACACAATCAGACTAAGAACTACTTCAAAATATCAACACAATCACAACCCCTACCAAAATACCCCCACAATCCCCAATCCCTTACAATCCCCCACGACCCACCAGACCCCACAACACCCCCCACGACCACCAGACCCCACAACACCTCCCACCCCCACCCACCCACCCCAAAAAAAAAAAAAAATCTGACCCAATCTAACCCCCACCCTCCCCTCTTCTTCTCCCCCTCCCTCCCCCCTCCGTGCGCCCTCCAGTGCAGGAGGTCGAGTGCATCGGCCACTGGAAGGAGGGGTCGACCCGATACTTCGTCGGGCGACTGGAGGGCCGTCGGGCAGATGAGGACCGGTACCGCTGCTTCGCGTGGGAGAGAGCCAGGGAAGCCGATAGCCGCGTGGACTACCACATGGCACTCTCGGGGGATGCCACGTGCAACGGCGTCTTCTCGGCGCACGACGGCTCGACGACGCTCAAGATTAAGAAAGGTAAGGGGGGGAAGGGGGTGGGGAGGGAGGGGTCGTCTTGGGGGTTGTGTTTGTTTGTTGGGTGGGGTTGAGGGTGTGTCTTTGTTTCTGTTTGTTTGTGAGGATGTGTTTGTTTCTGAGTGGTTGGTTGGGTTTGTTTGTGTCTGTTTGTTCGCGTTTGTGTGTTTGTTTGCTTGGGTGTGTTTGTTTCTGAGTAGTTGATTGGGTGTGTTTATGTCTGTTTGCGTGTGTGTTTGTTTCTGTATTTGTTTATGAGTAGTTGACGGTGTGTTTGTTTCTGAGTGGTTGACTGGGTGTGTTTGTTTCTGTTTGTTTATGAGTGGTTGACTGGGTGTGTTTGTTTCTGTTTTTGCGTGGGTGTGCTTGTTTCTGTGTGGTTGACTGGGTATGTTTGTTTGTTCGCGTGGGTGTGTTTGTATGTGCGGTGATGTGTGTGAAAGACATGTATATGACTGTGTTTCTTCGTCTGCCTTCTGTGAGTGTGTCATCATAGTCCACTCGTGTGGGTGGATCTTTATGTTTGTTTGTTTGTTTGTTTGTTTAAGTGTAATTTAGCTGTGTTTTGTTTGTTTTCTTGTTTGTTCGAGTGTATTTTGATTGTGTTTTGTTTGTTTTCTTGTTTGATCGAGTGTATTTTGATTGAGTTTTGTTTGTTTTCTTGTTTGATCGAGTGTATTTTGATTGTGTTTTGTTTGTTTTCTTGTTTGATCGAGTGTATTTTGATTGTGTTTTGTATGTTTTCTTGTTTGATCGAGTGTATTTTGATTGTGTTTTGTTTGTTTTCTTGTTTGATCGAGTGTATTTTGATTGTGTTTTGTTTGTTTTCTTGTTTGATCGAGTGTATTTTGATTGTGTTTTGTTTGTTTTCTTGTTTGATCGAGTGTATTTTGATTGTGTTTTGTTTGTTTTCTTGTTTGATCGAGTGTATTTTGATTGTGTTTTGTTTGTTTTCTTGTTTGATCGAGTGTATTTTGATTGTGTTTTGTTTGTTTTCTTGTTTGATCGAGTGTATTTTGATTGTGTTTTGTTTGTTAGAGTGTGTTTTAATTATGTTTTCTTTATAAGTGTGGCATATGAGTTGAATTTTTCTTTAGGAAAAAAAATGTCTTTTTTGAGAGCCGATGTATCAATGTTTTTTTTTCTTTCCATTTCACATATTTTGTTTAATCTTTTCACTCATTTACCTATTCATCCATTTCTTTATTCATTAACTCAAATCAAATATTACTCTCAATCTATCTATTCCCATCCATTCTTGAATACTTATCGAATACCTATACTTATACTTAAACATGAATACTTATTCTTATTTATCATTCCTCCTCATTCCTCCATCCGCAAACTTAACCTTATACATGAATCCTTATTCTTATTTATCATTTCCTCCTCATTCCTCCATTCGCAAATTTAAACTTATACATGAATCCTTATTCTTATTTATCATTCCTCCTCATTCCTCCATCCGCAAACTTAACCTTATACATGAATACTTATTCTTATTTATCATTCCTCCTCATTCCTCCATCCGCAAACTTAAACTTATACATGAATACTTATTCTTATCTCTCATTCCTCCTCATTCCTCCATCCGCAAACTTAAACTTATACATGAATACTTATTCTTATTTATCATTCCCCATCATTCCTCCAACGGCAAACTTAAACTTATACATGAATACTTATTCTTATTTATCATTCCTCCTCATTCCTCCATCCGCAAACTTAAACTTATACATGAACACTTATTCTTATTTATCATTCCTCCTCATTCCTCCATCCGCGAACTTAAACTTATACATGAATCCTTATTCTTATTTATCATTCCTCCTCATTCCTCCATCCGCAAACTTAACCTTATACATGAATCCTTATTCTTATTTATCATTCCTCCTCATTCCTCCATCCGCAAACTTAAACTTATACATGAATCCTTATTCTTATTTATCATTCCTCCTCATTCCTCCATCCGCAAACTTAACCTTATACATGAATACTTATTCTTATTTATCATTCCTCATCATTTCTCCATCCGCAAACCTAAACTTATCCATGAATACTTATTCTTATTTATCATTCCTCCTCATTCCTCCATCCGCAAACCTAACCTTATACAAGAATACTTATTCTTATTTATCATTTCCTCCTCATTCCTCCACCCGCAAACTTAAACTTATACATGAATACTTATTCTTATTTATCATTCCTCCTCATTCCTCCATCCGCAAACTTAACCTTATCCATGAATACTTATTCTTATCTCTCATTCCTCATCATTCCTCCATCCGCAAACCTAAACTTATACATGAACACTTATTCTTATTTATCATTCCTCCTCATTCCTCCATCCGCAAACCTAAACTTATACATGAATCCTTATTCTTATTTATCATTCCTCCTCATTCCTCCATCCGCAAACCTAAACTTATACATGAATCCTTATTCTTATTTATCATTCCTCCTCATTCCTCCATTCGCAAACTTAACCTTATGCATGAATCCTTATTCTTATCTATCATTCCTCCAAACGCAAACTTAAACTTATACATAAATCCTTATTCTTATTTATCATTCCTCCTCATTCCTCCATCCGCAAACCTAAACTTATCCATGAATACTTATTATTTATCATTCCTCCTCATTCCTCCATCCGCAAACCTAACACTCCCTCTCGCCTTCCTCTCCCTCCAGCAGGCAGCTACAGCGGGTGTGAGTTCCCTTCCTGGGTCACGAACCACCGCCGCTGGCACGCCCTCGACAAGGGCGCCTCGTACTCCGTGGCTCACCACAACACCACGCTCAAGCTGCACCACGCCCACACGTCCCGCGCGCAGCCCACGCCCCTGGGACTCACGGACCAAGATGCGGGTGAGTTGGGGTGGGGGAGGGGGGGGGGAAAGGGTGGGGGAGGAGGGGGAGGGTGGGGGAGGAGGTGGAGGGAGAGGAAAGGAGAGTTGGAGGAGGAGGGAGGGAGGGAGGGTGGAAGGGTGGTAGGTAGGAAAGAGAGTGAGTGAGAGAGAGAGAGAGAGAGAGAGAGAGAGAGAGAGAGAGAGAGAGAGAGAGAGAGAGAGAGAGAGAGAGAGAGAGAGAGAGAGAGAGAGAAAGAGAGAGAGAGAGAAAGAAACAGACAGAGTTTATACGTTTGCATGCATATATATTCATCGTCTTCGTCAATATTTGTTATCATTTATATCATCATATTGATTATCATCAACAAAGCCATTATATTAA
>NC_091554.1:714290-726790 GCF_042767895.1 Penaeus vannamei
CCTCCCTCCCCCTCCCTCCAGCTCTCTCCTTCCCTTCTCACCCCGACCTCCTTCTCCCCTTTCTCCAGGTGGTTCTCCCTCCCGCCGCCCGTGTCCCTTCGTGGGCGTGTGGACGGCGGTGGAGGGCGACTGTGACCAGGACGTGACTCACCTGCGGGCGGGGTGTGTGGCTCTCCACGCCCTCCAGTTCGTCCACGCCTGTTCGGGGGAGGCGGCCAAGCACTGTGAGTTTTGTTTTCGAATGTTTTTTTTTTTCGTTTTTTTCGTTTTATTTATTTATTATTGTTTTTATTTGTTATTTTTTATTTAGATTTTTAAAGATTATTTTCGGTATTTTTGTATTCTTTTCTTTTTCTTTTTGTTCTGTTCTTTCTTTCTCTCTCTCTTACCCTCACTTCTTCTCTCTCTCTCTCTCTCTCTCTCTCTCTCTCTCTCTCTCTCTCTCTCTCTCTCTCTCTCTCTCTCTCTCTCTCTCTCTCTCTCTCTCTCTCTCTCTCTCTCTCTCTCTCTCTCTCTCTCTCTCTCTCCCTCTCTCTCTCTCCCCCTCTCTCTCTCTCTCTCTCTCTCTCTCTCTCAATCTATGTCTCTCTCTCTCTCTCTCTCTCTCTCTCTCTCTCACACTCTCTTCTCTTCTCTTTCACTACCTCCCTGTCTTTTCTTCTAACTCTCTCTGTGCCCCCTTTTCTTTTTCTCTTCCCTCCCCTTATTCGCCCTTCCCTTCATTATCCTAATTCCTTCATTTTCTCTCTACTTCAACAGCTATTTCTACAATTCTTTTTTATCCTATTGTCTGTCCCTCTCTTCCCTCTTTTATCATAAACCTTTTGCTTCCCATTCTCCTGTTTCTCGTTCTCATATCCGGGATTTATAATTTATTTATTTATTTATGGAACTCGCTTTCTTGTCATTATTCATTTATTCATTTATTTCCGTTCGTATTATCTTCTATCTTTTCGCATTTTTCATTGTATCTCTTTCTTTCTTTCTTTCTTTTTCAGCGGTTCGTATTTTATGAAAGTCTGTAGTTTATATTCAGTGAATTTTTTTATTTTATTTTATGACGGTATTTAGTTTATCTTCAGGGATTTTTTCCGCTTTTCTAACCTGTTCTTTTTATCAATGGATCTCTCCTATCCTCTCTTTTTGTTTTATGCCTATTTTCTAGTCATGTTTTGCAATATCCCGTCTTCTTTATTCTTTATCGTAATTTTTTAAAGTTCTTTATCTTGTATTTTCTTTTTCATCAATTTTTAAGAATATTTATTGTTATTGTAGTATTTATTTCATCTGTTTTTGTATTCTTATTTTAAGTATTCATATTCCATCATTTTTTTTCATTATTTCTCTTTATCTTTCTATTTTTCACTTTTTATTTTCTGCAACTATCTTTTTTTATTGTTTTTATTGATATTCATATTCTATCTTTTTTTCTCTCTCTAACTCTTCTTTCTCCTTATCTTTTATCTATTTATATTCTTATTAAAGTAGTCTTTCATCAATTTTATTTTTTTATTGATATTCTTAATCATTTTTTTTCTTTATTTCTCTAACTCATGTCTTTTTTAAATGTTTTGTAGCTTTCTTTTTATTGCTTTTGTTGATATTCATATTGGATTATTTTTCTTTGTTTTTGTTTCAGCTATCTTTTTATTGTTTTTATTGATATTCATAGATCCTTTTATTTTCTTTATTTTCTCTCTCTCTCTCTTTTTAATCTTCTGCAGCTATCTTTTTCATTGTTTTTATTGATATCTATATCCCATCATTTCTTTTTCTTTCTATCTCCCTCTCTCTCTTTCTATCTCTCTAACCCTTCCCTCCTCCCATCTTTTTCATTGTTTTTATTGATATTTACATTCCATCATTTTTTTTTCTTTCTATCTCTCTTTTTTATCTTCTGCAGCTATCTTTTTCATTGTTTTTATTGATATCTATATCCCATTCTTTTTTTTCTTTCTATCTCCCTCTCTCTTTCTCTCTCTCTAACCCTTCCTCCTCCCATCTTTTTCATTGTTTTTATTGATATTCATATTGGATTTTTTCTCTCTCTCTCTCTCTCTCTCTCTCTAACCCTCCCTCCTTCTGCGTCTTTTTTATTTCTCTCTCTCTTTTTTATCTTCTGCAGCTATCTTTTTCATTGTTTTTATTGATATTCATATTGGATTTTTTTTTTCTCTCTCTCTCTCTCTCTCTCTAACCCTCCCTCCTTCTGCGTCTCCCTCAGCGTACGTCTGCCACGGCCACTGGGCTGAGGGCGGCTCCGTCTTCGTCGTGGCCTCCCCCCACGACCGCCCCAGCCACCGCCTCTGCCTCACCGCGACCTCCATCACCAACAACAACAGCAACAACAACAACAACAACGGCAAGAACAACAGCAGCAGCAAGACGCTCCAGGTCACGGCGCATGCGCACTCCTGCCCGCGGCGGCACGTGCCTCCGACCACGTCTCTGAGTCTGAACCTGACTGCGCAAGGTGAGCTGACCTGGTTTTGCTTTTTTTCTTTTTTAATATTTTTTTATTATCTTAATATTAATAAAATATTTTCGTTTTTTTTTTTTAGTATTATTTTTGTTTTTTTTTTAGGATTATTTTTGTTGTGGTTGGTTGTTGTTGTTGTTGTTATTTCATTATTATTATTATTATCATTATGATGATGATGATGATGATGATGATGATTGTTATTATTATCATTATTGTTATTATTATTATTATTATTATTATTATTATTATTATTATTATTATTATTATTATTATCATTATTATCATTATCATTATCATTATCTTTATTATTATTATTATTATTATTATTATTATTATTATTATTATTATTATTATTATTATTATTATTACTATTATTATTATTATTATTATTATTATTA
Organism: Penaeus vannamei; assembly: GCF_042767895.1. Classification (NCBI taxonomy): domain Eukaryota; kingdom Metazoa; phylum Arthropoda; class Malacostraca; order Decapoda; family Penaeidae; genus Penaeus; species Penaeus vannamei. The sequence continues at coordinate 717,171 of NC_091554.1, forward strand.
TCATTATTAGTATTATTATTATCATTATTATCATTATCATTATCATTATCTTTATTATTATTATTATCATCATCATCTTCTTTATTTGCTTTTAATTTTGTTTTTCTTTCTTTCTTTGGTCTTTGTTCGGCTAGATTGCGTAAGGGTTAGATCTGTGTCTGTTTTTTTGTGTTTCCTTTTGTGTGTCTTTTATCTCTCTTTCTCTCTCTCTCTTTGATTGTTCTTCTTATTTATATGAGAAAGAGAGGAGAGACTAATTTGTTTTGTGTTTTCCTACTCATTCACTATTTAAACCCTGTTTGTCATTCTCCTCTTCTTACTCTCTGTCTTTCTCTTCTTCCCTTAATCCTTATCCCTCCTCTTTCCTCTCTCGATCTCCTTCCCTCCTTCCCTCCTCCCATCACCCTCTTTTTCTCTCTCCTTCCTCCCACTTCCTTCTTTTTTCTATCTCTTTCCCTTCCTTCCTCCTTCCACCATCCTCTTTTTGTCTCTCCCCGTCCCTCCTTCCTTCTTCCCAATCTTTTCCTTTCTCCCTCTCTTCCTCCCTCCTCCTACCACCGTCTTTTTCTCTCTCTCCCTCCTTTCCCTCCCTCCTCTATTTTTCTCTCTCTCCCTCCTTCCCTTCTTTTCCTCTCTCCTCATCCCTCCTTCCCTCACTCCCTTCCTCCCACTTCCGTCTTTTTCTATCTCCTTCCCTCCTTCCCTCCCTCTACCCTCTTTTTCTTTCTGTCTCCCTCCATCCCTCCTCCTACCATCCTCTTTTTTCTTTCTCTCTCCCTCCTCTCATTATTTTCCTCTCTCCCCCATCCCTCCCTCCCTCCTACCCTCCCCTCCTTTCATTCTCCTCCTTTCCGTTCTTCATCATTACCAGATTCTCTCTTTATCTCGAAACTCGGGGCATCACAACTTGACGTAATCATCGCTCTCGCTCGTTCTTGCTTTCGTTTTATCATCGCTCTCGTTCGTTCTTGCTTTCGTTTTATCGTCTTTGTTGCCGAACTTTCTGTCTTTTCCGCGACGTAACTTGGCCTCGCGTTTCCGGGTTCGAGTTCCGCGGGCTCGTCGGGTCTCCCTCGCCTCCCGGGGGTCGCTTTTTTATGTGTGTGTGGGGGTGTTTGGGTGTGGGGTGTGGGGAGGGAGGGGGTGGGGTGGGGGAGGGTGGGGGGGTTGTGTGGGGGTTTGTGGGTGGGGGGTGTGGGGGTGTGTGTGATTGGGGGGGGTGGGGTTGTGTTTGTGTGTGGGGTGGGGGTTGTGTGTGTGGGGGTGTGTGGGAGGGGAGGGGGGGAGGAGGGTGTTTGTGTGTGTGTGTGGGGGGGGTGTTTGTGTGTGTGTGTGCGTGTGCGTGTGCGTGTGCGTGTGCGTGTGTGTGCGTATGTGTGTGTGCGTATGTGTGCGTGTACGTGTGTGCGTGCGTGTGTGTGTATACGTGCGTGCGTGCGTGCGCGTGTCTGTGTGTGTGTGAACAGAAAACCGAAAAAGAAAAAGAAAAAAAAATAATATCAAACATGTTAAGAAGAATAAATGGAAACTGACATGACGGAGGACAGCGAATCAGAGAAATGACAAAATGTAATAAGAAAATGTGGATAAGAATGAATAACTTCACAAGCGGAGGAGAAATGACTGACGTGATTCTGATTCGGATGAAGTTTTGATCGAAATGGTGTCAGTTGCAGCTCTGTGTCGGAAGGTTTAAGACTTCCCTTTTTTCTTCTTTTCTTCTGTGCATCGTCACTTTTCTTTTCTTTTCTTCTATACATCGTCTCTTTTCTTTTCTTCTACATATCGTCTCTTTTCTTTTCTTCTAAACATCGTCTCTTTTCTTTTCTTATATGCATCGCCATTTTTCTTTTCTTATATACATGGTCACTTTTCCTCTAAACATTGTCATTTTTCTTTTCTTCTACATATCGTCTCTTTTCTTTTCTTATATACATCATCACTTTCCTTTTCTTCTAAACATCGTCACTTTTCTTTTCTTAAATACATCGTCACTTTTCCTCTGAACATTGTCACTTTTCTTTTCTTCTAAACATCGTCATTTTTCTTTTCTTCTAAACATCGTCATTTTTCTTTTCTTCTATATATCGTCACTTTTCTTTTCTTCTATACATCGTCTCTTTTCCTTTCTTCTATACATCGTCACTTTCCTTTTCTTATATGCATCACCATTTTTCTTTTCTTCTATGCATCGTCTCTTTTCTTTTCCTCTAAACATCGTCATTTTTCTTTTCTTCTAAACATCGTCACTTTCTTTTCTTCTAAACATCTTCACTTTTCCTTTCTTATATACATCGTCTCTTTTCTTTTCTTCTAAACATCGTCACTTTCCTTTTCTTCTAAACATCGTCTCTTTTCTTTTCTTCTAAACATAGTCATTTTTCTTTTCTTCTATACATCGTCATTTTTCTTTTCTTCTATATATCGTCACTTTTCTTTTCTTCTATACATCGTCTCTTTTCCTTTCTTCTATACATCGTCACTTTCCTTTTCTTATATGCATCACCATTTTTCTTTTCTTCTATACATCGTCACTTTTCTTTTCCTCTAAACATTGTCATTTTTCTTTTCTTCAACATATCGTCACTTTCCTTTTCTTCTAAACATCGTCACTTTCCTTTTCTTCTAAACATCGTCATTTTCCTTTTCTTCTAAACATCATCACTTTCTTTTCTTCTAAACATCGTCACTTTTCTTTTCTTCTACATATCGTCACTTTCCTTCTATGCATCGTCTCTTTTCTTTTCTGCTTTAAATCGTCACTTTCCTTTTCTTCTAAACATCGTCACTTTTCTTTTCTTCTAAACATCGTCACTTTCCTTTTCTTCTAAACATCGCCACTTTCCTCTCTTCTATACATCGTCACTTCTCTTCTTATATGCATCATCACTTTCTTTTCTTCTAAACATCGTCTCTTTTCTTTTCTTCTATACATCGTCTCTTTTCTTTTCTTCTAAACATCGTCACTTTCCTTTTCTTCTAAACATCGTCACTTTTCTTTTCTTATACATATCGTCACTTTCCTTTTCTTCTAAACATCGTCACTTTCCTTTTCTTCTATACATCGTCACTTTCTTTTCTATGCATCGTCACTTTCTTTTCTTCTACACATCGTCAATTTAGAAAGAAAAGGCCATTTAAAGTGCAGAAAAATCATCCGAATTGAAAGAAGGTTTTACTATTCCGTGGCTACAGTAGAACAGATAGAACGAATAACAAAAATAGATGAATAAAATAGCTGAATAAAATTGCTCGTATTTGCCTACTTTGTCATACGTAGTTTCATTACTCAAATATACTCTCTCTCTCTCTCTCTCTCTCTCTCTCTCTCTCTCCTCTCTCTCTCTCTCTCCTCTCTCTCTCTCTCCTCTCTCTCTCTCTCTCTCTCTCTCTCTCTCTCTCTCTCTCTCTCTCTCTCTCTCTCTCTCTCTCTCTATATATATATATATATATATATATATATATATATATATATATATATATATATATATATATATATATATAAATTAGAATATATAACTACAAGATTCTTAATTAGATTTGATCCTTATCTTCAACAAAATGACATATAATTCTGGAAAAGATAAAAACCGGAACTCGTCATATGCTTATCTCTCTTTGTTTTATTATTCATTTACATTTACAATTTTTTACTTACACCTTTATTTTACTCCAGGATTACCTTTACAGACACTGAGAAGTTGTCTGTAAAGAAGTTGAGAATTACTGACATAATACGAGTATTTATTCACAAGGAGGATTGTCATGGGCTTCTTTATACGTAAATGTGTTCTGAGATATTTTATGTTTTATATCTCAAACATTATTTCATTCTTGACCTTGTACTTTTTATTCATTATTTTTGTCAACTTCACTTCCAGCCATTATTTTTATTTTTATTTATTTATTTTTTTTTTTTTTTGTCGGCTAATGAGTTTCATATATCACAGTCTTCGTCACTCTAAGTGTTATTAATGAGATAAAATAAATGAACATAGATTATTATTTCCTGAAAATGGTAAATGATAATTTGCGAAACAATAAAAAAAAGAAAAAAAAGAAAAGAAAAGTGGAAAGACAGAATTATTTCCTAAAAATTATAAACAATTAAAAAAAAAATGGAAAGACAGAATTATTTCCTAAAAATTATAAATGATAATTTGCGAAACAATAAAAAAAAGAAAAAAGAAAAAAAGAAAAGAAAAATGGAAAGACAGAGAAATTATAAAATGTGATCATCTTTAATGCAAAATAAAAGAAATATATCATAATTATATACAAGAATGAAAGGATTAACAACAACCTGAAATATGATAACCAGATCGTCATACAAAACAGCACAATCAACAAAACATAAAAAACAACAACAAAAAAGCAACAACATCACAACTCGTTCCAACAGAAAATAAAACAACATATATGAAACAAAAAGCAATTACGCCCAAACAAACAACAACAACATATACAGATGAAAACACATCATAACACACTCCAACATGAAAAAAATAACAACCAAAAAATCAACAAAGCAATTAAATTCAAAACATCAAAACAATTACCAGCATTTAATTGCAAACCAATTACAAACAACAAAAATAACAACAACACAATCAACAACAAAATAATTACAAACAACAAACGTTAACACAACCAAAAACAAAATAATTACAAACATACATTAACTACACAATCAACAACAAAGCAATTAACATCAAAACAAAGAAAAACGAAACAACAACAACAAAATATATACATATACCTACCCATGAAAACACACACCCATCATAAGTCACTCCCAACATAAAAAAAACATAGCCTGGCCATTCTTAATTAGTCACGAGGCATGATTAATCCAGGGCAGTTAACACAATGATAATTATTCACGTGAAATAATTAATGCCGCTCGCCACCTCCCGCTGTGCTCGTTTGTCTCGCTTGTTTGTTTGTTTGTTGTGTTTGTTTACGTTGCTTTTTTATTGTTTTCTTGTTTTTGTTATTGTAATTATTGTTGTAATTATTACTATTGCCATCAAGACGCTGTTATTATTGTTATTTTGTTCCTGTTGTTATTATTGTTATTATTATTATTATTATTATTATTATTATTATTATTATTATTATTGTTATTATTATTATCACTATTGTTTATTATTATTATTATTACTATAATTGTTGATCTCACTGCCATTATCACTGTTATCTTTATATTTCTAATATTATTATCATTATTATTGAAGAGTTTATGTTATTATCACCATAAATAATATTATACTCATCCTTTAAAATTTCCTGTTTTATCTTAACAACGGAATAAATTACAGTTTTACTACAATGAGAAGTGGCATTCAGTCCTTCTGAAAACAGAATATAATTATTTATATATTATATAATCCGTTAACGTATAATTTTTTCTGTTACTCTAGCTGAATATCCACCAAGAAAAAATGGAAATAAAATACTAGTTGTGAGCGAAAGATTTGAAGGATTTACGCTTATAAAAGGAGCAAAAAAAAAAAAAAATAAAAAAAAATAAAAATAAAAATAAACATTTTCCTTGGTAACGAAACCTGGCGGGTCGTGTCCGCAGAGTTATGTAAGCGTGAATAGTTAAATCATTATGATGGTCATGAGTAAATTGCTTTAATGGTGCTACGTCTGTGTAACTTCACTGGTTGTCGTCTATAGTATTTAACAATTAATTCTAGTGTCATTAATTATTTAACACTATTTCAACATCCTCCTTTCTCCTCCCCCCCCCCCCCCAAAAAAAGGTTTATTTATAAATCGTTATGTATAAAATGGTTTTGTCTCTTAACTTTACAGCTTACGGTCTTGTATTATATTATAATCAACATTATTATCATTGATTATTCGTTATAATTTCAGATACCTGCCTACCTCCCTCCCCTAAAAAAAAAGATATAACGTTATATAACCATTAATTTTTGCCTCTTATTTTACAACCTCCCTCCTTCCCTCCTCCAACCTTACCCCTCCCCACCCCTGAAAAAAATCCCCCCTCCTTCCCCCACCCCCATCAGTACACAAAATAAACAAACAAATCAATAGAAAAAAAACACAACAAATAAAGATTGAAAAATGAAGAAAAAAGTTAAATAAATAAATAAATGACAAAAAATCACAAAAATAAATAAAGATTGGAAAAAAATAAAGAAAAATAAATAATAGATATATGAAAATATAACAAAAAAGAAAAAGAATCACAACCAATGAATAAATAAGAAATGAAATAAAAAACAAAAAAAAAATAGATAAATGAAAATATCAGACAAAGGAAAAAAATAATAAATTAATAAAAAATAATAATAATAAATAAATAAATAAACAAACACAAAGCCCGTAGCCGAAGGAGGAGAAGCCCCGTCCTCGGGTTGGACGGGCCGTCTCAAGGCGCCGTCGCCTTTAACGCTAATGACAGGACCTCAAGCTGTCATTATTTCATGCGGGCCATCGATCCGGAGGAGGAGGGAGGGGAGGGGCGAGGGAGGGGAGGGGGAAGGGGAAGGGATGGGGGGAGGGAGGGCGGGGAGAGAGGGGTGAGGGAGAAGGGAGGGGAGGGGGAAGGGTGATAGGGGGAGGAAGGGCAGGGAGAAAGGGGAGAGAAGGGAGGGGGGTGAGGGAGGGCGGGCAGAGAATGGAGGGGGGAGGGAGGGCGGGGAGAAGGGAGGAGGAAGAGTAGTAGGGAGGGTGGAAAAGTAGGTTGGGGAAGAGAAGAAGAATTAGGGGGGTGGATATGTGTGGGAGGGAGGAAAAGGACCAACAAGAGAGGGGAAGGGGAAGGGGGATGGGTAGGAGAGAGCAGAGGCGAGGATAATGGGAGGGTAGGAACAAAGGAAGAAAAAAGGGGGAGAGAAGGGAAGGAAAGAAGTAGGAGGTGGGAAAAAAGGAAGGGCAAGGGGGTGGGTGAGGGAGAAGGGAAGGAAAAAAAGGAGAGAGAGAGGAGAAGGGAGGAGGAAGAAATGGGGAGGAAGGAGAGAAGGAAAGAAGGGAGTAGAGGATAGGTAGGTAGAAGAGAAGGAGGGAGATGTTGGAGTGGAGAGAAGAGTAGAATTAGACGGAAGGAGATAAGGAGACAGAGTAAAGGAAGGATAAAGAGGAAATTAGGGAAGAGGAGGGAGGAAGGGAAGGACAGAGAGGAAATTAGAGAGGAGGAGGAGGAAGAGAAATAGTGATGAGGAGAGAAGAGGAGGTGAGGAGGAGAGAGGAAGAGGTGAGAGACAAGAGAGAGGAGGTGGAGGGGAAGGAGAGAGAAGGAGGTGAGGAGAGAGGAGGGGGTGAGGGAGGAGAGAGAGGAATTAGAGAGGAAGGAGAGAAGAGACTTAAAGAGGAGGAGAGAAAGGAAGGGGAAGAGAGAGGAGGTGGAGGGGAAGGAGAGAGAAGGAAGTGAGGAGAGAGGAGGGGATGAGGGAGGAGAGAGAGGAAGGAGAGAAGAGACTTAAAGAGAAGGAGGTGGAGGGGGGGGGGGGGGAGTTATCCCAAGCCCCTCATTCCTCTTCTTGTCCTTCTTGTTTTTCTCGCCAAGGAGACCGGGATCTCCTGACGTCTTTCCTGCAGTTCATTGATGTTTCTGTCGGGATTTTATGAATGGACGAATGATCACGTGGCCAGAGATACGATAGATAAATAGATAGTTCAATAGGTTTGTTGCATGGGTAGGTATTTGGGTAAATTCTGATTGTGATGTCCGTGTCTATTTCGATTTTATTACTGAGATTATTACTATTATTTATTCATTTCAAACCGTATCCAAATATTTCTCTCACTCAGTGGCCGATCGTTGCGTGGTTCCGACACAGTAATTCGATGTCAAAATAACGATTTTCTTTCTCTGTTGTTTACAGGTGAATGCACTGTGGCAAGCAGCAGCAGCCGTCTCTCTCCCGCCCAACTGTTGCTCTCCATTCTCGCTGTTCTGTGCTACGTCGTACGTCTGGAAGGCGCGGGCTGCTGCAGCGAAGCGAAGGGTTCCAGATGAAGTTCTTGTACGGCATCCGCAGACGAGGGTCTTTCAACCTCTCCCACTGTAATCTAAGAGAATCATTTGTATCCAAAAGTTTTTTTTTCTCTTATTTATATATATATATGAAAGAAATCTTTGTTATCATGATTGGAGGACCACTGATAGTCTTATTTTAAGCTTAAAAAAAGTATATATGTGGATGTACTGGTACGAGAAGAGAGAGTAGCCCCTATTACGCCACAGCATGTTAGTCGTCGCACCGTCATAATGAGGAATAGTCTGTGACTATTTTTATTCAAGAATTTTATATGTATTGCATAATGATATATATTCTTTTAAATGTTCCTGACTAACTCGAAAGCAGTTGAGGTATATTTTGATAACCATAGGTAGATAGCACAACCGTACAGATCCGGTAGACGGAGAGGATAAAGCGCGAGAGAGGAAAAAAAGAGAGAACGAGAGAGAGAAAGAGAGAGAATAAGCTAACAGAGGGTTTGTATGATGCCTATACGTCCTACATTTATAGAAGCACATGAATAATAAAAAAAAACAGATGCATTTGTACACCTAGTCAAGGGAGGTCAGGAGCTGGCCGAGTCCTCTTTAAAAAAAAAGGAAGGGAGGGGGGAGCAAGAAGAAACGTCATAGCGCCATCTTCTTGGCTCACGCAGAGGACTCCCAAAGCTCCTGCAGAAGTCGGCGCACGGGGGTTCCTCAGGGGGAGAGTCCTTGGCTGATCGCACGTACAGGGGGTCCCTCTCACACCGAAGCCTCCCCCCCTCTCCCCTTCTAGATAGGACCCCCGCGTGGAAGGACCCCAAAGAACTGACCCCGCATGGAAGGACCCCAAAGAACTGGCCCCGCATGGAAGGACCCCAAAGAACCGACCCCGCAAGACACGTGACCCTCTGAGACGCCTCCCTAAGGACTCCAGGAAAGGCGGGGTCACACAATGGGCTAAGCGGAGACAGGAGATGGAAGGGAGGTGGAGGAAAAAGAGGAGGAGGAGGAGGAGGAGGAAAGGGTGGGGTCCGCTGGCTGTTGTCCCAGTAGTCGAAGGAATTCCGGTCCTGTGTGCTGCAAAATAAAACGTCGTTCTATTGTTTGTAAATACTGTATCATACACACTTAGGTTTAGGTGGCAGGAGACTGCTGATGGCTTAGGACATATAGCATATTCCGATCCGTCTTGAAGGTGTGGGATAGCCGGGGGGTCCTGCGAAGGAGGTCCTGCAGGCTCAAGGAGATCGAGGAGGAGGGAACGTACCCTCGGACGCTTCGAGGTCCTCCTCGTTTCTCTCCCTCCTTGACCTGGCACTCTTGAAATCTCCGTCGCATGAACTGTGCCTCGAGGATGACCTTTGACTTTAGCCTCCAAGGGGTAGGGGTTCGAGGACGACTTCAGGATGCTGCTCGTTATTAGGGAAGTTGTGTGTTGGTGATCCGTCAGATATTTGCACAAAGGGGTTTATTTAGTTGTCTGTTGCAGCATCAGTGAAGCCGTGTCCCCTCCGTGGCGAGTTCATGTTGGTTGGCTCTATACTCTCATGCGTATCTGCTGATGTGCATGTGCTTATATACAGACCTACACACATATGCATACGCACTAAAACACACACACGCGCACACGCACACG
>NC_091554.1:729290-734290 GCF_042767895.1 Penaeus vannamei
TTGTTCCAGAGTGAGACCTCGATGACCAGTACACGAAAGGGAAACACAAAAAAATATAAAAAAAATAAATAAAAAGAGATATTTATATACGTATAAACTGACTTTCCATTCTGAGAACGACTATTCAAGATCCATTTTCCAAAATCCATTTTGCCTTCCAGACCAACCACAGCGACTTCCGTTTTTTTTCTCTCATTCGTTCAGGCACCAAATAGATAAAATAGATAGATAACAAGAATAAGAGATGAAATCAAATTAAACGAGAGTAAAACAAACAATAATTTCCTTTATCTCCAACAATCCGTCATCGAGCAATCGTCCTTTTAATCTATCTAGGATCGTGGTTAGAGCGAGTCGGAGGTCACGCAAAGAAAGAATTTAGAATAAAACAAAAAACAAACAAACAAACGAGTACCCAGTGTTATTTAGTCGATCTCTCTCCGCCATGCCAACCATCTCTTCTTTTTTTCAGTCCATAGCCGCACCAGTCGGTCCCTATAGACCTACCGAGTCGAGAGATAATAACGATAATGTTTTGATATCAACAAGGGAATCGAAAAAAAAAGAAAAGAAATTATTATTGTCGCGAGCCAAAAGTCTGCATTTTTCCCAGAGCGGGTCTTAAACACGGGCACTTTTAGTCAGTAGTTAGGATTAACGGTTTCTCGAGCGTCACATGTGATATTTTCTATTTGGAAAATGAAATCTTACTCCCAAATACGGTTCCAGTCGCTGATTTCTCCCGTTTTTTAATCGTATAGAGAGAGAGAGATAGAAAAATAAGATTCCGATTCTCTCTCTACGCTCGCTTAAACCAACAAAGAGTTTCTAGTCGCTTATATACACCGAGACTTCCAGATTGTTCTGACTTTTATTTTTGTTTTCTTTTATCTCGGATCGCTTCTTTTGGAACTGAATTTCAATAGTGTATTCGTAGACCGCTAAATATACGTTATTTTTTTTTCCTTTTTGATCTTCTAAACACTGTTATAAGCAGATCTCACGTCATCATCTCCAACAAAAAGGCTTGGATTCTGCTTGCAAGTTGGTGGGGTCGGTCGGTGGCTATTTCCAGGTTGCGTTCCAGCGCTTGCAAAAATATGGCTTTCTCCATCCGGGCAGCTACGATAACGATGCTGTTGTTTTCAAGATAAGCGGAGTGTGGGCGTGGTTTTGAGGGGCTTACAGGATAGAAGGGTATTGTTTTCTTTTGCTTTATTTTTCTCCTTAATGGTAAACAAAAATCTCTGTTTCCTGTGAGTGAAGTTCTGTGAGTTGATGGGAAGTTTCTGGTTGTTTCTCTATGACAAGTTCAGCAACTTCCAAGTCCTTCTGAGTCTAACTTCAACTTCAAATCCCTCTCCTTGAGACTCTGTCCTCTTTTAAAGGATTACATTTAGAAGAAAAGAAAGGGAAGAGAAAGGAACATTGTAAATGATGAGAAAATCGTTTTGTAAGTGAAAAGAAAAGATTATTGTAAGTGTAGAGAACAAGTACAGAGAAGAGTGTATTACAAGTGAAGACGAATGAATATTATTAAATATATATCCATGAAGATTATATGATTTTTTGTTTCTGGTATAAGTGTTCAGCTCCCGTAATGGACAATGTTTTAGCCTGTGTCTGTCGCTGTCTGTTGCCCTTGGTCAAGTATAGTTGTCCTGTATCAGGAAGCATAGTCCTTAAATGCACACAGTGATTTCTTTTCATTTTATTCGAAGATCTATTTACTTTCCTTCATTTTGGGGGGCGATTTCAATGGTTTTATTTCCGCTGTGCACGTGACTGTTATAATAATTATTAACCAGTGACTTAATGCCATACACAAGGGAGAGTTTTAAAACTGAGGTGTGTACTGTGTATTTTCCACGTTGGTGTGAATCGACGTGTTATAAGAGATCTGGCATCAAGCTTCCACAATAATGAGGATCTCTTTTGTAAGTCGAATTATTATTGTTATTGTTATTATTTATAATGATCTTTGGTGTGATTATTATATTTATGAATATGGGTTTATTTATAACAACTGTTTTTTGGAGAATGGTGATTGCTAATATTGACGATTAATATCTTTATTATTGTTATAATTACCATTATTATTGTAAATTCAGGTTCTTGCAAGGAATATCCATGGCAAGAAATATCTTTCTTACATACAAATTGCTGAAAATATTTTAAATTGACCAAATGTATCTATTTCTACCTTTTTTATATAGTAAGATATGACTTAACATGAAACACAAAATGATTTAGTTTCAGCTATAAATTTTTTGTGCAAGTCAGAAATCTGATCTTCATCTGGTGACTCAAATACAAGAACGGCAACAAATACTTGTATATCTTGTTAACTTACACTTTCTTGCAGACTGATAAGAAAGGTACCTCACAACCAATAATAATATTCGATGGAAATAAAGCTTATCCTTGAAACTTTGAAGATATATGAATAAAAAAATATATATCAGAAAACATATATATCTATAATAAACAAGATTTGATAATGAAACACAATATTATTTTTCTTCTCATAAAAAAAAGGAATGAGGTAAAAGATGAAAAGATATTTGTAAAGTCATGTACAACCTCCGGTCCCCCTCCCCCTCCCCCCCCCCAAACACAGCTGGAGCGTAATTAGCGTAGTAAACCACAGAGCAAGGTAGTTACTCTGTTCGCCTTGTAAATTGTTGTTCAATGTTTGTAAAAGCGTTTATAGAGAAATTTGGGCTGAGAGGCCGAAAATAATTGGGAAGGAAAATTTTTATTTTTACAATAAACTGTGCCATGTTAATTTTCTTGTGTTTTTATTTCTCGACATCCTTTTTTGAATTTAAGGAAGAGATGTTAGATATACTCTCTTTAGAAGAGTGTTTGGATACTGATGAGGAAAATAGACGTTAACTGTGGTAATAAATATACAAAAAAAAAAAGAAAAAAAAATCATATCAGTAAACAATGAGCCAAAATTACAAAAAAAGAAGAAAAAAAAATGTAATGAACCATCTTTCAGGCAACAATTAAATGAAATGATAATAATTGTGATAATATGAATCATAACAAAATCATTAATGAAAAAGATCCGAGTTTATGGTCTGACTTTTTTTCTCTCTTTTAATGATAAAATCGATACCTTTACTTTATAATTAAAATGCCGATGAAAGTACATAAGCTGATGCTTGTGATTACTATTTACCCGCTTATTTTTCCCTTTTAATTATTTACTAAAAGGAAATAAAAGGTGTGTAAATTTCAACCGTTAACATTACATGTGTTAAACCTAAACACATATTACACTCTTTTCTCTCTCTCTTCTTTTTTTTTTTCTCTCTCTCTCCCTCTCTCTCTTTCTCTTACCTTCTTTTCTCCTCTCTCTCTCTTTCTCTTCTATTCTCTCTCTCTCTCTCTCTTTCTCTTCTATTCTCTCTCTCTCTTTCTCTCCTATTCTCTTCCTCCTCTCTCTTTCTCTCTCTCTCTCTCTCTCTCTCTCTCTTTCTCTTCCTTTTTCTCTTTCTCTTTCTCTCTCTCTGTCTCTCTCTCATTCTCTCTCTCTCTCTCTCTTTCTTCTTTTCTTTTCTTTCCTTTTCTTTTCTTTTCTTTTCTTTTCTTTTCTTTTCTTTTCTTTTCTTTTCTTTTTCTTTTCTTTTCTTTTCTTCTTTCTTTTCTTTTCTTTTTCTTTTCTTTTTCTTTTCTTTTCTTTTCTTCTCTTCTTCTTCTTCTTCTCTTCTTCTTCTCTTCTCTTCTCTTCTCTTCTTCTCTTCTCTTCTCTTCTCTCTTCTCTTCTCTTCTCTTCTCTTCTCTTCTCTTCTCTTCTCTTCTCTTCTCTTCTCTTCTCTTCTCTTCTCTTCTCTTCTCTTCTCTCTTTCTTCTCCCCCTCCCCTCTCTCTCTGTCTTTCTCCCATTCTCTATCTCTATCTGTCTGTTTCTCATTCTCAGTGTGTCTGTATATGTGTGTGCGCGCGTATGTTTTTGCATACACACACACACACACTATATATATATATATATATATATATATATATATATATATATATATATATATATATATATATATATATATATACATACATACATACACACGCATATATATGTATACATATATGTATGTATGTGTGTGCATATACATACATATATATATAGAGAGAGAGAGATAGATAGTTATAGATACATATATGTACACACACACACACACACACATACACACACACACACACACACACACACACACACACACACACACAACACACACACACACACTATATATATATATATATATATATATATATATATATATATATATATATATATAGTATATATATTTTTTTTTTTTTTTTTTTTTTTTTTTTTTTTTTGTTTTGTCTGTCTCCCTCTCTCTCTCTCTCTCTCTCTGTCTCCCTCCTTCTCCCTCTCCTCAAAAGCCGCGCCCGCACTCCCATCTGGCGGAGGCGGAGGAGAGGCCGGAGAGAGAGAGCGAGTGACACGAAAGCAACATGGCGCCCGAGTCACGATCACGTTAGGAGAGAAAAACAAGAGACGATCTTCGAGCGTGTCGACACCTCAGCACGGGTCGCAGTCCGCTTCTTGGACTTTCTTTCTTCCTCTTTCTTCTCTTCCTTTCTAGGTTATTCTGTCCTTTCCTTTGCTTCTTTATTCTTCTTTATTCTTTCGTTGTTTTCACGATCACGTTAGGAAGAAAAACAAAAGACGATCTTTGAGCGTGTCGACACCTCAGCACGGGTCGCACTCCGCTTCTTGGACTTTCTTTCTTCCTCTTTCTTCTCTTCCTTTCTAGGTTATTCTGTCCGTTCCTTTGCTTCTTGATTCTTCTTTATCCTTTCCCTCTCTTCCTTTCTGCGCTATTCTGTCCTTTTCCTTTGCTTCTTGATTCTTCTTTATTCTTTCGTTGTTCGTTGGTCTTTCCCTTCTTTCCTTACTGGTCTCTTTGTTTCTTCTTTTTCCTTATCTCTTCTGTTCGTAGTAGGTGGTCTTTTCGCTACTTTTGTTCG
>NC_091554.1:744290-759290 GCF_042767895.1 Penaeus vannamei
TTCGTCCCGCACTCCTTCCTCCTCCTCTTCCTCCTTTCAATGTCTCCATCTTCCTCTTCCTCCTCCTCCCAATTTCTCCCTCTTCCTTCTCCTCCTCCTTTCAATGTTTCCCTCTTCCTCTTCCTTCTCCTCCTTTCAATGTCTCCCCTCTCCCTCCTCCCCCTCCTCCTCCTCCCTCCCTCTCCCTCCTCCTCCTTCTCCTCCTCCCAATGTCTCCCTCTTTCCTCCTCCCCTCTTTTCATACCTCCTACTAACCTTGCCTCCGTCTTCCTCCTTTCTTTTCTACTCTTCTCCTGCTTCCTCTTCTATTTTTTCTTCCTCCTCCTTCTCCTATTTCATACCTCTTCCCAACCATGCTAAATGATTATTATTATTATATTATATAAATAATAATAATAAATAATAATAATCATTATTTATCATATAAATAAGAATATTTCTTCTAACTTTACCTCCCTCTTCCTTTTCCTCTTCTTCTTCTTCCTTCCCCTCCCCCTACCCCTGCCTCTTTCTCCTCTTTCTTTTTCTTCCTCCTCCTCCTCCCTCTCCTCCTACCCTGCCCCCTCTTCTTCCTGCTCCTCCTCCTCTTTCATAACTCCTACTCCTGCCTTCCTTTCATTTTCCTCTTCTTCCTCCTCCTCCTTCTCCTCCTCCTCCAACTGCCTCCCTCTTCCTCCTTTTCCTCTTCCTCCTTTTACCCCTGCCTTCCTTCTCATCTCCCCCTCCCCCTCTTCTCCTCCTCCTCCCTTTCTCTCCTCCCCCTCAATTATTCACCATTTCCCTTCTTCTTTAAAACTCTCCTGATCTCTTCTCCATTCTTCATAAACTCCCTGTGTTTAATTCTTCATAAACTCTCTCTGTTTATCCGAGGCCAAATTCTTCATTCTTCTTTCTGTGTTTAATTCTTCATAATCGTGTTTATCCGAGGCCAGATTCTTCATTCTTCTTTCTGTGTTTAATTCTTCATAAACTCCCTGTGTTTATCCGAGGCCAGATTCTTCATTCTTCTTTCTGTGTTTAATTCTTCATAATCTCTTTATGTTTATCCGAGGCCAAATTCTTCATTCTTCTTTCTGTGTTTAATTCTTCATAATCTCTTTATGTTTATCCGAGGCCAAATTCTTCATTCTTCTTTCTGTGTTTAATTCTTCATAATCTCTTTGTGTTTATCCGAGGCCAATCTTACACATTCATTCATCATTCCGCATCGTAAGAGAAGCCTGTCATCTTAAGCCACAAATCTTGATACTTTCCGGACCGTAATGCTATGACCTGCAAAATCATGTTACTTCGTACTCCATTTTAAAGCTTTCATTAAATGCTATCTTACGTTCCCTCGTGTTACTTCTTGTTATAAAAGGAAAGAGAGTCGATTTATATGTACATATACAGATACACACACACATACACACACGCACGCACACACACACACACACACACACACACACACACACACACACACACGCACACACACACACACACACACACACACACACACACACACACACACACACACACACACACACACACACACACACACATATATATATATATATATATATATATATATATATATATATATATATATATATATATATATATATATATATATATATTCCGACTGATCTTACAAATACATTATATTAAATCCCATTAATAAAACGCAAAAGGAAGAAAAATCGAATCATAAAAAAAATACTATATCCCATTAATAAAACACAAAAGGAAGAAAACTCGAATCCTAAAAGAAGAAAGAAAGAGACAAAGAAAAGAAAAGAAAAAGAACAAAAAACTTTCTCCTTTTCGCAGCTCAATCGCCTTCTCCTTCGGACCGACGGCGCGGAGCCTCCACCTCCTCCTCCTCCTCCTCCGACGCGACCGCCTCGCTCTCTACTTCGAGGAGTAACTCGCCATCTCCCCTGTTTTTCTAAGCCGGTCCCTGGGTCCTTTTGGCAGTCAAATTCTCATTTAAATTTTCGTTTGATCGCCATGGAACCGTCTGATTGATCCCCGGGTATTCAGTCCTCCTCGTTCGCGATTGCATTTTCTCGTCTGAATTTGGGCTCACTCCGCCAGCGCCGTCGTCGTGTTGACAAACGCTCAAGGATATCGCCGGTCTTCTTCGAGGGGGGTGGGGGTGGTTGGGGATGGAGGGGGTGGAGGGGGAGGAGGTGGTGAGGGGGGTGAAGGGGGTGGGTGGGTGGGGGTGAGGTGGTTGGGTGGAGGAGGTGGAGGGGGAGGTTGGGGGAGGTGGTTGGGGGGATGGAGGAGGAGGTGGGAGGGAGGGGGATGGGGTGTGAGTAGGAGGTGGGGGTGGGAGGTTGGGGGGAAATGGAGGTAGAGGGGGAGGTTGGAGGAGGTGGGGTTGGGTGGTGGGATAGAGGGGGTGGAGGGGGAGGGCGGGGAAGTGGGGATGGAGGGGGAGGGAGGGGTAGTGGGATGGAAGGGGAGTGGAGGGTTGTGGGAGGTATGGATGGAGGGGGTGAGGGGGAGGTGGGGAGTAGAGGGGGAGATGGGGTGGGGTAAAAGGATAGAGGTCGAGCACGAGGAGAAAGAGGCAGTGGAGGAGATAGGAAGGAGGAAGAAAAGTAAGAGAAGGACGAGGACGAGGAGAAGAAGAAGAAGAAAAAGAAAAGAAAAAGAAGAAGAAGAAGGAGAAGTAGGAGGAAAAGAAAAAGGTAAAAGAGGAGAAGAAAGACGAAGAGGAGGAGGAGGAGGAGGAGGAAAACGAGGAAGAGGAAACAGTACAGGAAGAGGTGGAAATACGCGAACACGATCAAGAGAAGGAAGACTGAAAAGAAAAAAAAATGAACGGAGGAGAAGCAAAGAACCAAACATGACCAAGAGAAGATGAAAAAAAAACATGACCAGAAGTAATAAAAGAGAATACGAAAGAGGAAGAAGAAGAAGAAAAAAAGAAAAGACTTTCAAAGCAATATGTACACAGTACTGAAACGCAGACAATAAGAACGAGATGAAAGCGAAAGAGCAGAGAAAGAGGGTACGAAAGAAAACAAAACAAAAACAAAAAAAAAAAGAGTAAGAGCTTGCTGCCAAAAGGAAGAATAGGTGAACGAAGATAAAGCATATCCGAGCACAGGAACTAAAGGGTTAGAGAGAGCGTAGAGAACCGAGGAAGAGAGAGAGAGGGAGAGAGAGAGAGAGAGAGAGAGAGAGAGAGAGAGAGAGAGAGAGAGAGAGAGAGAGAGAGAGAGAGAAACAGAGAGAGAGAGAGAGGGAGAGAGAGAGAGAGAGAGAGAGAGAGAGAGAGAGAGAGAGAGAGAGAGAGTGAGACGGTGAAACAGATACAGACAGACACACACACACACAGAGAGAGAGAGAGAGAGAGAGAGAGAGAGAGAGAGAGAGAGAGAGAGAGAGAGAGAGAGAGAGAGAGAGAGAGAGAGAGAGAGAGAGGGTTCGCTGGGGAGAAATGCTCTCAGGGGCCGCCGGTACATGAGCGATGAGTACAATCTGGGGAAAAGAGTGACAAATTAGGCCAAGGGATAAAGGAGGGAAAGGGAGAAGGGGAGAAGGGGAAAGAGGAGAATAGGGGAAGGGAGAAGAGGAGAAGGGGTGAATAACAACGATAGTAACGGGAGAAGGGGAGAAGAGGGAAAGGGAGAGACGAGAAGGGGTGAATAATAACGATAATAACGGGAAAAGGGAAGAAGGGGAAAGAGGAGAAGAGAGGAAAGGAGAGAGGGGAACTGAATAACAACGATAATAACATTTAATAACAACGATAGCAATATCACCAACAACAAGAACAACAAGAACAACATCATAATAAAAAAACAACATAATTTCTGAGATCAGCACCATCATCAACAACAACCAATCAAAAGTCACTTTAAATTTTTGAATTCTAACGGTCCGATGAAACCGTTAAATCTCGCCCACGCTGTTTCAGATGTTTCGAAAATTTAAAAACCCAACCACAGAGATTAATTTATCTATTTATTATCTATTGTCAGAGATTAATTTATCAATGTATTATCTATTGTTAGAGATTCATTTATCTATTTATCATCTATTGTTAGAGAATAATTCATCTATTTATTATCTATCAGAGATTGATTTATCTATATATTATCTATTGTCAAAGAATAATTTATCTATTTATTATCTATTGTCAGAGATTCATTATCTATTTATTATCTATTGTCATGTGTTATTACGAATTAGAAGGAAAGGAGAAGGGGAGAGAAAGAAGGAAGAATGGGAGAGAAAGGGAGGGAATGGAAAAGGGTATAATGTAGGGAAATAAAGAGAGAGAAGGAATTGGGGAAAAAACGGATGATATAGAAAAAGGACATGGAAAATAGACGAAGGAACGGCAAAAGATAAGAAAAGAAAAGAAGAGGAAAGAAAAATGGAAATGGAAAAAAACAAGGAAAACAAACAAACAAAACAACAACAAAAAACATAAAAACAACAACAACATAAAAGCAAAAACAAAGGAGAACGGAGGAAAGAGTGTACGGAGGAAGAATGAAAGAGAGAGAGAGAGAGAGAAAGAGAAAAAAATCTTTTTCTCATCCCTTTCCCTCCATGACTCGCAATCAAGACATTTTCACCAACCCTTTTAAAGGCCTAAAAAAACAAATAATTTGATTGTTTGTCCATGCGTGCACAAATACTCACGCGCATAATAGAATTGTAGCATAAATGGTGTATGGAAAGTGGTAGACGAGAAAGGGGAGGGAACAAAGAAAAAAAAAAAAAAAAAAAAAGATAAAAAAAATAATAATAATAAATAAAAAAATAAATAAAGTAAAAGATATTAAAAGAAAAATAAATAATAATAATAAAAAAGAATAAAGAATAATAAAATATAAAAATAAAAAAGACACAGAGGCAGATAAATGCACAGATATGATAGACAAACAAATAAAATACGACAAATAAAAAAACGAAATAGTTAACCTAAGAATCCGAATCGCCGATTTTATCCTTTTCTTTGGTCAGTTATTTACAAACATTTATCAAATAGAATAATAATCAAATATCTTACTTATCATTTCCACTACTTTATCATCATTATCACTTTTTTTCCTCCACAGATTTTGTCAATCGGAGTAATCTAGATTCCAGGTTAAGTTGCCAGTTTCTCCTTTTCTGAGATAGACCATAGACTAATAGATATCCACTGTCGATAGAGGGACATGAATAGAATCCTTCCAACGTATGTCGCTACGTGTCCTAAAAGGAGTCTACACGGATCCTTAACAACAACCACAGGGTCAGCGTGGGAGGATACGGCCATTTTAAATTTTAAAATTCTAACGGTCCGCTGAAACCGTTACATCTCGCCCACGCTGTTTCAGACGTTTCGAAAATTTCAAAACCTAACCACAGAGATTAATTTATCTATGTATCATCATCTATTGTCATTGATTCGTTATCTATTTATTATCTATTGTCATGCGTTATTAGGAATTAGAAGGAAAGGGAAAGGGGACAGAAAAAAAGGAAGAATGAGAGAGAAAGGGAGGGAATTACGTGTCCTAAATTTATTTAACATAAATACAAACATTCTCGAATATAGCTCTTGATTTGACTATGCTTAGCTAAAAAATAAAGTTGACGGAAAGGTTTTCAGACGGAAACGATCGTTATCGTCTGACTGGAAAATCGACAATTCGCTCAAAAATGGACAAATTTTCAGAAAATTGTAAAAAAAAATTGACGGAAAGGTTTTCAGACGGAAACAATCATTATCGTCTGACTGGAGAATCAACAATTCGCTCAAAAATGGACAAAATTTCATAAAATTGTTTAAAAAAAATTGACGAAAAAAGTGCTAATGTGACAGCACCTGAACACAAACCATATCTCATGGAGGCGGTGCAGATTGGGGAAGGCCTATGTCCAACAACGGATTTGAAAAGGCTGAAAGATAAGGTAAGACGGATAAGATAAGATAAGATGGATAAGATAAGATAAGACGGGTAAGATAAGATAAGACTGAAAGATAAGATAAGACTGAATGATAACGTAAGACTGAAAGATAAGATAAGACTGAAAGATAAGATAAGACTGAAAGATAAGATAAGACGGGTAAGATAAGATAAGACGGATAAGATAAGGTGAGACTGAAAGATAAGATAAGACGGGTAAGATAAGATAAGACTGAAAGATAAGATAAAGATAAGATAAGACGGGTAAGATAAGAGAAGACTGAAAGATAAGATAAGACGAGTAAGATAAGATAAGACTGAAAGATAAGATAAGAAGGATATTTACGCAAAAAAAAAGACGAAACGGACAGAAAGATTCACAGAATCCACAAGACTCACAACGATATCCAATAATCATGAATATTCACCTCTATTTAAAACTCATGGTGTTGCATTTCCACCATTATCAAACCAGTACCATCTTTGTTTATGTTATTACGAAACGTTGAAGCTAAATATATATGTTATTTGATATCCTTCTATAATGGCAAATCGATATGAGCTTTACCCTCGTTACCAAAAAAGGGAAGAAAGAGGAAAGGAAGAAAGAACGATAAGGAATGGGAAAGAAAGAAGGAAGAAGATAACGAGAAGGAAAGGGAGAGAAAGATGGAAAAAGAGGGAAAAAGAAAACGAGAAGGAAAGGGAAAGAAATAAGAAAAAAAGAAAAAGAAAGAGAACGAAAGGGAGAGAAAGAAGGAAAAAGAGGGACAAAAGAGAACGCGAAGGAAAGGGAAAGAAATAAAAAAAGAGAAGGAGAACGCAAGAGAGAGAGAGAGAGAAGGATAAAAGAAGGAACAGAGGAACGAGAACGAAAGGGAGACAAAAAAAAAAGAAAAAAAAAGAAGAAAACATGAGAACGACAAACGAAAGGAGAGAAACGTAAAGGGAATGAAATAACGAATAAAAAGAGAAGAAATACAAATTAAAAAAGAAAATCATATATAAAGGATTATTCAGGAATTCATCTGTGGAATAAGTGAATATTGTTTTATCATCATCATTATTATTATTGTTGTCGTTGTTGTTATCATTAATAATCAGTCAAACAAACAAACAGACAGGGAAACGAACGAATCAAGTGCCAGTAGATCCCATGCACGTGGTGGCACTCTGGCACCCTCAACCCGGCCCTGCTTGCCTGGCACTTCGACCGCAAGCAGAAAGACAAGCAGACACCTATTCACTCCATCGCCAGAGAGTCTTTTATGAGAGTCTTTTACGAACCGGTGGAAAAGGCTTTTTTTTGCTTTGTTTTGTTTTCTTTTTTTCTTTTTTTCCCTTTTTTTTTGTTAATTTATGGTGAAAAATGATTTTGTTTTCATTAATGTTTTGTTAATTTTTTCATTTGTTTTCCTCTGTAATTTTTTTTTGTGTATTTTGTCTCGTGTTTCCCTTTCTTATGATTTTTGAATTAATATTATATGAGAGGCAGAGAGAGAGAGAGAGAGAGAGAGAGAGAGAGAGAGAGAGAGAGAGAGAGAGAGAGAGAGAGAGAGAGAGAGAGAGAGAGAGAGAGAGAAAACGAGAGAGAGAAAGAGACAGACAGCGACAGAGAGACTGACAGACAGAGACAGAGAGAGAGCGAGAACGAGAGGACAAGAAAGACACAAAGAGCAGCAGACAGAACAAAATATAACCAAGCAAAAAAAAAAAAGTAAAAAAAAGCAAAGACACAGTCACATACGAATAATCAGTCAAACAAACAGACAGGGACACGAACGAATCAAGTGCCAGTAGATCCCATGCACGTGGTGGCACTCTGGCACCCTCAACCCGGCCCTGCTTGCCTGGCACTTCGACCGCAAGCAGAAAGACAAGCAGACACCTATTCACTCCATCGCCAGAGAGTCTTTTATGAGAGTCTTTTACGAACCGGTGGAAAAGGCTTTTTTTTGCTTTGTTTTGTTTTCTTTTTTTCTTTTTTTCCCTTTTTTTTGTTAATTTATGGTGAAAAATGATTTTGTTTTCATTAATGTTTTGTTAATTTTTTCATTTGTTTTCCTCTGTAATTTTTTTTTGTGTATTTTGTCTCGTGTTTCCCTTTCTTATGATTTTTGAATTAATATTATATGAGAGGCAGAGAGAGAGAGAGAGAGAGAGAGAGAGAGAGAGAGAGAGAGAGAGAGAGAGAGAGAGAGAGAGAGAGAGAGAGAGAGAAAACGAGAGAGAGAAAGAGACAGACAGCGACAGAGAGACTGACAGACAGAGACAGAGAGAGAGCGAGAACGAGAGGACAAGAAAGACACAAAGAGCAGCAGACAGAACAAAATATAACCAAGCAAAAAAAAAAAAGTAAAAAAAAGCAAAGACACAGTCACATACGAATAATCAGTCAAACAAACAGACAGGGACACGAACGAATCAAGTGCCAGTAGATCCCATGCACGTGGTGGCACTCTGGCACCCTCAACCCGGCCCTGCTTGCCTGGCACTTCGACCGCAAGCAGAAAGGCAAGCAGACACCTATTCACTCCATCGCCAGAGAGACTTTTATGAGTCTTTTAAGAACCGGTGGAAAAGGCTTTTTTTTTCTTTTCTTTTCTTATCTTTTTTCTTTTTTTTCCTTTTTTTTTGTTAATTTATGGTGAACAATGATTTTGTTTTCATTAATGTTTAGTTTATTTTTTTATTTGTTTTCCTCTGTAATGTTTTTTTTTTGTGTATTTTGTCTCGTGTTTCCCTTTCTTATGATTTTTGAATTACTATTATATGAGGGAGGGAGAGAGAGAGAGAGAGAGAGAGAGAGAGAGAGAGAGAGAGAGACAGAGAGAGAGAGAGAGACAGAGACAGAGAGAGAGAGAGAAAGAGAGACAAACAAACAGACAAACAGAGTATTCCACATGTCACAGTTCCACGCTAAAATGAAAGAGCGGGATTTAAAAAACTTTGTAGATATATAATTTGGTAAAATTCTCAGATATAATGATATTTCTCTCTGGAATTTCCTTTTGAAACCTCATTCTGTGTCTGAATTATTGGAAATGTCTGAATACCTGGTTCATGTTTTTTTTTATTATTAATTCTGAAAAAAAGGAATGAGGGAGTGATAGATAGAAAGAAAAATATGTTGATAAAAATAAAAGAGAGACGAATGAATTAAATGGAAAAAAGGTTAAAGAAATTAGAAAATAAAAGAAAGGTAAAATATAAAGCTAGAGAAAAAAGAAGGCAAAAATAAAGAAAAAAAAGAAAGAAAGAAAGAAAGAAAAATTACTCAATTTTCTCCTCATCTTCCTCGAGTCAAATCACTTAATTTCACTTCACAATTACACTGTCGGAATTTCTTTTCCATTTCTTTGCTTTTAACTGATTTATCTCCTCGAAGAATATATACTGACACTTTGTGTTGTTGCTTTATCTTTTTGTAGTCTGCAGAAAGAGGGAGAGAGAGAGAGAGAGAGAGAGAGAGAGAGAGAGAGAGAGAGAGAGAGAGAGAGAGAGAGAGAGAGAGAGAGAGAGAGAGAGAGAGAGAGAGAGAGAGAGAGAGAGAGAGAGAGAGAGAGAGAGAGTGAGAGAGAGAGAGAGAGAGAGAGAGAGAGAGAGAGAGAGAGAGAGAGAGAGAGAGAGAGAGAGAGAGAGAGAGAGAGAGAGAGAGAGAGAGAGAGAGAGAGAGAGAGAGAGAGAGAGAGAGAGAGAGAGAGAGAGAGAGAGAGAGAGAGAGAGAGAGAGAGAGAGAGAGAGAGAGAGAGAGAGAGAGAGAGAGAGAGAGAGAGAGAGAGAGAGAGAGAGAGAGAGAGAGAGAGAGAGAGAGAGAGAGAGAGAGAGAGAGAGAGAGAGAGAGAGAGAGAGAGAGAGAGAGAGAGAGAGAGAGAGAGAGAGAGAAAGAGAAAGAGAGAAAACGAGAGAGCGAAAGAGAGAGATAAAGAGACAGACAGAGACAGAGAGAGAACGAGAACGAGAGGACAAGAAAGACACAAAGAGCAGCAGACAGAACAAAATATAACCAAGCAAAAAAAAAAAAAAAGAAAAAAAAAAAGCAGACACCAACTGCAAGCACAAACATACCAGGGCGTCTGCACCTTCTGCCACGTCACAGAAGCAGAGTTAATGGCATGCGTTGCTTGCTGATGAGAGTCACAGATGCGGGACGGAGGCTGTTCTTGTCAGCGCTGATGCCACCTCCGAAATGCTGTTGGTGGCTCTCTCTCTCTCTCTCTCTTGTTCTTTCTCTCTTTCTCTTTCTTTCTCTCTCTCTCTCTCTCTCTCTCCCTCTCTGTCTCTCTCTCTCTCTCTCTCTCTTCCTCTTTCTCTTTCTTTCTTTCTCTCTCTCTCTCTCTCTCTCTATGTCTCTCTCTCTCTCTCTGTCTTTCTCTGTCTGTCTATCTCTCTCTCTCTCTCTCTCTCTCTCTCTCTCTCTCTCTCTCTCTCTCTCTCTCTCTCTCTCTCTCTCTCTCTCTCTCTCTCTCTCTCTGTCTCTCTCTCTCTCTCTATGTCTCTCCCTCTCTCTGTCTCTGTCTCTCTCCCTCTGTCTCTCTCTCTGTCTCTCTCTCTCTCTCCTTCTCTCTCTCTCTCTCTCTCTCTCTCTCTCTCTCTCTCTCTCTACGTCTCTTCCTCTTGTTGGTGGTACTGTTTTATTGGCGTAACTTGATTCATTTGCATTTTGTTCAGAGAGAGATGGAGGGAGAGGGAAGGAGGGAGATGTAGAAGGGGAGAGATGGAGGGAGAGGGAGAAACAGGGAGAGATAGAGGGAGAGATGGAGGGAGATGAAGAAAGGGAAGGAGTGAGGGAAAAAGAGAGAGGTAGAAAGGGAGGGAGGGAGGGAGGGAGAGAGAGAGAGAGAGAGAGAGAGAGAGAGAGAGAGAGAGAGAGAGAGAGAGAGAGAGAGAGAGAGAGACAGACAGACAGACAGACAGACAGACAGACAGACAGACAGAGGAGAAAGAGAAAGAGGGATCAAACACCATCTATCCTAAAAAACGTCCCTCGTTGATTGTGTGCATAAAGAAAGCTCTGATCACAGTATCTAAACAAGGTCACGTGATTTAAGTGGGCGGGACTTGATGATGTCATAGACGCGGAATTAAGCTTCGGTTGTCAGTCGTCCTCCAGCTTCTTTGGAGTGAAGATGTCGAAGGTCAAGGGGAAAAAAATAGGGAAAAAAAATAGAACAATGAGTTAAGTGTTTGAAGGTAAATAGTAGAGTGAGAATATTTTATAGCAATGAATAAAAAGTGACTCAACATAAATATTACCCTTTTTATTTGAACCTTCTCCATTCGGCGCTTTAGGATATAACATATTGTTTGGTCGCAGGAAATAATAAAATGCTTTATTCAGTTCTTACACATTTACTCACACACACACACATACATCTACATACATATATAAAATATACATAAATATTCATGTGTGTGTGCGTGCGTGTAAGTGTGTGTGTGTGTACATGTATGTGTGTGTGAGCGTACATGTATGTGTGTGCGTGCGTACATGTATGTGTGTGTGTGAGCGTGCGCGCGCGTGTGAATATACCACAGCAATCGACTCATCAGCTGACATTCGACTCCCGTCAGCTGCGACGTCACGGCAGCCGATGACGTCAGCCTATTCCTTTTTTATCCTCTGTCGCTAAATATGGAAAGGAAAGGAATTAGAAAACCGTTGGAACTAATCTGGGTATCGATTTTTACCCGATTTTGTGGCCTCGGAGGCTGTTGTATTTTTTTTTTTTTAGCGAGTGTATTTCTAGCTCGTGGGGGGGGGGGGGGGGCTGGGATCTTTACGATTAATTTATTGTATAGTTTTATTAGCAGCGAATACGTACACTCGTACATGTACACATACGTGCGTGCTCACACTCTCACACGTACACTCAAACACACTTAAACACACACACACTCAAACAAACAATCACTCAAACACTAACACACACAAACATACACACTCAAACACGGAAACACACACACACTCTCAAACACACACACACAAACACACACACACACACACTCAAACACACATACACACAAATCAGATTTTCGACTGCTAATTCCATAACATGTATTTTTAAAAGATTGTATAGTGCAGTGGACTTCGCTAAGAATCAAGAAAAAAAGGAAAGAAAGAAAAGAGAGAAAGAAAATACAGAGCGCAGAATAGAGACAAAAATTGGACCAATCAAAGAAGAAATGGAATTGAAAGAAACGGTAATAAAACGTGGGAGGAGAGACGGAAATATTGGAGAAGGTTTGCTCTTTCCTTTGTTTCTCTTCGTCCATTATGCTCCTTCCCCCTTTCGCTACATCAGAGGCAATCGCTCATTCCTTCATCTCCTCCATTTCTTTATCTCTGTGTCCCTCTTCCTCTTTCTGCAACTGAGTTTAGTTCGTTATTTCCTCTGTGTGTGTGTCCTTTTCTTGAATTTTCTTCTCTGATTTTGTTTATTAGTCTGTCTGTCTATCAGTCACTCTCTCTCTCTCTTCCTTCCTCTCATTCTATGTATCTATTTGTCAGACAGTTTTTCTATGTCTGTTTCTCTCTATCTCTGTTGTTAGTCTCTCTCTCTCTCTCTCTCTCTCTCTCTCTCTCTCTCTCTCTCTCTCTCTCTCTCTCTCTCTCTCTCTCTCTCTCTCCCTCTCTCATTCTCTATCTCTGATGTCAGAATTTTTTTCTGTCTGTTTCTCTCTATCTCTGTAGTGTGTCTCTCTCACTCTCTTTCTCTCTATCTTATTCCCTCTTTCCCCATTCCACTGCAAGTAACCTTCTAAATCTTCATCTCTCCTCGCTTCTCTTCTTTCACTCTCTTCTCCTTCCTTCTCAGGTTCTCTCTCTTCCTCCATTCGCCACTAGTTGCGCTTTTAGCCATCATTTTTTTAAGATTCACCCTCTTCCTAATCCTATTTTTCTCTCTCTCCTTCACGCCTCTCTCTCTCTTCTCCCCTCCCTCTCTGTTTTTCTTTGATTCTGTTTGTTTCTCTATTTGTGTAACTCTCTCTCTCTCTCTCTTTCTTGCATTCTATCTCTCTCTCTCTCTCTCTCTCTCTCTCTCTCTCTCTCTCTCTCTCTCTCTCTCTCTCTCTCTCTCTCTCTCTCTTCTCTCTCTCTCTCGTTCTCTCTCTCTCCTCCCCCTCTCTCTCTCTCTCTCTCTCTCTCTCTCTCTCTCTCTCTCTCTCTCTCTCTCTCTCTCTCTCTCTCTCTCTTTCTCTCTCCCTCTCTCTCTCCCCCTCTCCCTCCCCCCTCTCTCTTTCTCTTTCTCTCCGTCTGCCTTATCTGTCAGCCTGTCTGTCTGTCGGTCTTTCTGGCTCTGTTTCTGTCTGTTGTTTGTCTATCTATCTCTCTGTGTCTCTCTTTATTTAAAAAAATCTAGGAGTAAACAAACACATTTGAGACCTATGTCGACATTATCTATAGAAAAGTAAAAAGGCACATTAATATAATCAAACAAGGCTCTCTATTGTAAAAATACCGGTTCTTGATATCTTTTACTATTGTTTAAACATATAAGGATCAACCAATAAAGATCATATTAAAAAAAATCACAAAATCCAAACTTTGCTGCCAGAGTACAACTTAGCAATGTTTATAAGTAAAACCACATTATTCCAACTTGGTAATGTTTTTAAGTAAAACCACATTATTCCAACTTGGTAATGTTTATAAGTATAACCACATTATTCCAACTTGGCAATGTTTATAAGTATAACCACATTATTCCAACTTGGCAATGTTTATAAGTAAAACCACATTATTCCAACTTGGCAATGTTTATAAGTAAAACCACATTATTTCATACATAGATAAACTAAAATGGTTAAATATCCAGTTCAAATGTAATTAAAATACTTACATACTCAGTCATAAGGTTATTACAGGTAATTATCCAAAATGGCTCTTAATATTCCCAACAGGTGTCCAAACAAGACAGGTAGAGTCTCGAACAAAAGTCATGTCCTGCATTGAAGCTTCGAATCTGTCTCACTCTCAACGAAAACTTTGGTATCGAGTTAATAATGTTCGAAGCAGAATTCGAAACATGTTTGACACGAGTTTCGACTCTGACTGAACCTTTTCGACAGAGTAAAAGATCACTTTTGATTTTATTTTATTTTTTTTTTTTTGCTCTAAGTAGTTTTTGATCTAAGTAGAGAAGTTTTAAAACTCGTCTGAACAGTAAAATATTTTAATGGAGTTTGTACTATATCTGTTTAATTTTTTTTCATTACACATCACATACAGAAACAGAGGCACGACAACAACAGACACGTAGATCCATTAATGGCTTGAAGAGGTCTAAAAGAAGATTAAAGGAATAATTCTTAATCATCAATGTAATTAGGATTCTAGATATTAGATAAAACGCGACTCAATATACTAAGTTTGATTTTGTTTGTCTTATATTCATGTGTACGATAGAGCCACTATTTGAGTAAAATGAATGAATAATGGAATATAGTATTTTGGATATGAATTTTCCTGGTCTGGCTCTCTTTCTCTCTCTCTATCTCTCTCTCTCTCACACACACACTCTCTCACTCTCCCTCCCTCTCTTTCTTTCGCTCTCTCTCTCTCTCTCTCTCTCTCTCTCTCTCTCTCTCTCTCTCTCTCTCTCTCTCTCTCACTCACTCTCTCTCTCTCACTCTCCCTCCCTCCTCCTATCTCTCTCTATCTATCATCCTCCCTCCCTCCTCCTATCTCTCTATCTATCATCCTCCCCACCCTCTCTCATTTTCTCCCTACCTACCAATTTTCACATTTTCCCGTTTAATTCCATCATTGTTGGCTTCTTTTTTCACACGCAAAAAAAAAAAAAAAAATCTCCACCAGCTTTTCTAACTCCCCCCAGTATTTTAACCCTATTTATCATATGTTTTTTTTTCTTTATCCTTTCCCCCCCCTTCATCCTTTCCCCCCCCCCCCCCCCATCCTAATCCTCAGACCCTCACTCGCTCCCTCGAAATACGGTCGTTATCACCTCCACTTTGCCCTTTCAGAGTTGATTGTGTCATGTAGCTGGACTCCCTTGAAAATCCTCTCTCTCCCCTCTCTCGCTCTCTTTCTCTCTCGCTCTCTTTCTCTCTCGCTCTCTTTCTCTCTCGCTCT
>NC_091554.1:776790-779290 GCF_042767895.1 Penaeus vannamei
CATACGTACTCACATAAACACAAACACACATATACACAAACAGACCAAAAAAATTGAACAAATACAAACATAAAAAATGTCCACAAACAAACAAACATCTCCTCACACATAAACACAAACACACATATACACAAATAAACCAAAAAAATTCTCGAACAAATACAAACATAAAAATAAATAACAAACAGACAAACATCTCCTCACACATAAAAACAAACAGAGAAAAAAAACATATTCGAATTAACGCAGCGAAACAAAAACAAATATAAACATGAAAAATGAAACAAATAAACATCGTCTGAAACACATTCACTCTGAGACGCGACGGAATAGAGGAAGAGAAACAAATTGGTAAACTTTTTTTTTCTCTCTCTTTCTCTCACCCTCTCTTTCATTCTCTGTCTGGTTGTCAGTCTCTTTCTTTCTCTCTTTCTCTGTCTATCTCTCCCTCCCTCCTCTTTTCTCTCTCCCTCTCTCTCTTTCTTTCTCTCTCTTTCTCTGTCTCTCCCTCCTTCCCCTTCTCTCTCTCTCTCTCTCTCTCTATCTATCTATCTATCTATCTGTCTACCTGTCTGTCTCTCTCTCTCTTTCTTTCTCTCTCTTTCTCTGTCTCTCGCTCCTTCCCCTTCTCTCTCTCGGTCTGTCTATCTCTATCTATCTATCTGTCTCTCTCTCTCTCTCTCTCCCCCCCCTCTCTCCCTATCTCTCTCTCCCTCCCTCTCTCCCTCCCTCCCTCCCTCCCACCCACCCACCCAGACTCCCTCCCTCCCTCCCTCCCTCCCTCCCTCCCTCCCTCCCTCCCTCCCTCCCTCCCTCCTTCCCTCCCTCCCTCCACCTCTCCCTCCCTCCCTCTCTCCCTCCCTCCCTCCCTCTCTTATTCCCTTCCTCCCTCCCTCCCTCCCTCTCTCTTTCACGAACAAACCTTGACTTGTCAGTCGACCTACATCGAGCATCTGGCAACTTACACAAACTTTTTCCAATCATCTTGAAATGTCGAGCGATTCTCTTCCATACGAGATAGATGGTTCCTTGCGAGACAGCTGTTTTCTCTCTTCCTCTCTCTCCTGTCTACTTTCTTCCTCTCTTTCTTGTTTTCTCTCTTCCTCTCTCTCCTGTTTTCTCTCTTCCGATCTTTCCTGTTTTCTCTTTTCCTCTCTTTCCTGTTTTCTCTCTTCCGATCTTTCCTGTTTTCTCTTTTCCTCTCTTTCCTGTTTTCTCTCTTCCTCTCTTTTCTGTTCTCTTTCTTCCGATCTTTCCTGTTTTCTCTCTTCCTGTCTTTCCTGTTTTCTCTTTTCCTCTCTTTCCTGTCTTCTCTCTTCCGATCTTTCCTGTTTTCTCTCTTTCTCTCTCTCCTGTCTTCTCTCTTCCTCTATCTCCTGTTTTCTCTCTTCCTCGCTTTCCTGTCTTCTCTCTTCCTCTCTCTCCTGTTTTCTCTCTTCCTCGCTTTCCTGTTTTCTCTCTTCCTCTATCTCCTGTTCTCTTTCTTCCTCTCTTTCCTGTTTTCTCTCTTCCTGTCTTTCCTGTTTTCTCTCTTTCTCTCTTTCCTGTTTTCTCTCTTCCTCACTTTCCTGTTTTCTCTCTTCCTCTCTTTCCTGTTTTCTCTCTTCCTATCTCTCCTGTTTTCTCTCTTCCTCTCTTTCCTGTTTCCTCTCTCCCTCTCTTTCTTGTTTTCTCTCTTCCTATCTTTCCTCTTTTCTCTTTTCCTCTCTTTTCCTGTTTTCTCTCTTCCTCTCTTTCCTGTCTTCTCTCTTCCTCTCTCTCCTGTTTTCTCTTTTCCTCACTTTCCTTTTTTCTCTCTTCCTCTTTTTCTTTCCTCGCTTTCCTGTCTTCTCTTTTCCTTTCTCTTTCCTGTTTTCTCTCTCTCTTTCCTGTTTTCTCTCTTCCTGTCTTTCTTGTTTTCTCTTTTCCTCTCTTTCCTGTTTTCTCTCTTCCTCTCTTTCTTGTTTTCTCTCTTCCGATCTTTCCTGTGTTCTCTCTTTCTCTCTTTCCTGTCGTCTCTCTTTCTCTCTTTCCTGTCTTCTCTCTTCCTCTCTTTTCTGTTTTCTCTCTTCCTGTCTTTCTTGTTTTCTCTCTTCCGATCTTTCCTGTTTTCTTTCTTCCTCTCTTTCCTGTTTTCTCTCTTCCTCTATCTCCTGTTTTCTCTTTTCCTCGCTTTCCTGTTTTCTCTCTTCCTGTATTTCCTGTCTTCTCTCCTCCTTTCTTTCCTGTTTTCTCTTTTCCTGTCTTGTCTCTTCCTCTCTTTCCTGTCTTCTCTCTTCCTCTCTCTTTCCTGTTTTCTCTCTTCCTCTTTTTCTTGTTTTCTCTCTTCCTCTCTTTCCTGTTTTCTCTTTTCCTCTCTTTCTTGTTTTCTTTCTTCCTTTCTTTCCTGTTTTCTCTTTTCCTCTCTTTCCTGTCTTCTCTCTTCCTCTCTTTCCTGTTTTCTCTCTTCCTGTCTTTCCTGTCTTCTCTCTTCTTCTCTGTCTTAGCGCTGGCTCTTTCTCGCTTTTTTATTCTCTGTCTG
>NC_091554.1:801790-806790 GCF_042767895.1 Penaeus vannamei
GAAGTTTGAACAACCAACGACCGGGGCTAATTGCCTGCTCGCTCGTCATGACTGGGCGGAGAACGAGCGACGTCGCGCCCCTCCTTCTCTGATGTTAGGGGAGAGGGGGGAAGGGGGGGAGAGGGGTGGGGGGAGGTGGAGGTGGGGAGGGGGAAGGGGGGAAGGTGGGGAATGGGGGGAGAGGTGGAGGGGGAAGTGGAGGTGGAGGTGGGGAAGGGGGGATGGGGAGGTGGAGGGGGGAGGGGCGGGGCGAGGAGGAAAGGGGGGAGGCGGCCCCGAATTCTTCTGGAGTGGGTAGGGGATGGGGTTGAAGGTGGAGTGAAGAAGACACGGGTTTTGGGAAAGTTTTTGATGAGCCTGCGAACACACACACACACACACACACACACACACACACACACACACACATACACACACACACACACACACACACACACACACACACACACATATATATATATATATATATATATATATATATATATATATATATATATATATACAGAGAGAGAGAGAGATGAATATATCTATGTGTGTAGATGTGTGGATGTGTGGATGTGTGGATGTATGTATATAGACACACACACACATTCATGATTTATCCATGTACGTTGCCACTGCTCAAAAAAAAAAAAAAAAAAAAATCAACTGTAGTATCATTAAAAAAGTATCCAAATAAGATCTAGAATCAGTTCCGAATAATGCACCAACAAGACAATATATAAAAAGAAGATAATTTATACCGCGCTTTCCCTTTAAAAAAATATCTCTATTTTTCCATATACAACACCACAATAACCCCCTCCCCCCCCCCCCAAAAAAAAAGAATCTCTGCTGCAGGTTCTCTTCATTGTAACCAAATATATATCAATTTGTGATCAGTTTCGTATACTGTACTACTATAAAACTACTTAAAAAAAAGTCCTTTTGCAATATCTCTTAAAGCTATCCGAATAAAGTTATCCATAATCTATTTCATATACTGCACCAGCATTATACTACTAAAACTGCAGCATCTCTCGTAGATATCCAAAGTCCAAAATCTATTTCGTATATTATACCACCGTGACACTACTTAAAAATATTTTAAGACCTTTTATTTAAAATATTTTTCTATTTACAGTATTCCCTAATTTAAAGATACTCAAATAAAATCAATCATTAATATTGTGTGTTTTACCTCCATGAAACTAATCTTAAAAGAAACAATAATTCATTATATATTCAAATAAAATCATTCATCATCCATGTTATGTACTTTACCTACTTGAAACTAATAATAAAAAAACAATAATTCATAATATATTTAAATGAAGTATCCATCATCAATATTGTATAATTTACCTCCATGAAACTAATCTTAAAAGAAACAATAATTTATCAAACATTCAAATATAGTTATCCACCATCAATATAGTGCAATTTACCTCCATGAATCTAAAGTAATTAAGAAAAATAGTATTTTACTAAATTGTAAAAAAAATATATCCTAAATATTGTATGCATTTCCTCCATGAATTTAAAGTAATTTTTAAAAATCGTAATTTACTAAATTGTAAAAAAAATATATCCTCAATATTGTATGCATTTCCTCCATGAATCTAAAGTAATTAGAAAAAATAGTATTTTACTAAATTGTAAAATATATATATATATATATATATATATATATATATATATATATATATATATATATCCTAAATATTGCATGAATTTCCTCCATGAATCTAAAGTAATTAAAAAAAAAAAAATAGTAATTTACTAAATTGTAAAAATATATATATATATATCCTAAATATTGTATGCATTTCCTCCATGAATCTAAAGTATTTTTTTTAAATAGTATTTTACTGAATTGTAAAAAAATATATCGTAAATATTGCATGCATTTCCTCCATGAATCTAAAGTAATTAAAAAAAAGTATTTTACTAAATTGTAAAATAAAAAAATATCCTAAATACTGCATGCATTTCCTCCATGAATCTAAAGTAATTAAAAAGATAGTAATTTACTAAATTGTAGAAAAATATATATCCTAAATATTGCATGCATTTCCTCCATGAAATAATTTACTAAATTGTAAAAAAATATATATCCTACATGAATCTAAATTAATAAACAAAAGTAATTTACTATATTGTAAAAAATATATATATATATCCTAAATATTGCATGCATTTCCTCCATCAATCTAATCTTTAAAAAAACAATAAATTTCTCCCTTCAACACCCCTCGAGGTCGCGGAGCATCACCTGCAAATCATCTCGAGCTACAGAGATATCGCGTCTCTATTCTCTTAATTACCCTGCGGTTGATTATTCAGCATCAGATGGTAATGAAGGTGCAATTATATTTGATGTTCCTGCTGGGGAGGAGGAGGGGGAGGAGGGAGGAGGAGGACGGGGGTAAGGAGGAGGGAGGAGAAGGGTAAGGAGGAGGAGGAGGAGGAAGAGGAGGGAGGACGGGGGTGAAGAGGAGGAGGAGGAGGAGGAGGGAGGAGGGAGGAGGACGGAGGTAAAGAGGAGGAGGAGGAGGAGGAGGAGGAAGGGGTAATGGGAATGATAGAGGCAGAAGGGGAAGGGGGGAGGGGATGGACGAAGGAGGAGGAGGACAGCATCGCTCAGTGCGATGGAATATACGTTCTGAAAGCTTCTTGCTAGAAATGAATTGCACTGATAGCCAGTATATTTAAGCATGAATGTATTACATATATATATATATATATATATATATATATATATATATATATATATATATATATATATATATATATATATATATATATATATATAGAGAGAGAGAGATAGAGAGAGAGAGAGAGAGAGAGAGAGAGAGAGAGAGAGAGAGAGAGTGTTATCGACCACCCAATCGATAAATCAGCCAACGAGCCAACGAGCCAACCAGGCAGCAACAACGAGCGATACAGGTCGTTCGCCCGTCACTGATCAAGCCATCACGTAAGGGCGATTAATCTCCCGGGTTTACGTGGGATGCTGATTAGTGGGGGAGGGACAGGGAGGGAGGGAGAGGGAGGGGGAGAGGGAGGGAGGGAGGGAGGGAGGGTAATGGGGGAGGAGGGAGGGGAGAGGGAGAGGGGAGAGGGAGGGAGGGAGAGGGAGGGAGAAGGAGGGAGGGGGAGAGGGGAGGGGAGGGAGGGGGAGGGAGGGAGAGGGGGAGGAAGGGAGGAGGAGGAGGGAGAGGAAGGGGAGTGGGAGGGAGGAGGAGGGAGGGAGGAGGAGGGAGGGAGGGAGAGGGAGAGGAGGAAGGGAGATGGGAGAGGAGAGGGAGGGAGGAAGGGAGAGGGTACGGGGAGCGTCGAAGAATAAGGAATAGGAAAGCGGGGGAAAGATGGGAGGGAGGGACAGAGAGAAAGAGAGAGAGACAGAGAGGGAAAGAGAGAGACAGAGAAAGAGAGAGAGAGAGAGAACACACAACCACACACACACACACAAAAACCACACATACTCACACACAACCCCCCCCCCACACACACAACCCTCCTCCACACACACACACACAACCCCCCCCTACACACACACAATCCCCCCTTCCCCTCCACACACTCACACACACACAACCCCCTCCCCCTCCCCCCACACTCACGTACAACCCCTCCCCCCCCACACACACCCCCAGCACACACACGCACGCACACACACTCGTTTTAGCGGCGACAACTTCGTTATAAACTTGGCTCGGTTTGTTTGACGAGTTTCGCCCCGCAGTAATGACGAGACTCAGCACACAGCGGCGGTCATAAGGTCGCTTCCCCGCACCGCCGCCACGTCGAGTTGGTCCTTAGAGCCCTGTCTTCGCGCGGACGTGAAATCGCCTTCATTAATCAGTCAAGGATAATGAATGGCAGCGCTCTGACAAATGATTGTTACGGATCTCTCTCTCTCTATCTCTCTGTCTCTGCCTCTCACTATCTCTCTCTCTCGATCTCTCGCTTTCTCGATCTCGTTCTCTCGATCTGTCTGCCTCTCTCTCTCTCTCTCGCTCTCTCTCTCTCTCTCTCTGTCTCTCTCTCTCGCTCTCTCTCTCTGTCTCTCTCTCTCTCTCGCTCTCTTTCTCTCTCTCGCTCTCTGTCTCTGCCTCTCGTTTTCTCTGTCTCTCGTTCTCTCTCTCTCTCTCTCTCTCTCTCTCTCTCTCTCTCTCTCTCTCTCTCTCTCTCTCTCTCTCTCTCTCTTCTCTCTCTCTCTCTCTCTCTCTCTCTCTCGATCTGTCTGTCTGTCTCTGTCTCTCGCTTTCGCTGTCTCTCTCTCTCTCGCTTTCTCGATCTCTGTCTTCTCTCTCTCTCGCTCTCTCTGTCTCTCGCTCTCTCTGTCTTTCTATCTCTCTCTGTGTCTGTCTGTCTGTCTCTCTCTCTCTCTCTCTCTCTCTCTCTCTCTCTCTCTCTCTCTCTCTCTTCTCTCTCTCTCTCTCGCTCTCTCGTTCTCTTCTGTTTTTCTATCTCTCTCTCTGTCTCTCTCTCTCTCTCCCTCTCTCCCCTGTCTCTGTCTCTCTGTCACCTGTCTGTCTGTGTCTGTCTGTCTGTCTGTCTCTAACTCTCTCCACTCTCTCTCTCTCTCCTCTCTCTCTCTCTCTCTCTCTCCCTCCCTCCCTCTCTCCCTCTCCACCTCTCTCGTCCCTCTCTCTCCCTCTCCTTCTCTCTCGCCGATCTCCGTCCCTCCCTCCCTCTCTTTCCCTCTCCTCTCCCTCTCTCCTCCCTCCCTCCCTCCCTCTCTTTCTCTCTCCTCTCCCTCTCTCCTCCCTCTCTCTCTCCCTCCCTCTCTCCCTTTTTATCTCTCCCTCCCTCCCTCCCTCTCTTTCCCTCTCCTCTCCCTCTCTCCTCCCTCCCTCCCTCCCTCTCTTTCTCTCTCCTCTCCCTCTCTCCTCCCTCTCTCTCTCCCTCCCTCTCTCCCTTTCTCTCGCCGATCTCCGTCCCGCTTGATCGCCGAGACGGAATCTGACGGCCGATTTTCCGTCAAAGATTTATTCGTCATCATTCATAATCGT
>NC_091554.1:811790-814290 GCF_042767895.1 Penaeus vannamei
AGGGAGGTAAGAACGGATGGGGAGGTGGGGAAGGGTTTTGTTTATAGGGGAGGAAGAGGGTGGGGGACTTTTAGGGAAGGGTAGAGGTGTTTTAAGAAGGATGGGGAGGTATGGGAAAAGGATGGGGAGGTGGGGAGGGGGTATATTGTTAAGAGAGGAAGAAGAGTGGAGGGAGATGGGGAAGGGTGAGGGAGAGATGGGGAAGTGGGAAATGGGGGGAGGGGTACGTTGTTAGAGGTGAAAGGGAGGAAGTGGTGAGAAGGGATGTGGGAGTGGGGGATAGAGGGAGACGGATGGTGGGGGGAGGGGAGGATTACTTCAGGGAGAAAGAGGGTAAAGGTGAGGTCGGGGAGTAAGTATGAGGTGGATGGTGCTTACAGAGGAAAGAGGAGGTGGGGAAGTCTCTACGGGGAGAGGGAGGGGGAGTGAGGGGGTACGAGATCAGAAGGAGAAGGGAAAAGATGGGGAAGGAGATGGGAAGGAGGGGGAAGGGAGGGGGACCTTCTGTTGGGGAGGGGAGGGGAGGGGGACCTTCTGTTGGGGAGAGGAGGGGAGGAGGACCTTCTGTTGGGGAGGATAGGGGGACCTTCTGTTGGGGAGGGGAGGGGAGGGGAGGGTGATAGGGGAGAGGGCAGCGAGAGGCTAAAGGCTCACTGAGAAGAAGGTGAAGATTGAAAAAGTTTTAGAGATTTATTCACCGGAAAGATGAAGAAAAGGAGAGAGAGAGAAAAAAAATATTAATGGAAGGCAGAACTAACAAATTTTCCGCGCCTTTATTTGGAAATATTTAAGATTACGGAATAAAGAATATCCATAAATCAAGAGACAAACGAAGTCAATACATAACCATACAATTAAACATATTCTTGTGCAAGCATACCTCCATACATCGTGTATTTGTGTTTGTGTATGTGTGTTTATGTATATAAGTATGAACTGCAACAGGAACAACGAAGGGAAGGACAAGAAAACACACGAATATGCCGAAGACCTTTTCGCTAATGCTTCGTCAGGGCATACATGACAAGGGGTACATAGAGGAGTATTTATACAAAAGTTAGGTGGTCAGGTCACGTCGGTAATCATGTATATTAGAAAAAACAAATTTTCTACTTGTTCATTATAAGAACATGAAATATATATGAAAAAATTGAATAAGGAAATAGACGAAGGAAAAACAAAAGGGTTACCGAAAAAAAGGAAAATAGATATAGAGTAAAAAAAAGAAAGAAAGAAAGAAAGAAAAGAAAGACAAAATGAGAAAAAGGAGAAAAAGGGATAAAAAGAAAGAGATTAAGAAACTGAGGTTACAAAAAGAACAGAGCAAAAGAAATGAATTACCACCCAATGAGATTAGACAACAAAAAAACAAAATAAATATATAAAAAACAGAAAAAAACACATACATAAAGACAAAGAAACATTTTCCTCATTCTCACCCTCAAATACCGTGACAGATAACCCGAATACCTGAAGCCAAAAGGGAAAAAGAAGTAGAATTTATGAGATATATTTAGACAGCCCCAAACAGCGTGGAGTTCAGCTCTTAAAGGGCAGGAGACCGAGCCAGGACATGCATGTTTAAAGGAGATATGGACACGTTGCCGATCCCTCTCTCTCTCTCTCTCTCTCTCTCTCTCTCTGTAGCCCTCTCTCTCTCTCTCTCTCTCTCTCTCTCTCTCTCTCTCTCTCTCTCTCTCTCTGTCTGTCTGTCTCTCTCCCCCCCTTTCTCTCTGTCTCTCTGTCTGTCTGTCTGTCTGTCTGTCTCTCTCTCTCTCTCTGTTTCTCTCTTTCTCTCTCTATCCCTCTCTTACTCTCTGTCTCTCTCTCTCTCTGTTTCTCTTTCTCTCTATCTCTCTCTCTCTCTCTCTTTCTCTCTCTCTCTGTCTCTCTCTCTCTCTCTCTCTCTCTCTCTCTCTCTCCCTGTCTGCTTCTCTCTCTCTCTCTCTGTCTTTCTCTCTCTCCCTATCTCTATCTGTCTCTGTCTCTCTCTCTCTCGCTCTCTCTCTCTCTCTCTCTCTCTCTCTCTCTCTCTCTCTCTCTCTCTCTCTCTCTCTCTCTCTCTCTGTCTCTCTCTGTCTCTGTCTCTCTGTCTCTCTCTGTCTCTCTCCCTTTCTCTCGCTTTCTCTCGCTCTCTCTCTCTGTCTTTGTATCTCTCTCTCTCTCTTCTGTCTGTCTCTCTCTATATCTGTCTTCTATCTCTCTCTCTCCATCTGTCTCTGGCTCTGCTTCTCTCCACCCTCTCTCTCTTTGTCTGTCCATCTGTCTCTGTTTCTCTTTCTGTCTGTCTTTGTCTTTCTCTCGTTCTCTCTCCATCTGTCTTCTTGTCTCATCCTCTCTGTCTCTGTCTCCGTTTCTGTCTCTGTCTGTCTGTTTGCCTCTCTCTTTCTCTCTATCTCCCTCTTTCCTTTTCTCCATCTCTCCCTCCCCCCCCCCGTCTCTCTCTATCTCACCCACCCTCCCTCCCTCCCTCCCTCCCCCCCCTCTCTCTCTCTTTTTC
>NC_091554.1:824290-829290 GCF_042767895.1 Penaeus vannamei
GGGTAAATAACGCCTCAAATAACGAGGGTAAATAACGCCTTAAATAACGAGGGTAAATAACGAGGGTAAATAACGCCTTAAATAACGAGGGTAAATAACGCCTTGAATAACGAGGGTAAATAACGAGGGTAAATAACGCCTCAAATAACGAGGGTAAATAACGCCTGAAATAACGAGGGTAAATAACGCCTTAAATAACGAGGGTAAATAACGAGGGTAAATAACGCCTCAAATAACGAGGGTAAATAACGCCTTAAATAACGAGGGTAAATAACGAGGGTAAATAACGCCTTAAATAACGAGGGTAAATAACGCCTTGAATAACGAGGGTAAATAACGAGGGTAAATAACGCCTCAAATAACGAGGGTAAATAACGCCTGAAATAACGAGGGTAAATAACGCCTGAAATAACGAGGGTAAATAACGCCTTGAATAACGAGGGTAAATAACGAGGGTAAATAACGCCTTAAAATAACGAGGCTAAACAACGCCTTAAATAACGAGGGTAGATAAAGCCTGAAATAACGAGAGTAAACAACGCCTTAAAATAACGACGGTAAATAACGCCATAAATTCACGAGGGTAAATAACGCCTGAAATACACGATGAAAGATCTTCCCTTCTTCTGTTAACACGAAAATAACGAGGATTTAGGAATACAGTTGCCTTCAGCGCCATGAGGACGGATGGGGGAATTCCCGGCGCCTCGAGGTCGTGTGCAATATCTAACGAGTGCAAAATGCTTTCATAAATTGCTTTTGCACAAATTTGTTTGCAACTTTATGGTATGGCGAGGCGGGTTTGGCGAACTTTGTTGACGGGGGTGTTGTTGTGCTTCTAATTTTATTCGACGAAGGACTTCTGTGTTTGCTAATCTGAAATGCAATCGTTATATTTAGGTACAATGTGAATTATATGAAACTCGTTATGAAGTTTATTCATAAAAAAAAAAAAAACTGAATTTTATTCGACGAAGGACTTCTGTGTTTGCTAATCTGAAAAGCAATCGTTATATTTAGGTACATTGTGAATTATATGAAACCCGTTATGAAATTTATTCATAAAAAAAAAAAAAAAAAACTGAATTTTATTCGACGAAGGACTTCTGTGTTTGCTAATCTGAAAAGCAATCGTTATATTTAGGTACAATGTGAATTATATGAAACCCGTTATGAAGTTTATTCATTAAAAAAAAAAAAAATGCTGAATTTTATTTGACGAAAGACCTGTGTTTACAATGTGAATTATATGAAACCCGTTATGAAGTTTATTCATAAAAAAAAAAAAAAAATACTGAATTTTATTTGACGAAAGACCTGTGTTTACAATGTGAATTATATGAAACTCGTTATGAAATTTATTAATTAAGAATAAAACTTACTGCTGTTTGTATTATTTCCCTGTTTTTTATATATAAAAGGTGCTGAGGAGGATTATTTCATCATGATATCAACTCGATATTTCATAACTTTTAGAATTAAATAGAAATGAGTAAAAAAAAAGTAAAATGAAGAATTGAATGGGGTGGGAGTGGGGGGGGGGGTAATGATAGAATTAAATAGAAATGAGTAAAAAAGTAAAATGAAGAAAAAGGGGGGGGGGGGGGGGGAGGGGGTAATGTTAGAATTAAATTGAAATGAGTAAAAAAGTAGAAAGAAGTAATAAGGGGGGTGGGGGTGGGAGGGGGTACTGTTAGACTTAAATAGAAATGAGTAAAAACGTAGAAAGAAGAAATAAGGGGGGTGGGGGTGGGAGGGGGTAATGTTAGACTTAAATAGAAATGAGTAAAAAAAAAAAGTAAAAAGAAGAAATAAGGGGGGTGGGGGTGGGAGGGGGTAATGTTAGACTTAAATAGAAATGAGTAAAAAAAGTAGAAAGAAGAAATAAGGGGGTGGGAGGGGGGTAATGTTAGAATTAAATAGAAATGAGTAAAAAAGTAAAATGAAGAAATAAGGGGGGTGGGGGTGGGAGGGGGTAATGTTAGAATTAAATAGAAATGAGTAAAAAAGTAGAAAGAAGAAATAAGGGGGGTGGGGGTGGGAGGGGGTAATGTTAGAATTAAATAGAAATGAGTAAAAAAGTAAAATGAAGAAATAAGGGGGGTGGGGGTGGGAGGGGGTAATGTTAGAATTAAATAGAAATGAGTAAAAAAGTAGAAAGAAGAAATAAGGGGGGTGGGGGTGGGAGGGGGTAATGTTAGAATTAAATAGAAATGAGTAAAAAAGTAAAATGAAGAAATAAGGGGGGTGGGGGTGGGAGGGGGTAATGTTAGACTTAAATAGAAATGAGTAAAAAAAGTAGAAAGAAGAAATAAGGGGGTGGGAGGGGGGTAATGTTAGAATTAAATAGAAATGAGTAAAAAAGTAAAATGAAGAAATAAGGGGGGTGGGGGTGGGAGGGGGTAATGTTAGAATTAAATAGAAATGAGTAAAAAAGTAAAATGAAGAAATAAGGGGGGTGGGGGTGGGAGGGGGTAATGTTAGAATTAAATAGAAATGAGTAAAAAAGTAGAAAGAAGAAATAAGGGGGGTGGGGGTGGGAGGGGGTAATGTTAGAATTAAATAGAAATGAGTAAAAAAGTAAAATGAAGAAATAAGGGGGGTGGGGGTGGGAGGGGGTAATGTTAGAATTAAATAGAAATGAGTAAAAAAGTAAAATGAAGAAATAAGGGGGGTGGGGGTGGGAGGGGGTAATGTTAGAATTAAATAGAAATGAGTAAAAAAGTAAAATGAAGAAATAAGGGGGGTGGGGGTGGGAGGGGGTAATGTTAGAATTAAATAGAAATGAGTAAAAAAGTAAAATGAAGAAATAAGGGGGGTGGGGGTGGGAGGGGGTAATGTTAGAATTAAATAGAAATGAGTAAAAAAGTAAAAAGAAGAAATAAGGGGGGTGGGGGTGGGAGGGGGTAAAGTTAGACTTACATAGAAATGAGAAAAAAAAGTAAAAAGAAGAAATAAGGGGGGTGGGGGTGGGAGGGGTAATGTTAGAATTAAATAGAAATGAGTAAAAAAGTAAAAAGAAGAATTGAATGGGGTGGGGTGGG
Source organism: Penaeus vannamei (assembly GCF_042767895.1). NCBI lineage: Eukaryota > Metazoa > Arthropoda > Malacostraca > Decapoda > Penaeidae > Penaeus > Penaeus vannamei. Next base: position 827,335 of record NC_091554.1, read on the forward strand.
AGAAGGTAAAGTTAGACTTACATAGAAATGAGTAAAAAAAAAGTAAAAACAAGAAATAAGGGGGTGGGGGTGGGAGGAGGTAATGTTAGAATTAAATAGAAATGAGTAAAAAAAAGTAAAAAGAAGAATTGAATGGGGGTGGGGGTGGGGGGGTAATGTTAGACTTAAATAGAAATGAGTAAAAAAGTAAAATGAAGAAATAGTGGGGTTGGGGTTGGGAGGAGGTAATGTTAGACTTAAATAGAAATGAGTAAAAAAAAGGAAAAAGAAGAAATAAGGGGGGTGGGGGTGGGAGGGGGTAATGTTAGAATTAAATAGAAATGAGTAAAAGAAAGTAAAATGAAGAAATAAGGGGGGTGGGGGTGGGAGGGGATAATGTTAGACTTACATAGAAATGAGTAAAAAAAAAGTAAAATGAAGAAATAAGGGGGGTGGGGGTGGGAGGAGGTAATGTTAGACTTAAATAGAAATGAGTAAAAAAAAAGTAAAATGAAGAAATAAGGGGGGTGGGGGTGGGGGGGTAATGTTAGACAAATAGAAATGAGTAAAAGAAAGTAAAATGAAGAAATAAGGGGGGTGGGGGTGGGAGGAGGTAATCTTTTTAGCCCACGTCGCCGGAAAAATGTTGTCTTGACTTTAATTTTCTTTAGTGAAATGTCTCTACACATAGATGTCTCCACGAGTACTCAGCCACCAAGGATTCAATTCTTTGACCTTTTGACCTCACACTATTTCACCTTTCCTTAAGTGTTCGCTATTTTTTATACCCGTACTATCAATTTTTATTTCAATTTCATTATAATCCTATTTATCAAAATGTCATTAATATTACTAATAGTAATATAAGACAACAGAGAATATTTCCGATAATTAAGGAAAGGGATAAGCAAGTAAGAGAGGTAGTAATAGTATGTGACTTATAGATCGATCTATGTGTAAAGACAATTAATAATGAAAACTACCATTGGGCTTAACATACATACCATCCCCAGCAGCATCTATCTCTCCTTTGCTTCGATAAAAATCCGAATCTTCCTGAATAAAGAACGTTTTATCCCTATATTATCTACTAGAAAAAGGCTGTACCTCTACGACCACATACTTTAATACCCATTAAGTAAATTGAAGGGAAAAAAGTGCACCTCTTCAGCCCCCTTCCTTTAAATACCTATTAGAAAATGCCACTTCGACCACTTCCTTTCATACCTATTAGAAAATGCCCGTCGAAGGAGAGAGTGTACTTCTTCAATCACTTCCTTTAATACCTATTAGAAAAAACGGAGAAAGTGTACCTCTTCGACCACTTCCTTCAATACCTATTAGAAAAAACCGTCGAAGGAGAAAATATAAACCTTCGACCACTTCCTTTAATACCTATTAGAAAAAACGGAGAAAGTGTACCTCCTCAGCCCCCTCCCTTTAAATACCCATTAAAAAAAACCGTCGATGGAGAAAGCGTACCTTCTCGACCACTTCCTTTAATACCTATTAGAAAATACGCAGAAAGATTACCTCTTCAATCACTTCCCTTAATACCTATTAGAAAATGCCTTCGACCACTTCCTTTAATATTAGAAAATACCGTCGAAGGAGAAAGTGTACTTCTTCGTCCACTTCCTTTAAATACCTATTAGAAAAAAACCGTCGAAGGAGAAAGTGTACCTCTTCAATCACTTCCTTTAAATACCTATTAAAAAATACCGTCGACGGAGAAAGTGTACCTCTTCGACCACTTCGTTTGATACCTATTAGAAAAACGGAGAAAGTGTACCTCTTCAGCCCCCTTCCTATAAATACCCATTAGAAAATACCGTCGAAGGAGAAAGTGTACCTCTTCGACCACTTCCTTTAATACCTATTAGAAAATACCTTCGACCACTTCCTTTAATATTAGAAAATACCGTCGAAGGAGGAAGTGTACCTCTTCGACCACTTCCTTTAATACCTATTAGAAAA
>NC_091554.1:834290-836790 GCF_042767895.1 Penaeus vannamei
GGCCACAGGAAATATATGAAACATGGGTCCACATACACGTCTATACATTAGCCTGTGGTATATGGCCAAACTACATCAATAACACGGGTTAGGAAGGAAGTCCGTAAATCACAAGGTCATTTAGGTACTGGATATTAAGAGAAAAGTTATGGGAGAGGAGAGAGTAGATAGACGGTAAAGTAGAAAGAAGGATATATGGATTGATTAATAGAGAGATAGATAGTGAGATAAGTAAATAAGATATAGATAAGCGCATAGAGAGATTGAAACAAGTAGACAGTATGAGAGAGAAAGAGAGAGAGAGAGAGAGAGAGAGAGAGAGAGAGAGAGAGAGAGAGAGGAGGGAATGAGGGAGAGAGAGAGAGAGAGAGGAGGGAAGGAGGGAGAGAGAGAGAGAGAGAGAGAGAGAGAGAGAGAGAGGGAGAGAGAGAGAGAGAGAGAGAGAGAGAGAGAGAGAGAGAGAGAGAGATAAACACACACACACATGTAAATATATATATATATATATATATATATATATATATATATATATATATATATATATATATATATATATATATATATATATATATATATATATATATATATATATATAGTTAGACAAGAACACAGACAAACAGAAGTTAGTGTACAATAATAATATAACGCAAAAAAACAAAAACAAACAAACAACAAAGCCGAGACCCAACCAGGAATCACAAACCGATATCCGACACAGCTCCTCCAAGTTCCCACGCCCCCTGCCTCTGCCGCTCGCTTAGGAATCTCCCTGAAAATATCCTTAACAGCCCTTAATACCCATCTCCCCCCCCCCCGCCCCCGCCCCCGCCCCCACCATTCCTCTGGGCTTTCTCTTCCTCTCTCTCACTCCTCTCGGCTTTCTCTTCCCCTCTCTCTTCTTGCCTTCCTTTCTTCCTGTTCGCTTTTTCCTCTTCCTTCTTCCTTCTTCTGTTTTTCTCTCTTGTTCGTCTACTTCGATTCCTTCTCTTCTTTCTCCTTCTCCTTCTCCTCCTTCTCCTCATCTTCTTCGATTCCTTCTCTTCTTTCTCCTTCTCCTTCTCCTCTCTTCTCTCCTCCTCCTCCTCCTCTTTCTCCTCCTCCTTCTCTTCTCCTCCTTCTCCTCTTCCTCTTCATTCTCCTCCTCTTCCTCCTCCTCCTCCTCCTCAACGACTATCCCTCACCCTCCACCTCCCCTCACCCTCCTCCTCCCTCCCTCTTGAATCCCCAGGCTCCCTCCTCCTCCCCCTCCTCCCTCTCTTGCCGACCTTAACCCTCTCTTCCCTCCTCAAGTCTCCTTCCCGATCAGCCACTACCTCCTCCCTCTCCTTCTCCCCCTCCCTCCCTACTCCTCCTCTTTCTTTGGCCCCTCCCTCCCTACCCTTCTTCCCCCTCTCCCCTCCCTCCCTCCCTCTCTCACTTTTTTTTTATGCGTTCTACCCTCCCTCCTCCCTTCCCTCCCTCCCTCCACCTTCTTCCTCCCTCCCTTTTTATGCCCTCTACCCCCCACACTTCCTCTTCCCCTTCCTCCCTTACTTCCTCCTTCCTCCCTCCCTTCCTCCCTTCCTTCCTTCCCTCCCTCCCTCCTCCTTCCCTCTCCTCCATCCCTCCCTCCCTTCCTCCATCCCTCCTCCTTTCTTCCTCCTCCTTCCTCCCTCCCTCCCTCCTTCCTCCCTCCCTCCCTCCCTCTCCTTCCACCTTCCTCCCTTCCCCTCTCCTTCCTACCATCCCTCCTTCCCTTCCCTCCCTCCCTCCCTCCTTCCTTCCTCCCTCCCTCTCCTTTCCACCATCCCTCCCTCTCCTCCCTCCTTCCTTCTTCCTTCCCTCCCTTCCTCTCTCTCTTCCTTCCTTCCTTCCTCCCTCTCCTCCTTCCACCATCCCTCTCCTTCCTCCTTCCCTCCTCTCCCTCTCCTTCCTCCCTTCCACCATCCCTCATTTCCTCCTTCCCTCCCTCCCTTCCTTCCTCCTTCCTCCCCTCCCTCTCCTCTTCCACCATCCCTCCCCCTCGCTCCCTCCTTCCTTCCTCCTTCCTCCTCGCTCCCTCCTTCCTTCCTCCTTCCTTCTCCTCCTTCCTTCCCTTCTCTCTTCCACCATCCCTCCTTTCCTCCCTCCCTCCCTCCCTCCTTCCTTCCTCCTTCCACCATCCCTCCTTCCTTCCTCCCTCCCTCTCCTTCCACCATCCTTCCTTCCTCCCTCCCTCCTTCCTTCCTCCTTCCTCCCTCCCTTCCTCCTTCCACCATCCCTCCTTCTACCATCCTCCCTCCCTCTCCTTCCTCTCTCCTTCCCTCCCTTCTCCTTCCTCCTTCCACCATCTCTGGCGCGTGGTGCATGTCAGGCCGACAAAATTGAATGCCAATCCCAGCGGAGAAAACGACTTTAAGGGGGGGGGAGGGAGGGGGAGGCGAAGAGGGATCAGGGGTGAGGGGGGGAGGGGAAAGGGGGGGAGGGAGTGGTAAGGGGGGGAGGGAGGGGGAGGATGGGGGAGGGAGGCGGAAATATTTTC
>NC_091554.1:844290-846790 GCF_042767895.1 Penaeus vannamei
CTTGCTATTTCTCTTTTTTTTTCGTTTCCCGGGCCAGAAGAAGGAGAGGAGAAATAAAGAAGGAGGAAGAGAAAAGGAGAATGGGAAATATGTTTGTTGAGGGAGAGAAGGAGGAGAAGAGAGAGAAGAAGAAGAAAATGGAAAATGTGTTTGTAGAAGGAGAATAAGATAGAGAAGGAGAAGAAGAAAAGGGAAAATATATTTGTTGAAGAAGAAAGAGAGAGAAGGGAAAAAAATAGGAAATATTTGTTGGATTTTTTTTTTACTCCTGGTCTTTTCTCTAGGTTTGCTATTTCTCTTTTGTGTTCCCGGGCAGGAAGGAGAAGAGAAGAGAAGAAGGTGGAAAATATGTTTGTCGAAGGAAAAGAGGAAAATAGGAAATATATTTGTTGAAGGAGAAGAGGGAGAAGGAGAAGAAGAAAAAAGGAAAATAAATTTATTGAACGAGAGGAAGAGAGAGAAAAAGAAGCAAATGAAAAATATGTTTGTCGAAGGATAAAAAGATAAGTTTGTTGAAGGAGAAGAAGAAGAGAAAGAAGGAGAAGGAAATGGAAAATATTTCTTGGAGAGCTACGGATATGTCCCTTAGCTCTTTTTCTGTTTCTCATGGAAGAAGGAGCAGCAGAGAAAGGAAGAGAGAGAAGAAAAGAAGAGAGAGAAAAGAAGAAGAAAATGGTAGATATGTTTGATGAAGGAGAAGAAGAGAGAGAAAGAGAAGAAAATGGAAATTGTTTGTTGGAGAGCTTGGTTTCGTCCCCCTGATCTTTTTTGTTTCTCAGGGAAGTAGAAGAGAGAGAGAGAGGAAGAGAAGAAGGAGAAGAAAATGGAAAAATATTCATTGGAGAGATTGCGTTTCGTCCTCTGGCCATTTCTCTAAATTTGCTTTTTCTCTTTCTGTTTCCCGGGCAAGAAGCAGAAGGAGAAGAAGAAGCAGAAGGAGAAGAAGAAGAAGGAGAAGTAGAAGAAGTAGGAGTAGGAGAAGAAGAAAAAGTAAAAGCAGAAGGAGAAAAAGAAGAAGAAAAAAAGTAGAAGCAGGAGAAGAAGAAGAAGTAGAAGGAGAAGAAAAAGAAGAGGAAAAGTAGAAGCAGAAGGAGAAGAAGAAAAAAAAGTAGAAGCAGAAGGAGAAGAAGAAGAAGAAGAAGTAAAATGAGTAGGAGAAGAAAGAGAAGGAGAAGAGGAGAGAAGACAAATGGAAATTATTTGTTGGAGAGATTAGGTTTCTTCCTCCAGTTATTTATATTTCTATGTTTCCTATTTCTTTTTCCTTCTTTCTTTCTTTTCGATATCCCGAGCAATAGGGAGAAGAGAAGAGACGAATAAGGTGGAAAACTTATTACTTAAAAGAGAAGAAGAGAGAGAAGAAGAAGAAAAAAAGGGAGATTATGTTAGCGGAAGGAGAAGAAGAGAGAAAGGAGAAGAAAAAGATATTTGTAGGAAAGAATGAGTTTCTTCCCCTTTCCAGTTCTCTAAGTTTGCTATTTCTCTTTTCTGTTTCCCGAGCAAGAAGTTGAAGAAGCAGAAGAGAAGAGAAGAAGAGAATAATGCGTATTGGAGAGCATCTTGTTCATTAGCTTGTTTCCCGGACAAGAAAAACAAGAAGAAAAATAAGATGAAGATAATAATAATAATGACGAATAATAATAATAAATGATAATAATGAATAATAATAATGAATAATAATAATATATGATAATAATGAATAATAATAAATAATAATAATAAATGATAATGATAAATAATGATAATAAATGATAATAATGAATAACAATAAATAATAATAATAATAAATGATAATAATAGATGAATAACAATAATAGATAATAATAATAATAACAAAAAATAAGAAAAGAGGGGGAAAATAAGAAAAAATATGTGTTGGAGAGAGAGGGTTTTCTCCTGTACCTATTTCTTTTTTCTTTTTTTTTCTTTCTTTTTTTTTGGCTTTGTTTCTCGGGGAAGAAGGGGAAGAGAAGAAAAAAAAGAAAGAAAAAAATAGCCGTGTTCTTGGCATATTTTTTTCCTGGGAAAGAACAGAGAGGAGGGGAAGGAAGAAGAGGAGTGAAGAGGAAAATAAAGGAAAACATAAAATAATAAGAGTGAAAAAAAGAAGAAAATGAAAAAGGAAGAGAAAAGGAACGTAAAATAATAGGAGAGAAAAAGAAGATGAAGAAAATGGAAAAGGAGGAGAACAGGAACACAAAATAAAAGAGAAAAAGAAAAAGATGAAGAAAATGGAAAAGGAGGAGAACAAGAACACAAAATAAAAGAGAAAAAGAAGAAGATGAAGAAAATGGAAAAGGAGGAGAACAGGAACATAAAATAAAAGAGAAAAAGAAGATGAAGAAAATGGAAAAGGAGGGGAACAGGAACATAAAATAAAAGAGAAAAAGAAGATGAAGAAAATGGAAAAGGAGGAGAACAGAAACATAAAATAATATGAAAGAAAAAAGAAGACGAAGAAAATGGAAAAGGAGGAGAACAGGACCATAAAATAATAAGA
>NC_091554.1:854290-856790 GCF_042767895.1 Penaeus vannamei
AACAGGAGAGAGAACAGCCAGTTCTTAAGACAAACCTCTGGATTGAAAACCTTTCGTGTCGACTGAGTTCATTTTTGCCCAACAGAGCAATATCGGGAATGCTGACTCGTGACTCGAACGGTTACCTATCTCGCCCAAGCACACGCAGACATGGAGGGGGGGGGGGGAAATATTGAATGAGAGAAATCAATTCTTTTTTTTTTTTTTTCTTTTTTTTAGAGGTGGGGGAGGGGGGGGAGGTGGAAAATATTGAATGAGAGAAATCTTTTTTTTTTTTTTTTTTTTTTTTAGAGGTGGGGGTGGGGGGGGGAGGCAGCGTGGAAAATATTGAATGAGAGAAATCAATTTTTATTTTTTAGAGGTGGGGGAGAGGGGGAGGGGGAAAATATTGAATCGAGAGAGAAATCATTTTTTTTTTTTTTTAGAGGTGGGGGGGAGGGGGGGAGGGGAAAATATTGAATGGAGAGAAAACTGTTGATTTTTTTTTTTTTTAGAGGTAGTAGGGGGAGGGGGGAGGGGAAAATATTGAATGAGAGAAATCAATTCTTTTTTTTTTTTTTTTTTTTTAGAGGTGGGGGTGGGGGGGAGGGGAAAATATTGAATGAGAGAAATCATTTTTTTTTTTTTTTTTTTTAGAGGTGGGGGAGGGGGGAGGGGAAAATATTGAATGAGAGAAATCTTTCTTTTTTTTCATGGGGAGGGGGTGGGGGTGTTATGGATAATTTCAGGGATTAGATTTAATGTCGATTGTAGCTAGGATGGTTTCTCTCGACTGCGCGCATATAATCGCAGAGAAACGCGCGCGCACACACACACACACACGACATACAACCCCTCCTAACATATACACGCACACGCAAGCAGATACAATTCGCGTACACAGACAAATACAATTCGCACACCACAAACAGATACAATTCGACCACACCAGTAGATACAACTCGCACACACAGATACAATTCGCTACAATTCGCACACCACAAACAGATACAATTCGCACACCACAAACAGATACAATTCGCACACCACAAACAGATACAATTCGCACACCACAAACAGATACAATTCGCACACCACAAACAGATACAATTCGCACACCACAAACAGATACAATTCGACCACACCAGTAGATACAACTCGCACGCACAGATACATTTCGCTACAATTCGCACACCACAAACAGATACAATTCGCACACACAGCCACGCCCACTTGAGCGCCCAAACAGCCCCCAAACATCCGATTTGCATTAACATTAGCGACCCGAGTCCCCCCCCCCCCAACACACGGGTCAGGAGGTCAGTTTCGCCAAGTGAAATAAAATGATAAAATTAGCACTTTTTCGTTCAGAATTCAATAACTTGGCTGATTGGCTTGTTTAGGTTGTTGTGGCCTTGTTTGGCTTGTTTCTCTGTTTTTAATTGTTTGTTTAGTGTTTAGTTTTTTTTTGTTTGTTTGTTTGTTTAGATAAAGAGTGGGTTGGCGAAAGCGCATCTTAGTGGATGTGTTGAATAATAATAATAAACAGGATTTGTTTGCATTCATCATGGATATAGTTAGGAAGAATATGGAAATGTGATCTTACACACACACAAAGACACACGCGCACACAGACACACGCGCACACAGACACACACGCACACACACACACACACACACACACACACACACACACACACACACACACACACACACACACACACACACACACACACACACATATATATATATATATATATATATATATATATATATATATATATATATATATATATATATATATATGCGTGTGAGTGTGATCACATTTCCATAATCTTCCCAGCTGTGTCCATGATGAATGCAAACAGATCATTCCTGTTTATTATTTTACATTTCCACTCAGGAGCGCTTTAGTCAGCCCACTCTTAGCCAAACAGGAAGAAATAAAAAAAAATAAATGAATAATAACGAAAATATAGACAGAGAAACAAGCCAAACAAAACCACAACCACACGTATAACCCAATTAGCTTTCTGTCTGTCTTTCTCTTTCCTCTTGTCTTGTCTGTCTGTCTTGCTTTTCCTGTTTGCATCCTCCCTCCCTCCTCTCTCTTCCTCTCTCTCTCTCTCTGTCTCTCTCACTGTGTGTCTGTCTCTGTCTGTCTCTCTCTCTCTCTCTCTTTCTCACTCACTCTCTCTCTCTCTCTCTCTCTCTCTCTCTCTCTCTCTCTCTCTCTCTCTCTCTCTCTCTCTCTCTCTCTCCTCCTCCTCCCTCTCACTGTGTCGCTGTCTGTCTGTCCATCTTTCTACCTGTATGTGTGTCCCCGAATCTACTCCCTATCTCACCCTCTCTCTTTCACACTCTTTCCCTCTCTCTTTCACACTCTTTCCCATACTCACTTTCTAACCAACACTTCCTCTCCTTTCTCCCCCCAATCATCCGTCCTACTCCCTCTCCCCATTCATCCCTCCCACTCCCCCACCCACCCCCTATCTATTGCACTTTCCCCTCCTTTCATCAC
>NC_091554.1:871790-873485 GCF_042767895.1 Penaeus vannamei
CTACTCCTTCTTCTCTTTCTTTTCTCTCCTCCTTGATTTACTTCTCATCTTTCTGCGTCTTTTGTCTTTCTTTTCTTTCTTCCTTCTCCCTGCTCCTCCCATTTCACTTCTCTCTTCCCTCTCCTCTCCTCCTCTTTCCTCTTCCTTCTCCATCTCTTCTCCTCTCCCTTCTTCTCCTCTCCCTCCTTTCTCATTCCCTCTCCTTCTCGTCTCTCTCTTTTCTCCTCTCCCTTCTCCCTTCCCCTTTCCCTTATCCCTCTTCCCCCTCCCTCCCCCCCTCCATCTCTTCTCTCCCTTCTCCCATCCTCTCCTCCTTTCTGCTCATTTCCCCCTTCTCGTTCCCCCTGCTTCTCCCCTTACTCTCTTCTCCCCTGCATCCCCTCCTTCTCTTCTCCCCTCCATCCCATCTCCCTTCTCTCCCATCCTCCTCCTTTCCTTTCTCCCTCGCCTTCCCTTCTCCCTTCCCCTCCTTCTCCTCCTACTCTCTTTCCTCCTCCATCCTCTTCCTACTCTCCCTTCTCCCATCCCTTCTTCCCATCTCTTTCTCCTCACTTCCCTCTTTCCCCCTCTTCACCTTCCCTCCTACTCTCTCTTCCTCCCTCCTTCTCCTCCTACTCTCTTCTCCCTCCCTTCTCTTTTCCCATCTCCCTTCCCCCCTCTTTCTCTCCCTCCTCCCCCTCTCACCTTCCCCCTCCCACCTTCTCTCCCTCCCCACCCCTTCCCCGCCACGTCACCCCCCCCCACCCTCAAACCCACGCCTCGATTGCTCAGAGGAAACGTTTCGCCAACAAAGCGAGGGCGTGATGGGGCCGTCTTCCTCTCCCTTTGGTATTTTTTCCCCATTAATTCCTCTCGACAGGGAAGAATCTCTGACCACGGTCTCTCCTTTTTTTTTTTTTTTTAGTTTTCTTCCATTTTTCTTCAACTTTTTCTCTCTCTCTTCTCTAATTCGTTAATTCCTCCTCTTTTTCCTCTCTTTCCTCTCTCCCTCTTCTTTTCCCTCTCCCTCCTCTCTCTCTTCTCTCCTTCGTTTATTCCTCCTCTCTCCTCTCTTTCCTGTCTTTCCGTTCTCCCCTCTCTTCCTCTTCTTTTCCTTTTCTCTCCTCTCTCTCTCTCTCCCTCCTCTCGCTCTTCTCTCCTTCGTTTATCCCTCCCCTCTCCTCTCTCCCTCTTGTTTTTCCTTTGCCCTCTTCCTCTTCTCTCCCTCTCTCCCTCTTCTCTCTTCCCTCTCCCTCTCCCTGCTCTCTCCTCTCCTCTCTCTCCTCTCCCTGTCTCCTCCTTCTTCTCTCCTCTCTTCCGCCCTTCCTCCTCTCTCCCTCTTTGCGTTTCTCCTCTTCCGCTCCTTCCTGTCATCTCCCCTCCCACCTTCCCTCTTTCTCCCTTCTTCCCCTCTTTTTGTTCTTGTCCCTCTTTCTCCCCCCTTTCCTCCTTTTCCCTCCGTTCTCATCACTTTTCTTACCCCTTCCTCCTTCTCCTTTCAAATATTTCCCTTCTCTATATTTCTCTGTTTCTCTCCTTCTAATCTTCTTCTCCTACTTCTTCTCCTCCTCTTCTCATCTGGTATTAATCCCTCTCTTTCTCTCCTTTCTTCTCTTCTTACAATCTTCCCCCTCCATTCACCCCCCCTCTTCCTCTCCCTCCTTATCCTTATCTCTTTCTCCCTGTTCCATTCCTTCTATCAGCACTCCTTTTCTT
>NC_091554.1:873985-886485 GCF_042767895.1 Penaeus vannamei
CAACCGGCGCCGGCATTTCTCTCCTTCTGCTGTCTGTTTTTGGCTATTTCTATCCTCTCTTTCTTTTCCCTCTTTCCATCGCATTGCTCCCCCTTCCCTTTTTCTTTCTTTCTTCCTTTTAACTCCATTTATTTTTGTTTTTTTTTTTTCCTTTTTGTCTTTTTTTTCCCTTGTTTTTTCCTTTCCCCTTTTTTTTTTTTTTTCTTCCCTTTTTTTTTCTTCTTCTTTTCCTTCTTTTTCCCTTCTTTCTTTTTCCCCCCCTCCCCTGGCGTCTCTCTTTCTTTTCTGGGGGGGTCTGTCTGGGCCCGGGCCCAGCCGGGGGAACCATCCCTCCTCCCTCACGCTCCTTCCCCCCCCTTCCCCCCTGCCACCCACCAAAATCTCCCCTAAGGGGCTGCCCTCCTTTCCTTCTCCTTCCCCCCTTCCTCCTCTCCTCTCTCTTCTCCCCTCAGGCTCCCCTCCTTTCCTTCCCCCTTTCCCACCCTCCTCCTCTGCTCTCTCGGGAATCTCCCTCACTCCCCTTCTTCTCCTTTCCCCCCTCCTCCTTCTCTCTCTCTCCTCCTCCCTCTTCTCCTCCCCCCTCTCCCTCTGCTGCAGAAGTCTCCTCAACTCCCTCCTTCCTTCCTTCCCCCTCCTCTCTCTCTGCTCTCTCCCTTCTCCCTCCTTCCCTTCCCTTCCGCGGGACCCTTTTCCCTCCCTGGCGGGCTGGCTGGGGGAAGGGGGAAGTCTCGGCGGGAAAGGGGCCGCCCCCCCCCTCCTGCCCTCGACCCCTGGGCCCCTTCCCCCTGCGCCTGGCCCCGGGAGGAAGGGGGTCTCGGCGCTGAAGGGCTGCCCTCCTTCCATTGGCCCTTGGACGCCGGGACCCTTCCTCCCTCTGGCTGCTGGCTGGCGGGAGGAAGGTCTCGGCGCTCAAGGGCTGCCCCTCCTTCCATTGGCCCTTGGACGCCGAGACCCTCCTCCCTCTGGCTGCTGGCTGGCGGGAGGAAGGTCTCGGCGCTCAAGGGCTGCCCCTCCTTCCATTGGCCCTTGGACGCCGAGACCCTCCTCCCTCTGGCTGCTGGCTGGCGGGAGGAAGGTCTCGGCGCTCAAGGGCTGCCCCTCCTTCCATTGGCCCTTGGACGCCGGGGCCCTTCCTCCCTCTGGCTGCTGGCTGGCGGGAGGAAGGTCTCGGCGCTCAAGGGCTGCCCCTCCTTCCATTGGCCCTTGGACGCCGAGACCCTCCTCCCTCTGGCTGCTGGCTGGCGGGAGGAAGGTCTCGGCGCTCAAGGGCTGCCCCTCCTTCCATTGGCCCTTGGACGCCGGGACCCTTCCTCCCTCTGGCTGCTGGCTGGCGGGAGGAAGGTCTCGGCGCTCAAGGGCTGCCCCTCCTTCCATTGGCCCTTGGACGCCGGGACCCTTCCTCCCTCTGGCTGCTGGCTGGCGGGAGGAAGGTCTCGGCGCTCAAGGGCTGCCCCTCCTTCCATTGGCCCTTGGACGCCGAGACCCTCCTCCCTCTGGCTGCTGGCTGGCGGGAGGAAGGTCTCGGCGCTCAAGGGCTGCCTTTTCCTTTGGGCCCCTTTTGGGAGCCGAGACCCTCCTCCCTCCGGATGCTGGCTGGCGGGAGGAAGGTCTCGGCGCTCAAGGGCTCCCCTCCTTCATTGGCCTTGGATCGGGACCCTTCCTCCCTCTGGCTGCTGGCTGGCGGGAGGAAGGTCTCGGCGCTCAAGGGCTGCCCCTCCTTCCATTGGCCCTTGGACGCCGGGACCCTTCCTCCCTCTGGCTGCTGGCTGGCGGGAGGAAGGTCTCGGCGCTCAAGGGCTGCCCCTCCTTCCATTGGCCCGGGCCGAGACCTCGGCTGCTGGCTGGCGGGAGGAAGGTCTCGGCGCTCAAGGGCTGCCCTCCTTCCATTGGCCCTTGAGGAACCCTCCTCCTCTGGCTGCTGGCTGGCGGGAGGAAGGTCTCGGCGCTCAAGGGGGCTGCCCCTCCTTCCTTTGGGCCCCTTTGGACCGAGACCCTCCCTCTGGCTGCTGGCTGGCGGGAGGAAGGTCTCGGCGCTCAAGGGCTGCCCCTCCTTCCATTGGCCCTTGGACGCCGGGACCCTTCCTCCCTCTGGCTGCTGGCTGGCGGGAGGAAGGTCTCGGCGCTCAAGGGCTGCCCCTCCTTCCATTGGCCCTTGGACGCCGAGACCCTCCTCCCTCTGGCTGCTGGCTGGCGGGAGGAAGGTCTCGGCGCTCAAGGGCTGCCCCTCCTTCCATTGGCCCTTGGACGCCGAGACCCTCCTCCCTCTGGCTGCTGGCTGGCGGGAGGAAGGTCTCGGCGCTCAAGGGCTGCCCCTCCTTCCATTGGCCCTTGGACGCCGAGACCCTCCTCCCTCTGGCTGCTGGCTGGCGGGGGGGAATGGCGCTCAAGGGGCCCCCTTCCTTGGCCCCTTTGGAGCCGGACCCTCCCCCCTCTGGCTGCTGGCGGCGGGAGGAAGGTCTCGGCCCCAAAGGGCTGCCCCCCCTTTTCCTTTGGGCCCCTTGGGACGCCGGACCCCCTCCCTCGGGCTGCTGGCTGGGGGGGAGGGGGTCTCCGCTAAAGGCGCCCCCCCTTCCATTCCCCCGGGACGCGAGACCCCCCTCTGGCTGCGGCGGCGGGGGGGAAGGTCTCGGCGCTAAAGGGGGGCCCCCCCTTTCCCCCTTGGACGCCGAGACCCTCCTCCCTCTGGCTGCTGGCTGGCGGGAGGAAGGTCTCGGCGCTCAAGGGCTGCCCCTCCTTCCATTGGCCCTTGGACGCCGAGACCCTCCTCCCTCTGGCTGCTGGCTGGCGGGAGGAAGGTCTCGGCGCTCAAGGGCTGCCCCTCCTTCCATTGGCCCTTGGACGCCGAGACCCTCCTCCCTCTGGCTGCTGGCTGGCGGGAGGAAGGTCTCGGCGCTCAAGGGCTGCCCCTCCTTTCCTTTGGGCCCCTTTGGAGCCGGACCCTCCCCCTCTGGCTGCTGGCTGGCGGGAGGAGGGTCTGGGCGCTAAACTGCCCTCCTTCCTTGGCCCTTGGGGACCCCGGACCCCCCCCCCTTGGCTGGGCTGGCGGGAGGAAGGTCTCGGCCTAAAACTGCCCCCTCCCGGCCCTTGGACGCCGAGACCCCCCCCCCTCGGCTGCTGGCTGGCGGGAGGAAGGTCTCGGCGCTCAACGCCCCCCTTCCATTGGCCCTTGGACGCCGAGACCCCCCCTCCCTCGGCTGCTGGCTGGGGGGGGGAAAGGTCTCGGCTAAAGGGGCTGCCCCCCCTTCCTTGGCCCTTGGACGCCGAGACCCTCCCCTCTGGCTGCTGGCTGGCGGGAGGAAAGGTCTCGGCCCCAAGGGGCCCCCTCCTTCCGGCCTTGGCCCCGGAGACCCCCCCCCCTCTGGCTGCTGGCTGGCGGGAGGAAGGTCTCGGCCTAAGGGCTCCCCCCCTTTCCTTGGGCCCCTTGGACGCCGAGACCCCCCCCCCTCTGGCTGCTGGCTGGCGGGAGGAAGGTCTCGGCGCTAAAGGGCCCCCTCCTTCCTTGGCCCTTGGACGCCGAGACCCCCCCCCCTCTGGCTGCTGGCTGGCGGGAGGAGGGTCTCGGCGTCAACTGCCCCCCCTTTCCATTGGCCCTTGGACGCCGAGACCCTCCTCCCTGGCTGCTGGCTGGGGGGAGGAAGGTCTCGGGCTAAAGGGGCTGCCCCCCCTTCCCAGGGCCCTTGGACGCCGGGCCCCTTCCCCCCTCTGGCTGCTGGCTGGCGGGAGGAAGGTCTCGGCCTCGGGGCTCCCCCTCTTCCATTGGCCCCTTCCCCGGCCCCTTCCCCCCTCTGGCTGCTGGCTGGGGGGGAAGGTCTGGGGTAAGGCTGCCCCCCTTTCCCTGGCCCTTGGGCCGGGCCCCTTCCTCCCTCGGCTGCTGGCTGGCGGGGGAAGGGTCCGGCTAAAGGGGCGGGGGGGGGAGGGGGGGAAAGACCTCGGGGCCGGCGGGAAAGGAAGGCCTCGGCGTAAGGGTCCTCTGGGCCCTCGCCACCCCCCCTTTTTCCCCTGGGGCTGGCGGGGGGAAGGTCTCGGCGCCAAGGGCAGGGGGGAGCCCCCCCCCGGCTCCCCCCTGCCCTTCGGCCGAGACCTTCCTCTTCCGCCGGGAGGCGGGGGGAGGGGGAGGGGGGGAGGGGGGGGGGGGGAAGGGGGGAAAGGGGGGGGGAAGGGGAGGGGGGGGGGGGGGAAGAGGAAGGGGGGGGGGAGGGAGGGAGGGGAAAAGGGGGGGGGGGGGGGGAAAGGGGGGGGGGGAAGGGGGGGGGGGAGGGGGGGAGGGGAAAGGGGGGGGGAAAGGGGGAAGGGGGGGGAAGGGGGGGGAAGAGGGGGAGGGGGGAGGGGGGGGGGGAAGGGGGGGAAGGGGGAAAAGGGGGGGGGGGGGGGGGGGGGGGGGGGGGGGGGGGGGGGGGGGGGGAGGGGGGGGGGGGGGGGGGGGAAAAAAAAAAAAAAAAAAAAAAAAAAAAAAAAAAGAAAAAAGAAAAAAAAACAAAAAAAGGAAAAATCACAAAGAAAACAAAAAAAAAAAAAAAAAAAAACTCAAAAAAAAAAAAAAAAAAACAAAAAAAAGGAAAAAAAAAAAAAAAAAAAAAAAAAAAAAAAAAAAAAGAAAAAAAAAAAAAAAAGGAAAAAAAAAAAAAATAAAAAAAAAAAGGGGGGGAAAAAAAAAAATAAAAAGAAACTACAAAATATAAAAACAAAATAAAACAAAACCAAAACAAACACCACACCAGACAAGACCCACAGCAAAACACCCTAGAATTTCCCCGGAGTCCGAACCCCTTTACCAATACCCAAGTCCCTCTAGAATTTTTAAAGCCCTATTAATCCGTTGGAAAAGAAAATTGACATAAAAGAATTGATTACGTTCTAATTGGGGGCTAAATTAGGTGAAATACAGAGAATCATTTTGGGGGGGGGGAGGGGGTGGGGGAGGTGGGGGTGGGGGGTTTTGGAAATTTTTGATTTTTTTTTTTTCCCTTTTTTTTTTCTTGTTTTTTTTTTCTTTGTTTTTTATGTCTGTCTATTGTTTCCTGTCTGTTTTTTCTGTCTGTTTGTTTTTCTCCCCTTTGGTCTTTTTCCCTTCTGTCTGTCTTTTTTTTCCCTTTTCTTCTTTTTCTTTCTTTCTTTTTTTCTTTCCCCTCCTGTCTCTTCTTTTCTTTTTCCTTTTCTGTCTTTTCTCTTTTCTCTTTTTTTCCCTTTCCCTCTTCTCTCCCCCCCTTCTCTCTCCCCCCCTTCTTCTCTCCTTCCTCCCCTTTCCCCCCCTCTCCCTCCCTCTCCCTCTCCCTCCCTCTCCCTCTCCCTCCCTCCCTCTCCCTCTCCCTCCCCCCCCCTCTCTCTGGCGGGAAGGTCTGGGCGTCCAAGGGCCAGCCGGGGGGGGGGGGGGGGAAGGTCTCGGCGCTGGAGGGCAGGGCCGGCGGGGGGGGGGGGCAGCCCTTGGGCGCCGAGCTCCCCTTTCCCCTTCGGGCTCTGGGCCTGGCTGCTGGCGGGCGGGCGGGAGAGGAAGGTCTCGGCGTCCAGGGGCTGCCCCCCCACCTGCCCTCGAGCGCCGAGACCTTCCTTTCCCGCCAGCCAGCCAGGCATGGAGACAGGGAAGGGAAGAGGAGAGGAAGTCGGCGTTCAAGGGCTGAAGGAAAAGGAAGGAAGGTCTGGGCGTGCAAAGGGGCCCGGGGAAAAGGGCGCCCTTGCACGGTTCCCCCCCAGCCAGAGGGAGGAGAGGGGGGGGGGAAAGAAGAAAGGGGAAAAAGGGAAGGGAAGGGGAGGAAGGAGGGGGGAAGGGGGGGGAGGGGGGGAGGACAAGGTGGAGGGGGGGGAGAGGGAAGAGAGGGAGGGGAAGAAAAAGGGGAGGGAGGAGGGAAGAAGGGAGGAAGGAAAAAAAAAAAGGAAAAAAAAATAAAAAAAAAAAAAAGGGGGAAAAAAAAAAAAAAAAAAAAGAAAAGGGGGAAAAAAAAAAAAAAAAAAAAAAAAAAAAAGGGGGAAAAGGGGGAAAAAAAAAAAAAAAGGAAAAAAAAAAAAAAAAAAAAAAAAAAAAAAAAAAAAAAAAAAAAAATACAAAAGGGGAAAAAAAAAGGAAAAAAACAAAAAAAGGGAAAGGGGAAAAAAAAAAAATATAAAACTAAATTAAAAAAAAATAATAAAAACAAAAAAAATCTAAAAAAAAAAACAAAACTAATAAAGAAAAAAGAAAAAGAGAATAAAGAACACAAAACAAAACAAGCCGACAGCCAGACACACGCCTTGCACGAGTCGAAACAGCCTAGAACTTCCCGGGGCCTTAACCCTTCACCGAATCATCAACAAGTCCCTCTGATTGAATTTTAAAACCCACTTAACCCGATTGGAAATAACATCATAAAAAAAGTCATTGCTTCTTTTTCTAATTAGGGGCGATAAATTACGAGATGAAAGTGACACGTAGACATGCATTTATTGGTGGGGGGGAGGGGGAGGGGAGGGTAATTAGGAATATCCATTTGATGCCTTTTTTTTTTTTTGCCTTGTTTTTTTTTTTTAATCATTGTTTTTTTTATGTCTGTCTATCTGTTTACCTGTCTGTTTGGTTGTCTGTCTGTGGGTCTGTTTATATCTCTCGCTGTCTCGGTCTATTTCTCTCCTTCTGTCTGTCTGTCTGTGGCTATTTCTCTCTTTTTTCTTTCTTTCTCTGTCTCTTTCTTTCTCCGTCGCTGTCTCTGTCTGTTTCTCTCTTTCCCTCTGTCTGTCTATTTCTCTTTTTTCTTTTTCTTCTTCCTCCTCCCCTCCCCTTTTCCTTCCTCCTTCCTCCCTCCCTCCCCTCCCCCCCTCTTCTCTCTCCTTCCCTCCCTCCTCTCTTTCCTTCCCCCTTCCCTTTTCCCCTCCCCCTCTCTCCCTTTCCTTCCCCCTCTTCCCCCCCCCCCTCCTCCTCCTCCCTCCTTTTTTCCCTCCTCCTCCCTCTCTCCCTCCCTCTCTCTCCCCCCCCCCCTCCTCCCCTTCCTCTCTCCTCCCTCTCCCCCTCCCTTCCTCTCCCTCCCCTCCTCCTCCTCCTCTCTCCCCCCCCCCCCTCTCCCTCCCCCCCCCCTCCCTTCCACTCCTCCTCCCCCCTCCCCCCCCCCTGCCTCCCTCTCCGTCAGTCTCTCTCTCCCTGGCTGGCTGGCTGGGGGGAAGGGGGGGAAGGGTCTCGGCGTCAATCCCTCCCCCCACCGGCCCTCGAACGCCGGGACCTTCCTTTCCCGCCAGCCAGCCCTTGAGCGCCGATCCCCCTTTGGCTCTGGGCCTGGAGGCTGGCGGGGAAGGGCTGCCCTCCCCCCCCCACCTGCCCTTGAGCGCCGAGACCATCTTCCCGCCAGAGAGAGGGGGGGGGGAGAGGAAGAGAGGAAGACAGAAGGAGGGAGGGGAGGGAAAGGGGGGGAGGAAGGGGAGGAGGGGAGGGAGGGGAAAAGGGGAGAGGGAGGGGGGAAGGAAGGGGAGAGGAAGAGAGGGGGGGAAAAGGTGGAGGGGGGGAGGGAGAGGAAGGGAGGGAGAAGAGAGGGAGAGGGAGAGGGGGGAGGGGAGGGAGGGAGGGGGGAGGGGGAAGGAGGGACAGGGAGAGGGAGGGGGGGAGGGGGGGAAAGGGAGGGAGGGAGGGGAAGGAGGGACGGGAGAGGGGGGAGGAGGGGGGGAAAGGGAGGGGGGAGGGAGGGAGGGGGGGAGAGGGGGGGGGGGAGGGAGGGAGGGAGAGAGGGAGGGAGAGGGGGGGGGGAGGGGGGAGGGAGGGAGAGGGAGGGAGAGGGAGGGGGGAAAGGGGGGGGAGGAGGGAGAAGGGGGGGAAGGAAGGAGGGGAGCGATGTCAGGGGGGAGGGGAAAGGAAGGGGAGGGGGAGAGAGGGAGGAGGGGGGGGAGAGAGAGGAAGGGGGGGAGGGGGAGGAGGAAGGAGAGAGAGGGGGGAGAGAGGAAGAGAGAGGGAAGGAGAGGGGAAGGAGGAGGAGGAGGAAAAGGAGAAGAGGGGAAAAGGGGAAAGAGGAGAGGAGGGAGGAGGAGGGGGAGGGGGGGGAGAGGCAGGGGGGAGGGGGGAGGAAGGGGAAGGAAAAGGAAGGAGAGAGGAAGGGGGAGGGAGGGAGGGGGGAGGGGGGGGGGAAAAAAGGGGGGGGGGGAGGGGGGAAAGGGGGAGAGGAGAGGGAGAGGAGGAGGGGGAGGGAGGGAGGGAGGGAGAGGGAGGGAAGGGGAGGTAGGGAGGGAGGGGGGGAGGGAGGGAGGGAGGAGGGGAGGGGGGGAGGGAGGGAGGAGGGGGGGGAAAGGGGGGGAGGGGGAAAGGGGGGGGGGAAAGGGGGGGAGGGGGGGGAGGGAGGGGAGGGAGGGGAGGGAGGGAGGGGGGAAAGGGGAAAAAAAAAAAGAAGAAAAAAGAGAGAGAGGGAGAGGGGGGGGGGGAGAGGGAAAAGAGAGAGAGAGAGAGAGAGAGAAAGGAAGGAAATATAAAGAAACTACAAACATATAAAAACAAAGACGTAACTAACAGACACACACAAGAACAAAGACACAGCCGACAGCCAGACACACGACCTTGCACGAGTCGAAACAGCCCTAGAACTTCCCGGATGTGACCTGCTAAGCCCTTCACACGAATCATCAACAAGTCCCTCTGATTGCAATGTTGTAAAGCCCTACTTAAGTCCGATTGGTAATAAGCAATTGACATACAAACGAGTCATTGACTTACTTGTTGCTAATTAGGGGCGATAAATTACGAGATGAAAGTGACACGTAGACATGCATTTATTGGTGGGGGGGAGGGGGAGGGGAGGGTAATTAGGAATATCCATTTGATGCCTTTTGTCTACCTGTTTACCTGTCTGTTTGGTTGTCTGTCTATATCTCTCGCTGTCTCGGTCTATTTTTCTCCATCTGTCTGTCTTCTTGTCCATTTCTTTTTTTTCTTTCTCTTCTCCCTCTCCCCTCTCTCTCCCTCTCCCTTCCTCTCCTCCTCCCTCTCCCTCCTCCCTCTCTCTTCTCTCCTCCTCCCTCCTCCTTCCTCCTTTCCTCCCCTCTCCCCTTCTCCTCCTCCTCTCTTCCCTCTCCCTCCCTCCTCTCTCTTCCCCCTTCCTCCCTCCCTCTTCCCCTCCCCTCCCCTCCTCCCTCCCCTCCTCCCCCCTCCTCCTCCCTCCCTCCCTCTCCCTCCCTCTCTCTCTCTCCCTCCCTCTCCCCCCCCCTCTCTCTCTCTCTGGCGGAAAAAGAATGGTCTCGGCGCTGAAGGGCTGCCCTCTCTCACCGGCCCCTGAGCGCCGAGACCTTCCTCTCCTCTTCCCTTCCCTGTCTCCATTCCTGGCTCTCTCCCTGGCTGGCGGGAAGGAAGGTCTCGGCGCTCAAGGGCACGGGGCCAGCCCGGGCCCCTGAGCGCCGAGACCTTCTTTCCCTGGAGGCTGGCTGGCGGGGGGGGGGGGGGGAAGGAGATCGGCGCTCAAGGGCCGGTGGAAGGAGGGCAGCCCTCGAGCGCCGAGACCTTTCCTCCTGCCAGCCAGAAGGGGAAGGAAGGTCTCGGCGGTGAAGGGCTGCCATCATCCCACTGGCCCTTGAGCGCCGATCCCCTCCTCCCGCCCGCCAGGCCCAGAGCCAGGGGGGGGGGGGGAAGAGAGGAGAGAGGCGCTCAGGGGCTGAAGCAAAAGGAAGGTCTCGGCGTCCAAGGGCAGGTGGGGGGGAGGCGGCCCTTCACCCAGATCCTTTTTTTGAGAGAGGGGGGAGGAGAGAGGGAAGGAAGGGAAGGAGAGGGAAAAGGGAGGGAGGGGAAAAGGGGGGGAGGGAGGAGAGGAGGGAGGGGAGGGAGGGAGAGGGAGGGAGGAGGAGAGGGAGGGAGGGAGGAGGAGAGGAGGGAGGGAGGGAGGGGGGAGGGAGGGGGGGAGAGGGAGGGAGGAGAGGGAGGGGGGGAAGGGAGGGGAGAGGGAGGGGGGGAGGAGGAGGGCGGGGGGAGAGGAGGGGGGGAGGAGAGGGGGGGAGGAGAGAGGGGAAGGGGGAGAGGAGAGGAGAGGGAGAGGAGGGGGGGGGAGAGGGAGGAGGAGGGAGGAGGGAGAGGGAGGGGGAAGGGGAGGAGGAGGAAAAGGGGAAGGAAAGGAAGAGGGGGGAGGGGGGGAGAGGGGAAGGAAGGAAGGAAGGAGGAGGAGAGGGAGGGGGGGAAAGGAGAGGAAGAGGAAAAAGGGAGGAGGAAGGAGGAAAGAAGAAAGGGAAAGGAAAGGGAAGGAAGAAGAAAGGTAAAAGGGAAGGAGGGGAGGAAAGAGGAGAGAGGGGAAGAGGGAGGGAAGGGAGAGAGGAAGGAAGGGAAGGAGGAAGGGAGAAAAGGAGGGAAAGGGGGGAAAAGGGGAAAGAAAGGAAGAAAAGGAGAAGAAGGGGAAGGGAAGAAGGGAGAGAGGAAGAGGGAAGGAGGGAAGGAAGGAAGGAAGAAGGGAAAGGAAGGGGAGGAAAGGAAGGAAGGGGGAAAAGGAAGGGAGGGAAAGGGAGAGGAAGAAAGGAAAGGAGGAGGGAAGAAGGGAAGGAGGAGGAGGGGAGAGGGAGGGAGGGAGAAAGGGAGAGGGGGGAGGAGGGGGGGAGGGAGAGGGAGGGGGGGAGGGAAGGAAAGGAGGGAGGGGAGGGAAAAAAAGGGGGAAAGGAGGGAGGGAGGAGGGAGGGAAGGAGGGAGGGAGGAAAGGGAAGGGAGGGAGGGAAAAGGGAGGGAAAGGGGGGGGAGGGGAGGAGGGAGGGAGGAGGGGGACAAGGTGGGGGGAGGAGGGAGGGAGGGAGGAAGGAAGGAAGGGGGAAAGGAGGGAGGAAGGAAAGAAAGAGAGGGAGAGGGAGAGAAGGAGAGGGAGAGAGAGAGAGAGAGAGAAAGGAAGGAAATATAAAGAAACTACAAACATATAAAAACAAAGACGTAACTAACAGACACACACAAGAACAAAGACGTAACTAACAGACACACACAAGAACAAAGACGTAACTAACAGACACACACAAGAACAAAGACACAGCCGACAGCCAGACACACGACCTTGCACGAGTCGAAACAGCCCTAGAACTTCCCGGATGTAACCCGCTAAGCCCTTCACACGAATCATCAACAAGTCCCTCTGATTGCAATGTTGTAAAGCCCTACTTAAGTCCGATTGGTAATAAGCAATTGCCATACAAACGAGTCATTGACTTACTTGTTGCTAATTAGGGGCGATAAATTACGAGATGAAAGTGACACGTAGACATGCATTTATTGGTGGGGGGGAGGGGGAGGGGAGGGTAATTAGGAATATCCATTTGATGCCTTTTTTTTTTTTTGCCTTGTTTTTTTTTTTTAATCATTGTTTTTTTTATGTCTGTCTGTGTATTTGTATGTCTGTCTATCTGTTTACCTGTCTGTTTGGTTGTCTGTCTGTGGGTCTGTTTATATCTCTCGCTGTCTCGGTCTATTTCTTCCCTTTTTTGTCGGGCTATTTCTTTTTTTTTCTTTTTTCTCCCCCCCTCCCTTTTTTTTTTTTTTTTATCTTTTTTTTCTTTTTTTTTTTTTTTTTCCCCTCTCCCTCCCTCCCCCCTTTCTCCCTCCCTGCCTCCCTCTCCCTCCCCCCCCCCTCTCTCTGGCGGAAGAGAGGTCTGGGCGTGCAAGGGCTGCCCTCCCCCCCTCCCCCCCCCGCCACCTGCCCTTGAACGCCGATCTCCTCTCTCCCTGGAGGCTGGCTGGCGGGGGGGGGGGGGAGGTCTGGGCGTCCAAGGGCACAGGGCCCCCCCCCCCTGGCTGGCTGGCCCTTGCACGCCGAGACCCTCCTCCCGCCAGCAGCCAGCCAGCCAGAGGGAAGAGAGGGTCTCGGCGCTGAAGGGCCGGAGGAAGGAAGGGTCTCGGCGTCCAAGGGCTGGCCTCTTTCACCGGCCCTTCCACGCCGAGACCGTCCTTCCTTTCCCGCCTCGAATGATCTGCAGCCAGGCCTCGAGCCAAAACGGGAAAGGAAGGCCTCGGCGCTCAAGGGCCCGGGGCCATCCCCCCCCCCCCCTGGCTGGCCCTCGAGCGCCGAGACCTCCTTCCTTTCCCGCCAGCCAGGCCCAGAGAAGGGAAGAGAGGGGGGGGGAGGAGAGGAGAGAGGCGCTCAGGGGCTGAAGGAAAAGGAAGGTCTCGGCGTCCAAGGGCAGGTGGGGGGGGGATGGCCCCGGGCCCTTGGACGCCGAGACCTTTCCTTTCCCGCCAGCCAGAGGGGGGGAGGGAGAGGGGAGTGGCGCTCGGGCCCGGCCATCCCCTGGCGCCCTTGCAGGACCTTCCTTGCCCCAGCCAGGCCCAGAGCCGGGGGGGGGGGGGATGGGCCTCAAGGGCTGGCGGAAAAGAGGAAGGATCTCCAAGGCGTAAAGGGCGGTGGGGGTGGGGGAGGGCCCCCCGGCCGACCCGAGACCTTTCCTTTTCCGCCAGAGAGGGGGGGGAAGAGGGGGAGGAGAGAGACGGAGAGAGGGAGAGGGGGAGGGAGAGGGAGAGAGAGAGAGAGAGAGAGAGGGGAGAGAGGGAGAGGGAGGGGAGAGGAGAGGGAGGGAGGGAGGGGAGGAGGGGAGAGGGAGAGAGGGAGGGGAGA
>NC_091554.1:890984-895984 GCF_042767895.1 Penaeus vannamei
TTCTCAGTTACATATTCATCAATCCTTTGTCATCGTTATTTCTTTATTCATATATTCATTCATTCATTTATTCACTTATTTATTGATCTGCCTTTGGATCTATAATTATTCATGTATTCTTTCATTGTTATTTTTCTATTTATTTATTTCAGTTCATTTTCTTATATATCTATTTCGCTATTTATTCATTTATATCCTTATATATTTATTTAATCACTTATTCATCTATTTATCTATCTATTTAAACACTCATTAATTTATTAATTTGCATAATCAGCTACTTTTTCTCAAGGCGAAAAAAACACTTAAGAAAAAAGTAAAAAAAAAAATATTAATAAATGGAGTCAAAATGAAATTGATGTTTTTTCTGTAAAAAAAATCGTAATTGTTGAAGATAAGAAAACAGAACAGAGGAGACAGAAGAGAAGAGGAAAGAAGTGAAAAAAACACGAAAGCGAAGTGGGAAGAAGAAGAAGAAGAAGAAAAAGAAGAAGAAGAAGAACAACAACAACAACAACAACAACAAGAACAAGAAGAAGAAGAAGAAGAAGAAGAAGAAAATGTTTGATAACGATGATTAATAACATACTGATAGTTTGATCATGATAATCCTTTGATTAAGAGGTTTCTGAAAGTAGTTTCGTGAACTGACAGAGTGGCAATGAAAGCTAATTAAAAATTGATAAGCTGGTGACGTACTAAATAATTATCGTCATTAAATGATGATGAATAGTATCTAAAATGCATTCATGCTATTTATGGCTGATCTATTAAGTGCTTTTCTGATGAATGAAATAAATATATGAAATAATTAAAATGGGATTGGTAATAAATTGAATATATTTACCTCTGGGGGAGATACGAATGTTAGTTACTAAGTCTATTTCTAATTCTATCTATTTATTCTTTGTCTATGTATTTATTTTCATTTATTGTGTCTTATTCCAATTTTATCTCTTCATTTTTCGTTTATCTATCTATTCTTTTTTTTATTAAAAGTCTGATTCCAATTCAATTTCTTCATTTTTTGTTTCTTTTCATTTTCATTCATTACAATATTAATTCCAATTTCATCTCTTTATTTTTTCTTTATCTACTTCCAATGTTATCAATCTATTTTTCGTTTATCTATTTATTTACATTTATTATAATTCTGACTCCAATGTTATCTCTTTATTTTTTGTTTATCTATTTATTTACATTTATTATAATTCTAACTCCAATGTTATCTCTTTATCTTTCGTTTATCTATTTATTTACATTTATTATAATTCTAACTCCAATGTTATCTCTTTATTTTTCGTTTATCTATTTATTTATTTTTATTATAATTCTAACTCCAATGTTATCTCTTTATCTTTCGTTTATCTATTTATTTACATTTATTATAATTCTAACTCTAATGTTATCTCTTTATTTTTCGTTTATCTATTTATTTACATTTATCATAATTCTAACTCCAATGTTATCTCTTTATTTATCTATTTTTTTCTTTTTTCAAGGATATAGAAGGAATAGAAAAATTTTCGTCTATTTATCTATTTTCTTTTTTTTCAAGGATATAGGAGGAATAGCATAGGAAGAGGAGAATCTCCACACTAAAGTTTGGTAAGTGTGCATAAGAGAGCTTGACAGAGGGGAGGGCTGTCAATATTTCTGGAGGGGAGAGGGAGGGAAAGGGGAAGGGGGGGGGGGGGGGCGGGGGAGAGAGGGAGAGAGAGAAGAGAGGGCGAGGAGGAGGGAGAGAGGGAGTGGGCGAGAGAGAGAGAGAGAGGGGAAGTGGAGAGGGAGGGCGAGGAAGAGAAGAAGGGGAGAGGGAGAGAGAGGAGAGGACGAGGGAGAAGAAGAGAGGGAGAGAGAGGAGAGAGCGAGGGAGAAGAGAGGGAGGGAGAAGGGGAGAGTGCGAGGGAGAAGGGGAGAGGAAGGGCGAGGAAGAGAGGAAGGAGAAGGGAGAAAGAGGGCGATAAAGAGAAGGAAGGAAACGGGAAGGAGAAGGAAGATCTTCAAAGGTGTTAATAAGACGAGCGTATGGCAGGGTGAAGGAGGAAGAGAGTGAGAATAACGACATGTTCGCAGATGATAACAATCCAACAATGCATGCGTTATGTGTGCAAATTATAAATATATTCGTATAATCATACTCCGAAATTAGTTTATCATTCTTATACATCTATATTAGTGTACCTTTTCTTCATAGACACATAAACATATCGTCTTCCATGTACACATTATAAGTGTATTCTTCTCCGAGTATACACATTAACACTGATGCATCATTCTCCATATAGACAGAAGTATATCGTTCCCCCATTAGCATATCAACCCCCAATTATGTACATACAAACGTATCTTTCACCATGTACAAGAACGCGAATGACCTGTTCTCCACATACTCACGTAAACAACATTATGAAGTCATCATGACCCTCCACAGAACATGTTTCGTGCGTGTTCTCACTCCACGTAAACAGACGCAGGTCATAAATCACACCATTATCAGCTGAGAAGCGAGGAAATGCTGCGTGATTCGTAAATATTACTTGGGGCTGTTTTAAACACGCGAGCGAGAGGCTTTGGGGGGGGGGGGGTTGTGTTTCTCGAGGGAGAGAGAGAGGGAGAGAGAGAGAGAAGGAGGGGGAGAGGGATAGGGATAGAGGGAGGGAGGGAAGGAGGAGAGGGAGGGAAGGAGGGAGGGAAGGAGGGAGGGAGGGAAGGAGGGAGAGAGGGAGGGAAGGAGGGAGGGAGGGAAGGAGGGAGGGAGGGAAGGAGGGAGGGAGTGAGAGGGATAGAGGGAAGGAGGGAGAGAGAGAGGAGGGGAAGAGGGATAGAGAGAGGGAAGGAGAGAAGGAGGGAGAGAGAGAAAATGAGGGGGGAAGGGATAGAGGGAGGGAAGGAGGGAAGGAGGGAGGGAGAGGAAATGAAGGGGGGAAGGGATAGAGGGAGGAGAGGGAAGGAAGGAAGGAGGTAAGGTAGAGAGGGAGGGGGAGAAGGATAGAGGGAGGGAAAGGCGGAAGACGGAGGTGAGCACAAGAGAGAGAGAGAAACAAAGAGAGAGAGGGGGGGGGGGCACACACGAAAAGAAAGTAATAAAGATTTAGAAGGATACAACCCTTCTAGTAATTCCAAGCAAGACAGAGAAACAGAGAGAGAGAGAGAGGGAGAGAGAGAGAGAGAGAGAGAGAGAGAGAGAGAGAGAGAGAGAGAGAGAGAGAGAGAGAGAGAGAGAGAGAGAGAGAGAGAAATAGAAAGAGAAAGAGAGTGAGAGAGAGAGAAAGAGAGAGACAGAGACAGAGACAGAGACTGAGACTGACAGAAACAGACAGAAAGAAAGAAAAAAGCTAAAAAGAAAAGACCTTGAACCACCACACAAATCTCCCATTTTCTTCTCCTGTCATTCATTCGATTTCCTAATAACCATAAAGGTAACCAAAACGACATACTTGCCCTTCTCTACCACAAGGCAACTCCCGCTTCTACCTGTACCTCACGTCAGCTGATAATTACACTTTTATGTCGGCTTTTAAGAGTGTAAATTAGAGGGCAAGAGATACTGTTAATCGTCCATCTTGCTGTGTCACGTGACCTGGTCGATTTCGGTGTTATTATCTCAGTGTAAATATCTCTCTACGGTCTATGTTACCGAATGACATGGTGGTTTTCGAATAAAAGAGGTTTTTCTGTCTTTCTGTTTGTGAATGTTTGTCTAATTGGAGTTTCTTTTTTTTCACTGTCTCTTTGTCTGTCTGTCAGTCTGTATTTTTGTCTGTCTGTCCGTCTCTGTCTCCCTCCCTCCCTATCTCTCTCTCTCTCTCTCTCCCTCGCTCCGTCTGTCTGTCTCTCTCGCTCTCTCTCTCTCTTTCTGTCTGTCTGTCTGTCTGTCTGTCTGTCTGTCTGTCTGTCTGTCTCTCTCTCTCTCTCTCTCTCGTTCTCGCTCTTTTCCTCTCTCTATCTATCTGTCTGTCTGTCTCTCCCTCTCTCTCTCTCTCTCTCTCTCTCTCTCTCTCTCTCTCTCCCTCTCTCTATCGATCTATCTGTCTCTCTCCCTATCTATCTATCTCTCACTCCCCATCTATCTCTCCATCTATCTCTATTCATCCTCATATCTATCTATCCGTCTCCCAATCTATCTGCCTACTCCCATGCACACTGGCCATCAAAGAGGCACGTTTTTGCATTAGCCAAATTAAAAAACGTTGCGTAATTTGGGGAAAATGTCTCTTGGCGAATGAAAACTGACTGAAGAGACGTTTGGGAGGATTAAGTGTATTATTTTTTATTCATGGAAAGGGGAGAGGAAGAGGGGAGATTCTTCGCTCCTTCCTATCCCCACCGTCTTCGTCTTTTTCTTTGGGTTTTTATTTTATTTTCTATTTTTTTATTTTTTTTATGTTAATTTTTTATTTTTTTTCTTCATTTACATTTGCAGTTTTTTTTCTTTCATTCTTTCCTTCTTCGTCTTCTAATTATAATTCCCTCTCACCTTCTTTTTTTTCTCCTTCTTCTTTCTCCCCCTTTTTCTCCTTCTTCTTCTTCTTCTTCCTTTCCTTCTTCTTCTTCTTTATGACATGGATTGACCTGGATTCTATCACTATTAATGACGACAACTTCGAAAATAAAACTGAATTACATTATTCACCAACAGGATACCGTTCTATAACTTTACTGATATCATTAGCATTACAGTTAATAAATTCCTTTATCATTCCTTGTTGTCGCAAAGGTAATATCTCAATATCTTGATTCTTAAATCAAATTCACTTCATTAAATCAGGCATCCTGCAGTGTATCCTGGATGGTAATTAGAGGATGATGATGATGAATAATGGCGATGAGGATGATGGTGATAGGACTGATGATAAAGATGATGAATATGATGATAATGATTTCGAAAATGATAATGATCAAAATGATGATTATATTAATAATGAACATGATAATAACAATGACAATAGTATTTATAATGATGATAATAATAAAAAACAATAATTGTAATAATAATA
>NC_091554.1:918484-923484 GCF_042767895.1 Penaeus vannamei
TTCCATAATGCATGAGCTTGGTGCGGTACGACATTTGGACAGCAACCCGGCAGCGTTTTGACTTGGCTATTTCTCTTGGAGCGAAATGTTCATGGGTGGTTGGCTGGCGGGTGATTATGGTGTGCATCGGAGGCGGAATAAATAATAATTTGGGTTTTATGTTTCTTGGTTGTTTTCAGTTTGATATGCTTATTGGTTGGTGTTGTTGGGGATTTCATTAATTGTGGAATGTTTTTGTTGTTGTTTTTCTTGGTAATTAGATACGGGTTGTACTTCGTTTTGCACAGTACACAGAGAAAAACAAAAGCTGTAATATATTTGCAATATCTATCTCAAAGCTGGAATCAAAGCTATTTCCAGGTTGAAAAAGACAATTAGGGGTTATCAGGTCATTTATCCATTTAATTCTAAAAGTAA
Source organism: Penaeus vannamei (assembly GCF_042767895.1). Classification (NCBI taxonomy): domain Eukaryota; kingdom Metazoa; phylum Arthropoda; class Malacostraca; order Decapoda; family Penaeidae; genus Penaeus; species Penaeus vannamei. Next base: position 918,902 of record NC_091554.1, read on the forward strand.
AACAACTTCATATAATCTTATAGTAATTTATTTAGTCTAATCAACCAAGAGTACAAAATGAATGTGCAGTACGAAAAGTTTGACGGTGGTCTGGCAGCGACGCTTGTGTTTCCCGACCTCCTCAGTCTTCATTCAGCGAGCAGAGAGGAAGGAGCTCCTGGGATTTTGCGGGATTTTAGGGGTTGATCTATTTCATAAGCTTCCTCGATGGTTGGGTTATTTCCAGAATATATGAATAATTGAAGCATTGGGCATTCGTTCATAATTTTCGCTTGACATTCTCCAATTCTCCCTTTTAACTATTTCATTCTCGGTTCCCCTCCTCTCTCTGCCTTTCATTTCCTCTTCTTCCTTTACTTTATCCTCCTTTTTTTCCCCTGTGTATCCATTTCCTCCTCCGTCCCCTTTGTTTATGATTCCTTCCTCTCTCGTCATTTGGTGTTTCGTTTATTCCACTTTCCTTCTTTTTCGTTTGTTCTCTGTTCCTCTCTAGTGCTTCTTCTCTCTATTGGCCTTTCTCTCTCTCTCTCCTTCCCTTTCTACCTCGTCTTTACCCCCCCCTCTCTTTCTCTCTCTCTCTCTCTCTCTCTCTCTCTCTCTCTCTCTCTCTCTCTCTCTCTCTCTCTCTCTCTCTCTCTCTCCCAATACCTAATTACTTTTTACTCCAACTTATCGTTATTATTTTTATCATCATGATTATCGTTCCACCTCTACACATATTCGACATTGCTACCAACAGTATTTCCTTTGTCATAATATTTTCATCATCCTCATTATTACTACTATCAAAATTTACAGTGATTTTCGTATTTCATTTCCAGCATCTGCAAAAAAAAAAAGAAAAAAAAAAGAATAATAATTATAATAATGATTATAATAATAATGATAATGATAAATGAATAATGTAATTAGTAAATGATGATGATGACGTGATATTGATGATGATGGTAAGAATGATGATAGTAATGATGATGATGAATGATGCAATAAATGATGAATAAATGATGATGATGATAATAATAATATTAATAATAATAATAATAATAATAATAATAATAATAATAATAATAATAATAATAATAATAATAATAATAATGATAATAATGATGATAATAATGATAATAATAATAATGATAATAATAAAAATAATAATAATAATAATAATAATGATAATAATAATAATAATGATAATAATGATAATAATAATAATAATGATAATAATAATAAATGAATAAATAAATAGATTTTGGCAAATAAAAGACTCATGAGCACTGCGTATATTCACTTAAATTGCATTTTCAATATGATAGACCTTACAGTATTATAATAACTCATGAATGTCAAATGAAGATGTCAGATGGGATAATTTTTATGGCATTTCAGGAGTGTCCAAAATATATATTGTTTCATTCAATATTTAATGCTTTCATACATTTGTATCCATTTTAAATTCCTTTCCATTGTCTTTCCATTTTTTTTTTTTTTTTTTTTTTGGTGTTTCTCTTTCTTTATCATTTTATCCTTTTATTCTCTTCTTCCTCTTTTGGTAATTATTTTGTTTGGCATAATAGTAGTAGTAGTAGTAGTAGTAATAGTAGTAGTAGTTGTTGTAATAGTTGTCGTATTAGTACTTAAAGTAGTAACAACATCATAATTACTGAAATTACCAACATCAATATAATTATTTTCATCATTAATACTGATTACACATTTCTTATGAATATGATTTCCATATCAATATGAGTTTTGAGGAAGAGAAAATTAAGGAAAAAAGTAATAATACTAATAAAAAGAGGAAGAAGAAGAAAAAAGAGAAGGAGAAAAGAAGAAAAGAAAAAAGAAAATATAAAGAAAAAATAACAAAAAAGAAAGAAAAACAAAAAAACAAAAACGCGAAAAGAGAAGAAAAGGAGAAAAAAAAGTTAATAAGTATGATAACCGTCACCGTATAATTAGGACTATAAGGTAATTAATTTTCAGAACAATTTTTTTTTTCGTTTTTCTTTTGTTTTTCTTTTGATCTTTCGTTTTTCACTCTCCAATCAAGTCTCTTTTTTTCTTTCTGTTTTGTCCTTTTTCTATATATATTCTTTATTTTTGTGTTTATTCTCCTCTTTACTTATTTCTCTCTCTTTTATAAAGTTATGTATACGTTCTTCTATGTTTCAATGTTTTAATCGTAAACAAAAAGAAATTAATTAATAAACCAATGATAAATCAATATAAACAAAATGAAATTAATTATAAAATCTTCAATGATAAACTTTAACAAAGAATTACCAAGTGAATAGAAAAATCAAGTGAATAAAAAAATATAGACGTAGACAAAGAAAGGAATAGTTAATGATAATGGTAAGAATTTCCCCCAAAATTAATAGCGGTCGTTTCTCATCTGTGAACCATACACCTCATTTAACAGCGAAACAACTCTGCAATAATGTGTTTGCAATTGCAACCGCGGCCGCTGACTGCCTCTACATTGTGGCTAAAATTCATACATTCTCTCTCACTCTCCTTTTTCATTCTCTCTCTCTGTGTCTGACTGCCTCTCTCTCTTACTCTCTCGCTCTTTCTCTTTCTTTCTTTCTCTCTCTCTCTCTCTCTCTCTCTCTCTCTCTCTCTCTTTCCTCTCTCTCTCTCTCTCTCTCTCCCTCTCTCTCTCAATCTCTTACACTCTCTCTTTCTCTCTCCTCTCTCTTTCTCTCTCTTTCTCTCTCTCTCTCTCTCTCATCTATCAATCAATCTATCTATCTATCTTTTCTATCTGTCTCTATCTCTCTCTCTCTCTCTCTCTCTCTCTCTCTCTCTCTCTCTCTCTCTCTCTCTCTCTCTCCTCTCTCTCTCTCTCTCTCTCTCTCTCTCTCTCTCTCTCTCCCTCTCTCTCTCTCTCTCTCTCTCTCTCTCTCTCTCTCTCTCTCTCTCTCTCTCTCTCTCTCTCTCTCTCTCTCTCTCTCTCTCTCTCTCTCTCTTACACTCTCTCTTTCTCTTTGCTCTTTTGGTGTATTTACGCATAATAAAATTTTACGAATACTAAATTCGGAAAGTTTATGATAATACCAATATTGTGAATGCAAATATCCCCGTGCAATAGCTGGCTCCGTGCAACAATGAAAAAATAATCATTTGCATATGCATACGAGATCGGGTCAGTGTGAGTCGGTGAGTTTGTTTTAATGTATTCCAAATTGTTTAATCTACTTACACAAAGGTTTCAGATCGGGATTAGGGAGGGAGGATGCTGTCTGACTTGGTTATTTTTTGTTGTTGTTGTTATCGTCTGTATCACCGTCGTCTTCAGTTGCAAGCATGGTCATCATCTTCGTGATTATCGTTTATTATCCTCGTCATCTTTTGTCATCATCGTCACTATTGTCACCACAATTGTCATTATCGTCATCATCATCATCATTATCCTTAACGTCATCATCATCATCGCCATTATCAACCCTCCTCCTCCTCAATTTCATCATTATCATCATCAACATCATCATCATCATTATCATCATCGTCACCTTCCTCTTCATTTTCCTCCTCCTCATCATCACCATCAACATCATCATTATCATCTTCCTCATTTTCCTCCTCCTCTTCCTCATCATCATCAACATCATTATCACCTTCATCCTCATCCTCCTCCTCCTCCTCCTCATCATCATCATCATCATAATCATCATCATCATCATCATCATCATCAACATCAGATCACCACCACAAACACTCTAAAGTTGTCACTATTTGCACACGTCGATACACACCTACATCTCTTTGCATACCATCAATACAAAAAAAATATTTTCTGCATCTTGGTAAAACCTCTTTTAACTTTCTTCCGCTCTAAACCATCGCCAAGAATCAAACAGTCATTACTAACTTCATCATATTCATTCCATAAATCATTTTTAATATTCCTGTCCGACATATTATGACGATCATTAGTTGTCATGGTATTGTGGTGGAAGAAGGTATTCTATTGAGACTGATTAATGTTATTTCTATTAATTCTCTGCATTAGTATTATCCGAGCAACCACACACCTCGGTGCATGTACGTATATATATATATATATATATATATATATATATATATATATATATATATATATATATATATATATCAAGAAGAGGTGGATCAATACGGCCGTGAAGAATCGCATGTTTATTAGCAAACGTTTCGAAGGCTTCAGCAGTGCTTCATTGTCAATGCTGCAATAACCAGACAATAGGGTCAATTAGACAATGTAAATGAAAAAGTACATTCTGGTTTTAGGAAACAACGTGAAACTAAATGATATAAAACACAGTGATAAAAACACGAAAGAATACGAAAAATACGAATACAAACAAAGTACATAAACTCAGAACAAGGATATAAATACAAAAATACAATTTATAAATATGGAATGCACAAGAAAGTCAAAAACTAACCAAAAATAGGTGATTTATGGTGATGGGCAGTCAGTGTGTAAACAAGGGAGTTGCTGTCGTTATGTTGTTCAACTCCGGTTTCATCTTTTTAATTAGCAAGGATTCTGAGGTGATGAGGTCTTGCCGTGAGGAGTGGGAGGACAAAATACTGAAATCAGT
>NC_091554.1:935984-941937 GCF_042767895.1 Penaeus vannamei
AGAGGGAGGGAAGAGGAGTGTAGGGAGAGAGGGAAGGGAAGAGAGGGAGGGAGACAGGAAGGGAGAGGGAGGGAGCCAGGGAGGGAGAGAGGGAGGGAGACAGGAAGGGAGAGGGAGGGAGCCAGGGAGGGAGAGGGAGGGAGACAGGAAGAGAGAGGGAGGGAGACAGGAAGGGGAGAGGGAGGGAGCCAGGAAGGGGAGAGGGAGGGAAGAGGAGTGTAGGAGAGAGGGAAGGGAAGAGAGGGAGAGGGAGGGAGACAGGAAGGGGAGAGGGAGGGAGCCAGGAAGGGAGAGGGAGGGAGACAGGAAGGGAGAGGGAGGGAAGAGGAGTGTGGGACAGAGGGAAGGGGAGTGAGGGAGAGAGGGAGTGAAAAGGAGACAAGAATTAATGGAAAAGGAGGGAGGGAGAGTAAGGATGGAAGAGGAGTGTGGGAGTGCGGGAGAGAGGGGGGGAAAGGGAGAAAGGAATTAATGGAAAAGGAGAGTGGGAGAAAGGGAGGATGGGAGAGGGAAAGAGGTAGAGAAATAAGGAGAAGGAGAAAGAGTAGGAGAGAGAAATGATTGAATGAGGAAGAAGCAAAGAAAAAGACGAAAAATTAGAAAATAAGAGAGCGCAGGAAAGGAAAAAAGGAAATAGCAAGAGAAGTAAAGAAAGAGAACGAAAGCAGAATAACAAGAGAGAGCAAAAGCGGGGATATAATAAAGCACACGAGAGCGTTTAATCTCGAAATTGAGCATTTCACTTGTATCTAGCCATCGCCAGTGTAAAACCCCTTTGCTTGGAGCGAGTCAAACGAACCAGACGCTGCTCTTGCTGGAAGGGGGGGGGGGAGAAGGGAGATGAAGAGAGGGAGGAGGGATGTGGATGAAGAGAGGGAGGAAGGAGGGAGAGGGAGCGTTGAAGGAGGGAGGGAGAAGGGAGATGAAGAGAGGGAGGAGGAAGGCGGGAGGGAGATGGAGAGAGGGAGGGGGGAGAAGGAGAGTTGAAGGAGGGAGGTAGATGAAGAAGGGGAGGAGTGAAGGAGGAGGGAGATGAAGAGAGGGAGGAGGATGGCGGGAGGGAGATGGAGAGAGGGAAGAGGGAGAAGGAGAGTTGAAGGAGGGAGGTAGAGGAAGAGAGGGAGGAAGGAAGGAGAAGGGAGATGAAGAGAGGGAGGGGGAAGGCGGGAGGGAGAAGGAGAGAGGGAGGAGGATGGCGGGAGGGAGATGGAGAGAGGGAGGAGGAGGGAGAAGGAGAGTTGAAGGAGGGAGGTAGATGAAGAGGGGGAGGAGTGAAGGAGAAGGGAGAGGAAGAGAGGGAGGAGGAAGGCGGGAGGGAAGTGGAGAGAGGGAGGAGGGAGAAGGGAGTTGAAGGAGGGAGGTAGATGAAGAGAGGGAGGAAGGAGGGAGAAGGAGAGTTGAAGGAGGGAGGGAGAAGGGAGATGAAGAAAGGGAGGAGGGAGGGAGAAGGAGAGTTGGAGGAGGGAGGGAGAAGGGAGATGAAGAAAGGGAGGGAGGGAGGGAGAAGGAGAGTTGGAGGAGGAAGGAAGACGAAGAGAGGGAGAGAGAAGGAGAGTTGGAGGAGGAAGGAAGACGAAGAGAGGGAGGGAGAAGGAGAGATGAATGAGGGAGGAGACATTGAGAAGGGTGTAGAGTGGAGAAAGGACGAGAAATGGAGATAGAGAAGGGAAGAAGGAAATGGAGGTGATGGAAGGAAGGGCACAGAGGAAGAGGTGACGAGGTACGAAATATATGGGAAGCGCGAGAGGAAGGAAGAGAAAGGGGGAAACAAAGAGAGAAGCAATAAATTGATGAGAGAGAAGGAGGACGAAAGGAAGATAGGTGAGGAAGGAGAGAGTCAGAGGAGACAGGAAAGAGGAATCGGATGAGGAGTGGGGTTCACTGAGAGGGAGAATGGGAGAGGGAAAAGAAGAGGGAGAGGGAAGGGAGTGGGAAAAGAGGGGAGGGGGAGGAGGAAGAGGAGAAGGAGAAGGGAGATGAAGAGAAGGAGGGAGAGTGGGAAGAGGAAAGGGAGAGGGAGGGGAGTAGGAGGAGGAAGGGGAAAGGGAGGGGAGTAGGAGGAGGAAAGGGAGGGGAGGTGTAGGAAGAAGGGAAGAGGGAGAAGAGAGAGAGAGAGAGAGAGAGAGAGAGAGAGAGAGAGAGAGAGAGAGAGAGAGATAGATAGAGAGAGAGAGAGATAGAGAGAGAGAGAGAGAGAGATGGAGGGAGGGAGAGGAGAAAAGAAGACAGAGAGACAGGGTGAGTAGAAAAGGGGAGAGAGAGAGAGAGAGAGAGAGAGAGAGAGAGAGAGAGAGAGAGAGAGAAAGAGAGAGAGGGAAGGGGAAAGGGAGAGGGAAGAGGAAGGGGGGGGGCGTGTCTGCATCTCTAGCTTGGGCTAAAACCGACCCCTCGTTCCTCTCCTCTCTGCGAAGACGTCGACACAATACTCAACTTCCTTCGGCAATTATTTTCCATTTTTTCTTTCTTTCCTTTTTTTATCAATCTTATCATTATTATTAATATCATCATTTTCGTTTATGTTATTATCATCGTTGTGCATGTTATTAATGTTATCATTATCATTGTTATTATTATTGTTGTTGTTGGTATTATTATTATTATTATTATTATTATTATTATTATTATTATTATTATTATTATTATTATTATTATTATTATTATTATTATTATTATTGTCATTATTATCAATATTATCATTACTATTATTATCATTATTATCAATATTATCATTACTATTATTATCATTATTATTATTATTATTATTATTATCATTATTATCATTATTATAATTATTATTATCATTATTATTATTAATATTATTATTACTATTACTATCATTATTATTATTATTTTTATTATTATTATTATTATTATTATCATTATTATTATTATTATTATCATCATTATTATCATCATCATCATCATTATTGTTATTATCACTATTGTTTTCATTATCATTATCATTGTCATTATTTTCCTTATTATTGTTATATTCTTTATAATTATCATTATTATTATTATTATTACTACTATTACTCTTATCTTTATTATCGTTACTGTCGTTATTATTATCATTATCATCTTCATTATCATTATTATCCTATTTATCATCAACATCATCATTCCCATCACCATTATCATCATTTTAGGTAAATAAATAAACAAATAAAAGCTTTAAAAATTTTTTTAAACGATATTCATTAACTTTAAAGTCATTTCAGATACCATTTATCAACACACCCGAACATCACTGTGAAATGGCTCTCACCCCCTCCCCCCCCCCCCCCAAAAAAAAAGAAAAAAAAAAGAAAAAAAACATAAATAAATAAATAAACACAAAATGGATACGATTTTATCATCACTTATCAGTTTAATTGATCATAACTGTGAGATTTCGTGTCGTATTAGACCCGTCTTTATATCTCATCAAATGTTAATTAATACTAATACATTGTCAACACGCAGACATCACCATGGAGACGGAGAATGACGGTGTTTTGGGATCTTACGAAAGAGGAGAGAGAGGAGGGACGAAGGAAGGGGTGGAGAGAAAGAGGGAGAGGGAGAGAGAGGGGCGAAGGAAGGGGTGGAGAGAAAGAGAGAAGGAGAGAGAGAGGGGGGAAGAGAGAGAAATGAATGAGGGGAAGAGAGATGGAGATAGAGGGAGCGAAGTGAGAAAGGAGGGATGAGGAAGGAGTGGAGAGATAGAGAGAGGGAGAGAGAGAGGAAGAGAGAGAGGGAGGGATGAAGGAAGGAGTGGAGAGAGAAAGAGGGAGGGAGAGAGAGAGGGGGAGGCGAAGAGAGAAAGGAGGGACGAAGGAAGGAGTGGAGAGAAAGGGGAGAGGAGAGAGAGAGAGAGAGGAGGAGAGAGAGAGGAGGGACGAAGGAAGGAGTGGAGAGAAAGAGGGAGAAGGAGAGAGAGAGGGGGAGGAGAGAGAGGAGGGACGAAGGAAGGAGTGTAGAGAAAGAGGAGAAGGAAGAGAGAGAAATGAGGAGGGGAAGAGAGGAGATGGAGATAGAGAGAGAGAGGGAGGGAGGGGAAGAGGAGAGAGAGAGAGAGAGAGAGGGGGAGGGAGAGAGAGAGAGAGAGAGAGAGAGAGAGAGAGAGAGAGAGAGAGAGAGAGAGAGAGAGAGAGAGAGAGAGAGAGAGAGAGAGAGAGAGAGAGAGAGAGAGAGAGAGAGAGAGAGAGAGAGAGGTGGGAGGGTGAGCGAAAGAGAGAGAATGAATTTAGGAAAGGACAGAGTTGAATGCGGATGAGAGATAGAGAGAGAAAGAAAGAAAAGTTATTTTGATAAAGAAGACAGAAGCAAAAAGGAGGTAGAGGAAATGAAAGTAAGAGCAAGACAAATCTCTTCTTTCTTCTTCTGTATATATCTTCTTATACTTTCTTCTTTTCTTTCTTTCTTCATATATATATATATATATATATATATATATATATATATACATCTATCTATATTTCTTCTTCTCTCTCTCTCTCTCTCTTCCTCTTTCTCTCTATCTCTATCTCTATCTATCTATCAAGTTAGCTATCTATTTATTTACCCATCTGTCTGCCAGTTTGTCTTCGATCTCCCCATAATTTCTCTTTCTCTTTCTCTCTCTGACATTCTCTCCGTCTTCCTCTCCCATCCTTCTTCTCCCGTTCCCTTTTGCATAACGATTTCTTTTTATCCTCTATTTCCTAACGAGACTAATCAGATTTCAAAATAAAAGTTTACGAATAGGAAAGAAATAAAGGTCTGATCAAAGCTTGTACAGATTATAGAGCTTGTTTATCTATCTTTTACTCTGTCGTTTCATGTTGCAAGATCGCATCCTGTTGCAAGTGAAATCGTAAGGTATTATCTGATCTTATTTCAATTAAATTCAAAGGATTATAATGGCAGAGAAAGTTGTAAAGAGGACTGGATTTTCATCTAATACGGAAATTCTGATTGTGAAAGTTGTTGTTAAATAGAGATTTTCGAATACGGGAGAATATATGACTTTTAGATTTATATTGTTTATGTATTTGTGTATTGTGTCATGTTGTGGTATTCACACTCGCTCCGCCCCCCCCCCCCCCCCCGCCGTCTCCGCTTCCCCTTCCCCTGTTTCTTCCCTCTTCCCCTCTTCATTTCCCTTTCCTTTATCCAGCATCTTCCTCTATTCTTCTCTTCCTTCCTTCCCTTCCCCCGTACGCAACTCCTTCTCACTCCCTCTTCTCTCCACCCCTCCACTTCCCCTTTCCTGAGGCCCCCTTCTCTATCTCTCCCCTCCTCCTCCTCCTCCCTCCTCTTCTTCTATCTTCCCCTCCCTCCTCCTACTCCTCTTCTATCTCCTCCTCCTCCTCCTTCCTCCATTTCTACCTCCCCTCCTTCCTCCCTCTTCCTTCCTCCCTCCCTCCCTCCTCCTCCTTCCTCTTCCTCATCTTCCCTCCCTCCCTCCCTCCACACCTTCTCCCTTAACTCTTTCTCCCCCCCTCCCCCCTTCACCCTCTCCCTCCTCCTCCTCCTCCTCCTCCTCTTCCTCCTCCTCCTTCCTCCTCCTTCTATCTCCACCCCCTCCCCTTCCCTCCCCCTCCTCCTCCTCCTCTTCCCTCCCCCCCTCCATGCCTTCCCCATACCCCCTCAACCCTCCCCCTCCCCCTCCTTCTCCCCCTCCCTCTCCCCCTCCTCTATCCTCCTCCACCAACGATAGGAGATAATCCACGGCCAGGCAGGACCGCCCCCCCACCACGCCCCCCCCCCTGGTGATACGAGGGGGGTGGGGTGGGGGGGGGGGTTCAATGGTCTTCTTGGGCGTCTTAGAATTAACGGATTATATCTTCAGAGTCGGTGCTTCGGGCTGGGTGAAAGGGAAGTCGGGAGGTGGGGAAGGGGAGGTCGGGAGGTGGGGGGGGGATAGAGGGGAAGGGGATAGAGGGGAGGGGAGGTCGGGGAGAGGGGTTGGGAAGTCGGGGATAGGTAT
>NC_091554.1:990501-993001 GCF_042767895.1 Penaeus vannamei
ATATATATATATATATATATATATATATATATATATAGATGAGATTATCTTTCACATATTCAAATTCATCATATTTTATTCAATACTTGTACCGTTATCATATTAGTGTTTTTCATATGGCAATTTTATTTAAATGTAAATGTAGGCCTATTTTAACAGCATTTACTGTATCGTTAAATCTTGTGAGTAGCATAACCTAACGCTTTTTAAGGCTCATGGGACTGGGAATGAATTTATTCCTCTGTTAAGTGTGTAATATTTTATTCAATAAAGATATCATAAACAAGTGGCATACCATTATGGAAATCACAGCAATAAAAACAATAATCTAAATAAGAAATGTTCTCTAATAAAGCAATTCATATATGAATTTGATTCTATATACCCTCCCTTTTCCTACTAATCAAGTTATATTAATAAACAAAATAAAAATATACGTGAGACAGAATCGAGACCCTCACACCCAGTCTAACAGTATTCTTTCCATGATTTTACCCAGGCCATAAGCCGATCATTCCCCTTTCTTTTCATCTTTATAACTTTCCATCTCTTACACTTCGCTCTAATGACTAATTCCATTCTCTATCTATTCCCTGATAATCACAGGAACTATCAGATGCGACTACTTCCCGTTATTGTATCCACGGACCGCTAAAAATAACTAAATAACTAACATTATTTTCCCCTGGCAAGGCATTATAGCTCTTCTCGCTGCATGCTCCACCCTTTCTCCTCTCTGTTACATAGAGAAAGGCCAGGACTCATCGGGATTATCATGGATCAACTCAAAAGGATTTAAATATTACGTTAATACACTTATCAAACATTACAATCTATTATATGAGGGTAAAACGAGATTTTAAATACCAGCACTAAGCTTACCTGTTACATGGAGGAAGACCAGGACTCGTCTGACAAGAAATCGTTAAAATAACAAGTTCACTGCTCCCAAATGAATTGTTAACATTTAAACAAACCATTTATAAATGAGTGTTATAATTTACTCTATTTGTTAGAACATTGAATTTTGCTATATTGATAGGCCTTTAGATTTATAAAAATGTGTAAACAAATGCTTTAGTGACGGATATGCATCTTTGAAATCAGAAACAGTGCACCTTTTTAAATGACGAATAAATAATGATCTCGACGTATATATACATTTATATATGTATATATGTGTGTGTGTGTCTGTATGTGCGCATATATACACATATGCATATATATATATATATATATATATATATATATATATATATATATATATATATATATATATATATATATATATATACATGACCATATATATATACATACACACACACACATATATATAGAGACAGAAAGACAGAAATAAACAGAGAGCGACAGAGAGAGAGAGAGAAAGACAGAGGGATAGAGAGGCAGACAGAGATAGAGAAAAGAAGAGACAGAGAGAGAGAAAATGAGAGGCACAGAGAAAGATTGAGAGGGAGAGAGGTAGACAGACATATAGATTTATAGATTGATAGATATACAGACAGCCAGATAGGTAGATATGTAGCTAAACAGACAGAGACAGAGAGAAAGAGATAGATAGAGAAACTCAGATAGACAGATAAATGAATAGATAGATAAAAAAGGAAGGAAAAGGAGAGAATGTGCGAGAAAGACCGAAAAAGAGACAGTATGTAGATGTACTGTACATATTTCTTCCTGTACAGTAAAGGGAAAGGGGGAAAAAGAAGGGAACGCATATATTACGCAAAAAGGCAAAGCCAAATGGACTCCATTCCATCTCTAAAAAAAAAAAAAAAAAAAAAAAAAAAAAAAAGGAGCTGTAGAAAATGAAGAAACTTCATTGTAGAAATTAATGGTGAATCTTGTGTGTCTGTATTCGATAAATAATTAACCAGAATGTCTTTTTTTGCGCGTTCTGTAGGTTATTATTGTTATTGTTATTGCAGTTGTTTGTTATTTCTTATATTGTTTGAAACTTATTATTGATATCATAATCATTATCATTGTCATTATAATTATCATTGTCATGATCATCATCAGTATCATCATCCACAACCGCATTATCATCATCATCATTCTCATCATCATCATCATCATATTTACTTTTATCATTAATATTATCATTATTATTATTCACATACAAAAAATATAATTTCCTAAAAAGATTTTTCTTCGCAGGCAATTTCAAATGTAATTGTATTTCTAACTGGGTATTTACGTACAAGCTGTGTCCGCGAACGAAAGGGGGAGAGAGAGAGAGAGAGAGAGAGAGAGAGAGAGAGAGAGAGAGAGAGAGAGAGAGAGAGAGAGAGAGAGAGAGAGAGAGAGAGAGATAAAGAGAGAGAGAAATAGAGAGAGAGAGAGAGAAAGAGAGAAAAAGAGAGAGAGAGAGAGAGAGAGAGAGAAAGCGAGAGAGAGAGAGAGAAAGAAAGAACGAAAGAAAGAGAGAGAAAAAAAACAATACAAACAAACAAACAAAAACTAGATTAAAAAACCTACC
>NC_091554.1:1004157-1006657 GCF_042767895.1 Penaeus vannamei
CAGTATTTTTTCCCAAAGATTTTCCCGGGGGCCCCAAAACCCGATCTTTCCCCCTTTTTTTTCATCTTTATAATCTTCCATCTCTTACACTTTGCTCTAATGACTAATTCCATTTCATTCATTCCCTGATAATCACAGGAACTATCAGATGCGACTACTTCCCGTTATTGTATCCACGGACCTACAAAAATAACTAAATAAATCAATATCATTTTCCCCTGGCAAGGCATTATAGCTCTTCTCGCTGCATGCTCCACCCTTTCTCCCTTCTGTTACATAGAGAAAGGCCAGGACTCATCGGGATTATCATGGATCAACTCAAAAGGATTTAAATATTACGTTAATACACTTATCAAACATTACAATCTATTATATGAGGGTAAAACGAGATTTTAAATACCAGCACTAAGCTTACCTGTTACATGGAGGAAGACCAGGACTCGTCTGACAAGAAATCTGTTAAAATAACAAGTTCACTGCTCCCAAATGAATTGTTTAAAACATTTAAAACAAACCATTTATAAATGAGTGTTATAATTTACTCTATTTGTTAGAACATTGAATTTTTTGCTATATTGATAGGCCCCTTTTAGATTTAAAATAAAAATGTGTAAACAAATGCTTTAGTGACGGATATGCATCTTTGAAATCATCAGAAACAGTGCACCTTTTTTTAAATGACGAATAAATAATGATCTCGACGTATATATACATTTATATATGTATATATGTGTGTGTGTGTCTGTATGTGCGTGCATATTATATACATATATGTATATATATATATATATATATATATATATATATATATATATATATATATATATATATATATATATATATATATATATACATGACCATATATATATATACATACACACACACACATATATATAGAGACAGAAAGACAGAAATAAACAGAGAGCGACAGAGAGAGAGAGAGAAGACAGAGGGATAGAGAGGCAGACAGAGATAGAGAAAAGAAGAGACAGAGAGAGAGAAAATGAGAGGCACAGAGAAAGATTGAGAGGGAGAGAGGTAGACAGACATATAGATTTATAGATTGATAGATATACAGATGTTCACAGATAGGTAGATATGTAGCTAAACAGACAGAGACAGAGAGAAAGAGACATAGAGAAACTCAGATAGACAGATAAATGAATAGATAGATAAAAAAGGAAAGGGAAAAAGGGGAGAGAATGTGCGAGAAAGACCGAAAAAGAGACAGTATGTAGATGTACTGTACATATTTCTTTCCAAAGGCAAAGGGAAAGGGGGAAAAGAGAAGGGGGAACGCATATATTACGCAAAAGGCAGCCAAATGGACTCCATTCCAACTTCTAAAAAAAAAAAAAAAAAAAAAAAAAAAAAAAAAAAAAAAAAAAAAAAAAAGGAGCTGTAGAAAATGAAGAAACTTCTCATTGTAGAAATTAATGGTGAATTTTTGTGTGTCTGTATTCGATAAATAATTAATCAGGAATTGTCTTTTTTGCGCGTTCTGTAGGTTATTGCCATATTGTTATTGCAGTTGCTTGTTATTTCTTATATTGTTTGAAACTTATTGATATCATAATCATTATCATTGTCATTATAATTTTTATCATGATCATCATCAGTATCATCATCCACAACCGCATTATCATCATCATCATTCTCATCATCATCATCATCATATTTACTTTTATCATTAATATTACTATTATTATTATTCACATAAACAAAATATAATTTCCCCAAAAAGATTTTTCTTCGCAGGCAATTTCAAATGTAATTGTATTTCTAACTGGGTATTTACGTACAAGCTGTGTCCGCGAAACAGGCGAGAGAGAGAGAGAGAGAGAGAGAGAGAGAGAGAGAGAGAGAGAGAGAGAGAGAGAGAGAGAGAGAGAGAGAGAGAGAGAGAGAGAGAGAGATAAAGAGAGAGAGAAGAGAGAGAGAGAGAGAAAGAGAGAAAAAGAGAGAGAGAGAGAGAGAGAGAGAGAAAGCGAGAGAGAGAGAGAGAAAGAAAGAATTGAAAGAAGAAAGAGAGAGAAAAAAACAATAATAAACAAACAAACAAAAACTAGATTAAAAAAAACCTACCCAAAAATTTATAAATTTTCCCCACGCTTACTTTTAATCAGCGATCTCAGATTAAAACCCCCTTTTGGTGTGTTTGTATCCACTAAATTGGCTCGTTGTGATTGTCTTGGCCTGTATTTGTCACGGTCTAGATGAAGCAACAAGACCACCGTGATGATGAGATGGATACACTGCACAAAAACACATGATCAATGCTATTGTAATCATTTTCCTTTTTTCCTTTCCTTTTCTTTTTATCCTTTTTATCTAGTCTTTTTTTTTGTATTGTATTTTTTGTCTGTGTCTTTTCACGATGTCTCTGGAGAGTAGAGAGAGAGAGAGAGAGAGAGAGAGAGAGAGAGAGAGAGAAAGAGAGGGAAACAGACAGAGAGAGAGAGAGAGAGAGAGAGAGAGAGAGAGAGAGAGAGAGAGAGAG
>NC_091554.1:1021657-1024157 GCF_042767895.1 Penaeus vannamei
AGGAGGAGGGAGGGAGGAGGGGGAGGGAGAGAGGGAGAGGGGAGGAGGGAGGGAGGGGTGGAGGGAGAGGAAGAGGAGAGAGAGAGAGGAGGGGGATGGAGGGAGAGGGAGAGGAAGAGGGAGAAGGGGGAGAGGGAGAGGGAGAGAGAGGGAAAGGGGGGAGAGGGAGAGGGAGAGGGAAAGGGAGAGGGAGAGAAAGGGAGGGAGGGAGAGCGAGAACGGTAAGAGCGCTTCCGGCCATATATCGACCATGTCTTTTTTTACTTATTTTTTCTTAGGCCTTGTTTTGGATGTTTTTTTTTCCTTTTCTTCTTCTTCTTGGTTATTTTCGTTTCTCTTACCCTCTACTATTTCGTTTGTCCCTTTACTTTTTTTCTTCTTTTCTTTTATATATAAAATGACTTATGACTTATTATTATTGTGTGTGTGTGTGTGTGTATTTGCATGTATACATATATACATACATACATATACGTATGTATATATATATATATATATATATATATATATATATATATATATATATATATATATATATATATGTATGTATACATTTGTATTTATATATATATATATATATATATATATATATATATATATATATATATATATATATATATAAATATATTTATATATATATATATATATATATATATATATGTATATATATATATATATATATATATATATATATATATGTTTATACAACACACACACACACACACACACACACACACACATACATATATATACATATATATACATATATATATATATATATATATATATATATATATATATATATATATATATATATATATATACATATATATACAAGCTCAACATATCAAAGCAAAGAACCGACCAAGCCCTGGCAGAGATTACTGTCAGGCAGCTCACACGCGCCTCAAGTCTCGGGATCACAGCATCTTGTCGCCTCTCTCTTGGGGTGAGGCGACGACGTGCAAATCACTCAGCATCAGTCGGTTGGGATGATTGTTTTATCTCGCGGCCGGATGCTGGGGCCTCTCTCCTCCCCCCCCCCTCCCCTCCTCCTCCCCTACAGGTCGTCTCTTTGATGTGGTGTGTTTGGGGAGGGAGAATGGAAGGGGGGAGGAAGGAGGGAGGAGGGGGGGAGGAGGGAGGGGGGGGGGAGGGGTGACATTTCCCTCTTTCCTTTCAGCGAAAATTGAATTAGATAGTGTACACCTGATGTCAACATGTGGGTTTTCTCTCTCTCTTTTTTTTTTTTCTTCTTCTTCTTCTCCCCTATCTCCTCTCTCTCTCTCTCTCTTTCCCTCCCTCTCCCCCTCTCTCTTTCTTTTCTCTTTCTATTTCTCTTCTCATTCTCTCTTTCTTTGCGTCCTGTCCACTTTCTCTCTCTGTCTCTTTCTCTCTCCTCTCCCTCTCTTTCTCTCTTTGCTTCCATGATTTCTCTCTCTCTCTCTCTCTCTCTCTCTCTCTCTCTCTCTCTCTCTCTCTCTCTCTCTCTCTCTCTCTCTCTCTCTCTCTCTCTCTCTCTCTCATCCTCCCCCCCCTCTCTCTCTCTTTCTCATTCTCTCTCTCTTTCTCACACACACATATATTCACCTACATGCATGAGTGTGTACGTATCCGAGCATGTACACACATAACATATCCTTGGTAAACCCAACGCTAATACGCCGAAACTATTATCCGTTATAGCGTTAATGCTTTAGCCTTTATTCACATCACAAAACAATCAATACTGCAACACTGAAAGCCACTTACCTGCAGATCATTCTTCTCATAAACACATGCAGTCATAATTCCGTAAATGTTTACATAGTAATATATTTCATTAAGAGAATAAACATCAAATACGAGCTTAAAACAGTTGTTCTCGCTTTTATTTATTCGCTTTTATGGGAACTACATATGTCAATTAACAAAGGTATGGCGTTATTGTGTTATTTTTGTGATCTTGTCTAAGACTTGTTTCTGTCTGTCTGTCTTTGCATAATATTTTTATTAGTTATTTGACACGTCAGAGGAAATCAAGTTTATTTCTACAGGTCGAGTCACAATCATATTTTGGTTTATTTTCATTATTATAGAGAAAAAAAAATATACTGCCATTTCTCCTCCATCTGGTGACATAATAGTTGTTCCTCTTTATGTTACATTGAGAATAATCGATCGAAATCACACCAAAAGACGATTAATATCATAGAGTAACATACCAATGATTTAAACTAACGTAGCCAACAAGCACAGGGGTTGGCAGTTCAGTGTAAATTTTATGTATTCATGCATATCATTTAAATGCATCATTCGGTGAGTGAATGTACTTATTTGCATGTTAATGACTGAAAATGGAATGATTTTCAAATGTAATTCTATATATATATTGCACTTATCAATTGATTTACAACTGACATAACAAAATCGTTGAAAATGATAATGAATTGATTAATGAATACATAAAATATACAGATATGGAAAATCTGCATATTATTTTCTAGCAAATATTCCATAT
>NC_091554.1:1029157-1034157 GCF_042767895.1 Penaeus vannamei
CCTCCCTCCCTCCCTAAGCCTCTCCCTCTCCCCCTCCCTCCCCCTCCACTCCCTCCCTCCTTCCCTCTACTGCCCACCCCCTCCATCCCTCTCCCACCCTCTCTATCTCTCCATTTCTCCCTTTTTTCTCCCTCTCTCTCTCACTGCAGAGGTCTCCCACCCTTTTCCTCCCCCCCAGCCTCCCTCCCTCCATAAGCCTCCTCCCTCTCCCCTCCCCTCCCCCTCCCTCCACTCCCTCCTTCCCATCTACCCCCCTCCATCCTCTCTCCCTTCCCTCTCTATCTCTCCATTTCCTCCCTTTTTTTCTCCCTCTCTCTCTCGCTGCAAGTCTCCCACCACTCCTCCCTCCCTGGCCTCCTCTCCTCTCCCTCCCCCTCCCCCTCCCCCCCTCTCTCCTTCCCTCCTACCCCCTCCCATCCCTCTCTGCCACCCTCTCTACTATCTCTCCATTTCTCCCTTTTTTTTCTCCCCTCTCTCTCTCGCAAGTCTCCCACCCTCCCTCCCTAACTCTCTCCCTCTCCCCCTCTCTCTGTCTCTCCTGGCTCTTCTTTCTCTCTCCCTCCTTCTCTCTCTCTCCTCTCCCTCCCCTCCCTAACCCTCTCCCACTCCCTTCTTCTTCCCTCCTTCCCTCTCCCCACCCTCTCTATCTCCTCTCTCTCTCCCTCTCCTCCCTCCCTCCCCCCTCCCTCCCTCCCTCCTCTCCCTCCCTCCCTCCCTCCCTCCCCTCCCTCCCTCCCTCCCTCCTTCCCTCCCTCCGCTCCCTCTCTCGCAAGTCCTCCCGGATTGAGACGGCTCCCTCCCTCTCTCTCTCTCTCTCTCTCTCTCTCTCTCTCTCTCCTCCCTCCCTCCCTCCCTCCCTCCCTCCTCTAGCCTCCCTCCCTCCTCCCTAACCCTCCCTCCCTCCCTCCCTCCCTCCTCCCTCCTCCCTCCCTCCCTCCCTAACCCTCCTCCTCCCTCCCTCCCTCCCTCCCTCCTCCCTCCCTCCCTCCCTAACCCTCCCCTCCCTCCCTCCCTCCCTCCCCTCCCTCCCTCCCTAACCCTCCCTCCCTCCCTCCCTTCCCTAACCCTCCCTCCCTCCCTCCCTTAACCCTCCCTCCCTCCCTCCCTAACCCTCCCTCCCTCCCTCCCTAACCCTCCCTCCCTCCTCGCAGAGTCCTCCAGGATAGAGATTACTCCTCTCTCTCTCTCTCTCTCTCTCCTCCCTCCCTCCCTCCCTCTCCTCCCTCCCCTCCCTCCCTCCCTCCCACTCCCTCCCTCCCTCCTCCCTCCTCACACTCCTCCTCCCTCCCTCCAACCCTCCCTCCCTCCCTCCCTAACCCTGTCCTCCTCCCTCCCTCCCTCCCTAACCCTCCCTCCTCCCTCCCTAACCTCTCCCTCCCTCTCTCCCGCAAAGTCCTCCGGACGAGATTTACTCCCTCTCTCTCTCTCTCTCTCTCTCTCTCTCTCTCTCTTTCTCTCTCTCTCTCTCTCTCTCTCTCTCTCTCTCTCCTCCTTTCTCTCCTCCCTCCCTCCCTCCCTCCCTCCCTCCCTCCCTAACCCTCCCTCCCTCCCTAACCCTCCCTCCCTCCCTAACCCTCCCTCTCTCCTCCCCCCCACTCCTCCCTCCCTCCCTCCCTCCCTCCCTCCTCCTTCCTCCTCTCCTTCCTTCCCTCCCCTCCTCCTCCCTCCTTCCCTCCCTCCCTCCCTCCCTCCCTCCCTCCCTCCCTCCCTCCCTCCCTCCTCATCCTCCCTCCCTCCCTCCTCCTCTCTCCTCAAGTCCTCCGGATGAGATTACTCCCTCTCTCTCTCTCTCTCTCTCTCTCTCTCTCTCTCCCTCCCTAACCCTCCCTCCCTCCCTAACCCTCCCTCTCTCGCAAGTCCTCCGGATGAGATTACTCCCGACCTCGTATTGACAAAAGTCCGCGTCCACGTCCTCGCCCTTTCCATTCCTGAGCAATGGCCAAAAGTTCCCTCTGTGATGGCTTCGCATTCGGCTAAATTACCTCAATTTTCTTAATGGTTTTTGATACTAGTTTCCTGAAGGGTAAGGATATTCTCTTTACTCTTATATATATATTTTTGTTTTTTTTTCTTTCTTTTTTTAAGATTTTTTTTTTTTTTTTTTTTTTTTTTTTTTTTTTTTTTAGATTTTGTTTGAAAAATGGAAGCTGCACTTGTGAGGACGAGAATAATGGGTGGAGTTTTTTTTTCTTTTTTTAAGCTTTGGGAGAAAAGATGAAATCGTTTTGATAAGTATAGTCGTAAGGGAGATATATGTGTTGCTGTATATCTGTTTGAAGTATATCTTTCTATACTATTAGTAATACTATTACTATGGTCATTAGTACTAGTTATTTTTATGGTTCCTTAGTTGTTATTATTATAATCACCATCCTTATCATTTTTGTCATGATTATATTTTTATTATTAACACACACACACACACACACACACACACACACACACACACACACACACACACACACACACACACACACACACACACACACACACACACACACACACACACACGTGCATATATATATATATATATATATATATATATATATATATATATATATATATATATATATATATATATATATATATATATATATATATATATATATAGTATATATATATATATATATATATATATAATACATTCGTCATAAGTACTACTACTGATATCATTATTTTACTATCATGATTATTATTATTAACTGCTTTTATTATTATTATTACTATTATTATTAACTCTATTACTGCTACTGCTGGCATTGCTATAATAATAATTATTATTATTATTGTTATTATTATAATTATCATTGTTGTTGTTGATGATGATGTCATTAATATTGTTATTGTTAATATTATTATGATATCTTATTGCCATCATTATTATTGTTGTTGTTGTTGATGTTGTCATTATTATTGTTATTATTATTTCTATTATCATCACTATTATTATTACTATTATTATCATTATCATTACTATCATTCTGTCATTACCATCATCATTTTATTGTTTTATTGTTATGGTTATCAATACCATTATCATTATCATCATCAATAATCTTTATTACCAGCCTTATAATCAGTATCATTATCATCAATATTATCAATCATTATTATCGTCAATCAGTCATTATTTAATAGTACGACAAATATTTAATGCAAACAATTATATCAACACAGCATTTTCCTACCAAAGACAAAGAAGGAAAACTCCCACAACACTATTTAAATTTCGGTGCAAAGTTAAGCACTCTGGATTCTGTTGTAGTCGACAGACCTCGACAGCGGGGTAGGTCGAACACTCTATTTGCTGTGTGTGAAATGCGCAAAACATGACGGTTTTGTGTCTGTCCGTATTACGTTTTGATTTGATGTGTGTGAGAGAGTCTGTTGATGTTGTGGTTCCTCTTTGTTTTCTTTATGTTATTGATGTATATATATTATGTTATTCTCCTTTGTGTTTGATATTTCTATGTTTATGTGTTTGTTATTGATATATATATATATATATATATATATATATATATATATATATATATATATATATATATATATATATATATATATATATATATATATATATATATATATATATATATATTATGTTACCCTCCTTTCTATTATTTCTATGTTTATGTGTTTGTGGGTTGGGTAATATTAATTGTTTAAGAATTACTTGAATTTAGCTTGGTTTGCTTTTACTTCCATGCAACAGATAAATATACCATTCTTTCTTAGCATTTTTATTCATGGCTCTCTATTGTCAACAGGAAATCCAATATGAATGGCAAAAACTAAGAAGAAAAAAAATTATAATAAAAAAAAAAAATCGCCAAAGACAATAGCAACGTTCCCCCATTCTCCAATCTGAAAAGAAGTGAGGCTTTCCAAGACCATCAAAAATGCAACGAAAATCAATTGCATGCTTCTAGAATAGCCTTGGCCTCTCTCACTCAGAACTCTCTCTGGGCAGAATGAAAGAGTCAGCTGAATTGCTCTGACAAGAAGAAAAAAAGGGGACTAAAAGAGAGAGAGAGAGAAAAGAAAGAAATAGAACAAAAGACAGAAAGAAGAAAATGAGAGAGGATAAAAGAGATAAAAGAAGGAGAAAGACGATGAAGAGGTAAAAATAAAGAAAAAAGTGGATAATAAGAGAGAGCAGTAGGGGAGAAAATGAGTGAAGAAGAAGGAGAAGAAGAAGATGAAGAAATCGCATCCCTTGAGACGATTATTATAGGATTTATCAAAGAGAAAAATCCTGCCATTGAGGATGACACAGAAAGTCCCTTATTTATTTATTTATTTCAGGTTTATCTATTATTTATTTCAGGTTTCGAGCGTTATAATTCGAAGTATTGTGACACCAATGTTAAGAGAAGAGCACATGTCATATTTGATAAATCCGAATATTATCCAGTAATTAGTAAAGGAAATTAATCTATTTTTGTTATCTTTACCTCGATAACTTCTAAGAAGTTTAGAATTTCGTAAACTAAGAATTGTCTGTTTGATCTTCGACCTGTGTTGACCTGAGACTGACCTTTGACCTGAGTTGCATCCACAGTGTAAAAACATGGAAGTTCATTAAGCTATCATGGAGGGAGTTGGTTACCTGAGAACGGGGATATGTTCAATGTATTTAACGTTATGCAAGATGTAAACATAGTACAGTTAGGTACAGGTTTTTGCTTATTAACTCTCTCTCTCTTTTTTTTTTTTTTTTTTGTAGATTCAGTGGAAGATTGGTATGGTAATTAATTATTTATATCAGAATGGTATATATTGCTATACACACAGCTATGATAATATTAATCAGAACAGTACATATCGATTTGAATTATATGAATAAGAAATAGAATTATTTGAATAACTATGTATAATTTGTCAATCTATTGGTTAAATGTCATCTTCGATTCCTGTTGTTTTATTTACCAATTATTCCTTCTCTAAAAACCGCACATACATTTAAAGTTATTGTCTGAATACTGAACAAGGTTCCATAT
>NC_091554.1:1081657-1089029 GCF_042767895.1 Penaeus vannamei
ACACTTTCAGGTCGTATCAAAAAAAAAAAAAAAAAAAAAAAAAAAAAAAAAAAAAAAAAAGCTTACTGCCTCTATGAAATTCTATTTACAGAAGCCAAAGAGAAAAGAAATAATACACAATATTCGGAAATCTCGAAGGAACGTAAAGGTCCGAGTTTCCCTGTCTTATAAAAACACTCTCTGGATCATGAACACACATCATATATAATGCATTGCACTGCGTTACGTTTTGCAAAAGTATTCTAATATTGCAGCTTAAAGAATCCCGATGATTATGTAAACCCTTGGAAATTTTGCAATATTGTCAGCAAACATTAGTGAGATATTCAACGTTCATCTAATATTTACGTTTAATTGGCTTCAGTAAAAGTCTGATCTTTATTTATGGTTTTCTTTAAGAGTTAAGTGTTTGCTAGAATTTCCCTTTGTGTAACGAGTGTGGATAACCATACTCAGGAGGAGATTCATTCAAGTTTAAGTTATTTTTTATATAATAATTTGACTTGTATATGTGACATCCACACACACACACATATACACGCACACACACACGCTCACACACACACAAACACACACACACAAACTCACACTTATTCAGTGACATTATCATTATCATCATGATCATTATTCTGTTTGCTATAGCTTCTATAACCCTCATAATGATCTAGCTTATCATAGATTTTTATCATATTATTATCATCACTACAATTAAAGTAATCATCATCACTTTATCTCAAAAAAGAAAAATAAAAAAAAAGAAAAATGAAAAGAGAGAGAGAGAGAGAGAGAGAGAGAGAGAGAGAGAGAGAGAGAGAGAGAGAGAGAGAGAGAGAGAGAGAGAGAGAGAGAGAGAGAGAGAGAGAAAAGAAATTTACTTTTTCCTTTTCTTTTTCCAACGAACATTATTTTCCCCAATCTACTTTTATAAAGAAGTAGTTTACATGCAAACAGACTTTTTCCTTTAGAGGGGAATAGCCTGTTTCTTAATGACTCTTTTGATATCGCTGTTAAAGGGGTCGTAAAAAGCTGGATCTTTTACGTCAGAATCAGTCAAAAGTTGTTGTGAAAATTCGTCGTAACTGCGTTTTATTTCGGAAAACTGACTTAACTTGGTCTTTTGTCGACTAACGCTGGAACGGTTTTGATGGTGGTGGTGATGGTGGTGAAGATGATGGTAGTGGTGATAGTGGTGATGGTGATGGTGGTGAAGATGGTGAAGATGATGGTAGTGGTGATAGTGGTGATGGTGATGGTGGTGAAGATGGTGAAGATGATGGTAGTGGTGATGGTGATGGTGATGGTGGTGAAGATGGTGAAGATGATGGTAGTGGTGATGGTGGTGGTGATGTGGTGATGATGGCGATAATAAATGATGGTGGTGGTTGTGTTGGTTATGGTGGTGATAGTAAGTGCTGGGGGTGGTGATGATGGTGGTGGTGGTGGTGGTTATGGTGGTGAGAGTAAATGGTGGGGGTGGTGATGATGGTGGTGGTGGTGGTGGTTATGGTGGTGATAGTAAATGGTGGGGGTGGTGGTGATGGTGGTTATGGTGGTGATAGTAAATGGTGGTGGTGATGGTGGTGATAGTAAATGGTGGTGATGGTAGTGGAGATGATGGTGGTGATGAAAGTGATGAAAATGGTGGAGGTGAAAATCGTGATGAAAATGGTGGTGAAAGTGATGATGGTTGTCACGGTTCTGGTGTTAGTGATAGTGATACTGATGAGGAGGAGGATAATTCTATTAATGGTGTTGGTGATGAGGAAGGTAACAATGGTGCTGGTGATGATAGTGATGAAAATAATATTAATGGTAATGATAATGATTATGATATTAGTAAGGATCAATGCCTATGTTAAGTGATCATCCAAAAGAGATATGATTCCATAATATTCAGTTATTATCAATACTCGTATGTTATATTCTATCGTAGTTCAGAATATTTAACTTTCCCTAAAATGAGACATTCCATATCCATTACTATCACGAATTCTTTAAACCATTACAAAAAATAACTGATTCAACATAACAAAACAACATTCCATAATCATTACAATCACCAGTACTTTTAACCATTACCCAAAATATCACTGATTTGACACAACAAAATTATAGAGTCTCCTAAATTCCAGACATTTAATCCATACTATTTATGGTGATAATTTTACTCACTAATGACCTTTCTTATGATTATGACTATAATTTGTTCGTAAATGAGTTTTCTCCATTACTCCCACGAGACTACAGTTAATTAAAAATCCTGTACTGCTAACTTGTATTTATAAAAGTACAATGTTTCTAACACGGAGAAAGAATACATTTTCTGTCTAAAAACATACAATATATGTCTAAAAACTCAACAAGTTCAAGAAAAATAAACAAACAATAAAAAGCATCTATTACTGATTAATTTAAAAATAAAATTACTGATTAATTTAAAACACTTGTTTCCTCTCATAATCACACGTAATAAAATATATTTTATTCCTGATTAATCTAACAAGGAATACACTTGTTTCCTATCATAATCACACGTAATAAAATATAATCTATCGCTGATTAATTTAACAAGGAATACACTTCTTCTTATCATAATCACACGTAATAAAATATAATTTATTTCTGATTAATTTAACAAGGAATACACTTGTTTCCTATCATAACCACACGTAACATCTACAATTGTTAGAAATAACATGTCTAAACACTCAACAAATGCAAAAATCTCTCTATTGATTTTCGGTTTCTCGAATCCAAAATGTTTTCGAGGAAATACACCCCTTTGCGATATACTTTAATAAGGGGAGGCGGTCCTTACAGCACTCATAACATGTAAAATATTAGACATAATATCCATTTCCTCTTGCGTGGTGAGTGTTTCCCTTGTAGTTTAATACCCGTGTACTGAACACCCTGTAGTTACGTGCGCAGTGGGTAATATCGAACGGGTATGGTGAAATGGCATGTAAAAAAAATATCT
Organism: Penaeus vannamei; assembly: GCF_042767895.1. Lineage (NCBI taxonomy): Eukaryota > Metazoa > Arthropoda > Malacostraca > Decapoda > Penaeidae > Penaeus > Penaeus vannamei. Next base: position 1,084,638 of record NC_091554.1, read on the forward strand.
CTATGCATAATTGGCGGATTATTATTTGTAATTACCATCCTGGTCAATAGCTGCGGTCATTAGTGTGGGTAATATGGAGGGATAATGAGAAAGTGAAAAAAAAAATGTATATATATCGACAGGTAGAACAACCTCACTCTTTATCATCGTTTAATTTACATCAGTCTGATAATAGTGACTGAGGGAGTTATTACATCAATCGCCGTTCTATGTGTATGTGTCGCGGTAGGCTTGTCGCATAATGAATCCACGGTTTATGTGAAAGAACGAAGTAGAAACATAGAAATAAGAAAGTTAAACACGAACAGAAAATACAAACTCAAGAGAAAACGTAAAAGATGTGGTGGCTTTATGAACATAGATAATATGATATGAAAACAAAACATATATTTGATGAAATAAAAGAAGAGGAAACATGACATTGAACACGAATAGAAATATGGAAGTTGAACACGAACATAAAATACAGACTAGAGAAAGCATATAAGATACGGATATTTAACGACCATAGAAAATATGACGAAAAGAAAACGTACTTAAAAAAAATAAAAGAAAAGGAAACAACATAACCAACAGTACCTAGAAACTTCTCTTACCAATCCGTTCCACAGTTGTACCACGTAATAGATGTCTCTATTGCCATAACCTATTCGTACAGAGAAGCTTGTTGTACCACCGTCACTTATCCAGGTAAAGAGCATATTCCTGCCAACATGGTTTGAACTAAATGCAAACACTCCGCCATATGCTGGTCACTTGTATAAAGGTCTAGAGAATAATATGTAGTGTTATGTTGTTCTATGTTTTCTGATAGTGTGTCTGTATGGTTAAAGATACTGTACAAACATGCGGTACTCTTTTTCTTTGTATGTGTGTGTGCGTGTATGTGTCTGTCTACATTCTTGTTTCTCTGTCTGTCTGCCTGTCTGTTTGTCTGTCTTTCGCTCTCGTCCTCGCCCTCTCTCTCTCTCTCTCTCTCTTTCTCTCTCTCTCTCTCTCTCTCTCTCTCTCCCTCTCTCCCTCTCTCTCTAATTTTCTTCTCTTCTCTTCTTTCTCTCTCTCCCTCCCTCCCCCCCCCTTTCCCTCCTCTCCCCCCCCGCCGTTTCCCCCTCTCTCTCTCCCCTCTCTCTCTCTCCCTCCCTCCTTTCCGCCTCCTCTCCCTCTCCCTCTTCTCCTCCCCCCCTTTCTAACCCCTCTCCTTCACATTCCCTTTCTCTCCTTTTCATCCCACTACACATTCTCCGTCATTGGCAAAGCACAACTTCTCCACTGTTAAATAGGTCATCTCCTTGGATGTTACTATAACACCAAAAATGTAAATAATGTCCATTACTTCAAAACGCACGCATATAATTATTAATTCATTGAGTTAGGTACGATTTTTTCGTCTTTTTCTTTTTGGTAATCAAAGATGTGATTATTCAGAGAGACATACTGTTGTTTTGATCTTTCTTTTCTGTGCGATAGTTAATTAAACGTCAAAGAAAGCGTTTTATTTTTGCATCAGTGGTATTAGTGTCGGAATCGTAATAAAGCAGATTTTTTTTTTTTTTTTTTTTTTTTTACGTGTTCTTCCATGATTGTCGTTCATAATATGTGTGTGTTTTAATCGGGTTTTGACATTTTGCGTTTATTTATCATCATATCTATATGTCCTCGTATCCTTTTTATTTTATTCGAATCGGTCTTTATCTTTTTCATTTATTTCTCACAACAGATCATAGAGGATACAGAGAGAGAGAGAGAGAGAGAGAGAGAGAGAGAGAGAGAGAGAGAGAGAGAGAGAGAGAGAGAGAGAGAGAGAGAGAGAGAGAGAGAAAGAAAGAAAGAGAGCGAAACAGAAACAGAATCAGAGCCAAACACAGATACAGAACCAGTCACAGAGACGAACAAGAGAGGTAAAAAAAGAAACGAAACATAATGAGAGACAGAGAGAAAGAGAACGCGAGAAAGAGTAGCATCTCTCTATTCTCCCTGTTGCACTGTCTTTCTGGTAGGTACGGATCAAAAGATTTGGCGACACTGCGAGGGAACTTCAAAAGGAACATAAAACCCTTTTGTCACCGCGCACAGCTGTTCCCCTTTCCCTTTTCTGTTCTTGATCTTCCCTTTTTTGGGGGGTTTTATATACTTACTTGATAACAGAAGCCGTTTCTGTTCTCTGTATTATGGGAGAGAACTCATTTTCTTGGCATGGTTTAGGGAAAATTTGCATATATATGAAATTTAAAAAAAGAGGGAGAGAGGGAAATGGGGTTAGAGAGAGAGAGGGATAGAGGTAGAGAGAGAGAGAGAGAGAGAGAGAGAGAGAGAGAGAGAGAGAGAGAGACAAAGGAGAGACACATATAGGGAGAGAGACATATTGTTGCACAGACAGACAGACAGACAGACAGACAGACAGAGACAGAGAGAGAGTAAAAAAGAAATCGAGGGAGACAGAAAAAAGACAGAGAGAAAAAACAACAACAGATAAACAAATACATAAAACACAAATAGATAAGGAAAACCATATAACACCGAACATAAAGACAAAGAAACACCTTTTACCTGATATTCAAATGACACGATAAAGCCTTAAGTTCTCACCTCTTGTCCTCTTGTTTTTCCCTCTAATGTAAAATCCTCAACCGGCGCTCTCTACAACAGGTAACGTATAAGGGATCCAATGCCGCGTTTGTGCTCTTAGATTCCCTTTGTGATTCTGTATCAAAAGGATCGAAGGTGACCGCGCAGACCATTGGGTTGTTTCCCTTATAACGATGTGTTTACCAGGGAACTAACTTTCTTTCATAGTTCAGTTTTTCATTTGATTTTGGGTATTTGTCTTTTCAGTTCCTTTTTATTTGGGAGTTTTTCATTTTCTCTGGGAGCGATTGGTTGTCGAAAAGAAAAGAGAGAGAAAGCGGAAGATTAAGAAAAAAACTGGTGGAGAGAGAGAGAGAGGGGGGGAGGGAGAGGAAGAGAGAGAGAGGGGGTGAGAGGAAGAGAGAGAGAGAGAGGGGGGAGAGGAAGAGAGAGGGGGGAGAGGGGAGAGAAGAGGGGGAGGGAGAGAGGGAGGTGGGAGGGTAGGAGAGACAGTCGAGAGAGAGAGAGAAAGAGAGAGAGAGAGAGAGAGAGAGAGAGAGAGAGAGAGAGAGAGAGAGAGAGAGAAAGAGAGAGAGAGAGGGAAAGAGAGAGAGACAGACAGACACAGAGACCAGATAGACAGACAGAGAAAGAGAAACAATCATTAGATGCAGCAGGTAAGCCAGAAAAAAAATGAAAAAGAAACAAAGAAAAAGATCAAAAGAGAGCCAGAAAAAAAAAGAAAGAGAAAAAGAGCAAAAGAGAGGCAGAAAAAAAAGAAACAAAGAAAATGATCAAAAGAGAGCCAGAAAAAAATAAACAAAGAAAAAGATCAAAAGAGAGCCAGAAAAAAAAGAAGAGAAAAAGAGCAAAAGAGAGGCAGAAAGAGAGAGAGAGACAAAGAAACCACCCAGTCATCACATGTAAGAAGCTTTACAACCAACAAACGATCTTTCTTCTTCCCTTCTTTCCATTCTCCTTCGCGGGTTTCAAACCAGATGATCCGGAACACGTCGTAACAGAATCGTAAAAAAGTGCATAAAACCAGCGTTTGGTCTCATCAAGCTACTGAACACATTGATCTCGCCATTCGCTGGTTTGCTCTGTGTGTCTGTCTGTAAATATATGTATATATATATATATATATATATATATATATATATATATATATATATATATATATATATATATATATATATGTATATATATGTATATATATATATATATATATATATATATATATATATATATATATATATATATATATATATATATATATATATATATATATATATATATATATATATATATATATATATATATATCGCCATTCGCTGGGTTTGTTCTGTATCTAATTGTAAATATATGTATGTATATATATATATATATATATATATATATATATATATATATATATATATATATATATATATATATATATATATATATATATATATATATATATATATATATATGTATATATATATATATATATATATATATATATATATATATATATATATATATATATATATATATATATATCGCCATTCATGGGTTTATTTCTGTGTCTATTTTATATGTATGTATATATATATATATATATATATATATATATATATATATATATATATATATATATATATATATATATATGTATATATATATGTATATATATATATATATATTTTATATATATATATATATATATATATATATCGTCATTCGTTGTTTGTTCTGTGTGTCTATTCTGTAAAATATATGTATATATATATATATATATATATATATATATATATATATATATATATATATATATATATATAT
>NC_091554.1:1109789-1119789 GCF_042767895.1 Penaeus vannamei
ATGTTATTACTATTATTGTTATTATTATTATTATCATTATTATTATTATTAATGTTGTTGTTGTTGTTATTATTATTTTTTATTATTATTATTATCATCATTATTATTATTATTATTATTATCATTATTATTATTATTATTATTATTATTATTATTATTATTATTATTATTATTATTATTATTATTATTATTATTATTATTATTATTATTATTATTAATATTGTTATTATCATTATCAATATTTTTATTGTTTTTGTTTTGTTGCTGATGTTGTCATTGTTATCATTATTTGATTATCATAATTATTTTCATAGTAATAATAGGAGGATAAAGAAAAGAGAAGAAGAATATGTATAATAATGATAAAAAAAACGAAAGAGAGAAGGACAAACAACAGAAGAAGAAAGAACAGCATGAGAATAAACATAAGAATAACCTGAAAATTACACACAAACAAACAAACAAACAAACAAACAAAATCCACAAATGAAATCCCACGCACACAAAAAATAAAATAAAAAAATTAAAAAATTGAAAAAATATTAAAAAAATAAAAATCCCCGTAACCTATTTTTCCCTTCCTCCTTTTCTTTCTTTTCTTCGGGTCTTTCCTTAGAGAACCATCCGAGCGAACATATTCCTCCGAGATTCGCAAAGGGTCTAAATTATATGCAAGAAAAAGAGGGAGAGAGAGAGAGAGAGGGGAGGGGAGGGAGGGGGAGGGAGGGGGGTGGGAGGGAGGGAGGGAGGGAGGAGGAGGGAGGGAGGGAGGGAGGGAGAGAGAGAGAGAGAGAGAGAGAGAGAGAGAGGGAGTGAGAGAGAGAGAGCGAGAGAGAAAAGAGAGAAAGAGCGAGAGAGAGAGTGTGTGTGAGAGAGAGAGAGAGAGAGAGAGAGAGAGAGAGAGAGAGAGAGAGAGAGAGACAGAGAGAGAGAGAGAGAGAGAGAGAGAGAGAGAGAAAGAGAGAGAGAGAGAGAGAGATAAAAGTGTTAAACCCCTCGTGAGTAAAGAATTCGGAATCTTAAGGAAATACTCAAGATCTAGTTCCTGATCGCTGGTCCTTCGAATGTGGACTCGAGACAACGCTTCGTCCGGATTCTCTCACACGCCCTGCCATGTTTTTTTTTTTTCTTCTTCTTCTTCTTCTTTTTTTGTCGTTTGTCACTTTCTAATTCGTTGATTTATATTTCAATCATCTTATATTATTCTTTATCACCCTTTCTTTTTTCATTACTTTTTTTTCCTAGTATCCTTTTATCATATATTTATTTATTTTATCAATTTATTTTTTTTTCTTTATTTTTTTTCTTAAATAATTCTTTATCTACTTGTCACATTCCATTAATTGCTTATTACTTTTTTATGATTAATTGTTTTCGGTTTATATATATATATTCATTTATTGTCTTATCTACTGCGTCATCTTATTCTATTTTCAATTTCTTATTTGTTTGTTGTACTTTATATCTTATTCTATGTCCCTTATTTATTTTTTTTCTCTTATCAGTCCTGCCCATCTATCTTATCATATTTTGCATCTATTGATTATCAATTTGTGTATTTAATTACTGCTGTCTTGATGGCGACTTGTGGATTCCTCTTAATTATTTCCGGTATAGATTATTCGTTCAATTATTTCACTCTTGATTTAATTGTCTAATACTTTTTTTCCAGTGTTCCTTATATAATATATTCAATTGTTCATTTCCTTTAAATGTTCTATAAATACTGTGCTGATGAGGATAAAACGGTTTCTTACTCTATTGCTATATATTTTCTTTAATTTATTCTTATTTTCTTATTGTTTCATCGCGTATTTTGATTAAGATTATTGGTGCATTTCACTGTTCTTTAAATTATTAAATTGTTGTTGTCGTTATTATCATTAGGATCAATTCATTATGTACGGGTCATTATCATCATCCACTGCTTAGAAATGATTTATATATATATATATATATATATATATATATATATATATATATATATATATATATATATATATATATATATATATATATATATATATATATATATTTATATATATATATATATATATATATATATATATATATATATATATATATATATATATATATATATATATATATATATAGCACATATACCGTTACTGGTAATTAGTTAATGTCTTAGGCCGAGGCAAAAACGTCTTTGTAATCCTTGGAAGTACTAATATTATTACTGCTTATGTGATTACTATTGTTCTAAGGCCTTCCTCATCTATCTCATTTGTCCTGAGATATCAATCAAGTCCTATTAATCACGTTTTTTTTAATCGAAAACTAATTCTGTTAATACAATAGGGCTTTTAATCCCAATTAAGTATCGTTTACATTCCGCTATTGTCTTACAAAAGTTTGTCTTCTCAGGAAAGCGATCAGATCCCCTTCCACTTAAGGTAATGATCAATTTCCTTCTCTTTTATAGGGTGTGATCCTCACGAATTCTATTATGTTTAGCTTAGATTTCTCTCTCTCTCTCTCTCTCTCTCTCTCTCTCTCTCTCTCTCTCTCTCTCTCTCTCTCTCTCTCTCTCTCTCTGTCTCTCTCTCTCTCTCTCTCGCGTGGTTTTATTCACGAATTTTGTAATATTCATCTTCCCTATTTTTCTCCCGTGTAAGATTTCATTCTGAGAAACGATTTCCATTCATACAGATTTTCAAAGATTTATACGAGTATAAACACGGGAGATAATCATTCACATCCAATCATCCAGACTGGTTCATCTGCTCGCCGTGATTACCCCTCTGCTTTGTATCATAACGAAATACAAACTACAACGTCCATCAATACATATCTCTCCTCTAAACAAACTCCAGTCTTAATTTCAAGGTTTTTTGACTCCCTTAAGAGCGAACAACGACCAAGAATGCCAAATCATAGCTCGACCCCGCCACGCCCCATCACACCCAGCAGCCGGCTTCCAAAACAGCGTATTTTGGGAATCGTTGGAATCGGGTTTTCTCAAGGGTGAGGCGACGGGGCTTCCTGGAATGGGAATCGCGAGGGCCGGGCGGTGTCCAGGAAGGAGGAAGACAGGCGTGGCTTCTTCCTCCGTCGAATCGAACGTTAATTTTCGTCGAATTTCGTGCTCGACCGATCCTTTCGGCTTCGGGGGAGGTTTAAAAAGAATACGTACGTGTATACATACTTATGCATTCATAAATACACGCATACACAATGGATACATACACACATGCACCTTTCAGCTTAGCTTGGGCTTAGGGGAGGTTTAAAAAGAATACGTACATGGATACATACTTATGCATTCATAAATACACGCATACATAATGGATACATACACACATGCACGAGCGTACACGCATACACACCCATTATGATATATATGTGCGCATATGTGTTCGTGGATATATACTGTATAAATATATGTTCCCACATACTTTCCAAAGGCCCACAAACATAGAAAAAAACACAAAGAATATATTGTCTGTTTATCTTTTCCTACGATTTTCGGGCTTAATTTCTGTCTCCTTTCACTTCTTCGTTTAATCTTTCATTCTACTTCCCTCACTTTCTATTATTCGCTTCCCCTTCTTTTCTCTTCCCCTTCTTCTCTCTTATTCCCTTGCCCTCTCTGTCCTTTCTTCCCTCCTTTTCTCCTCTCGTGCCCTTCTTCTCTCCTCTTCTCTTCCCCTCTATTCCCCCTCTCTCCTCTTTCCTTTCTCTATATTCCCCTTCTTCTCTCCCCTTCCTTTTCTTCCCTCCTCTTCCCCTCTCTTCCCTTTTCATTTCTCATCTTCCCTCCTTTTCCCTTTCCTTTTTATCCCTTCCTCCTCTTCCCTTCCTCTCTTTTTTCCTCTTGTTTCTCCTCTTCCCTTCCCCACTCTTCCATTTCTCTCCCTTTCATCCCTTCCCTCTCTCCCTCTTCTCTTCTCCGCTCTCCCCTCTTTTTTCTTCCCTTCTTCTCTCTCCTCTCTGTTTCCTTCCCCCTCTGTCCCCCTCTCTTCCCTCCCTCTTTCTTCCCTTCCCTTCCCCTCTCTCCTCTCCTCTTCCTTTCCCCTCTCTCTCTCCCTCTCTTCCTTCCTCTTTCTTCCATTCCCTTCCCCCTCCCCCTCTTTCCTCCCCCTCTCTTCCCTTCCCTCTCCCTCTCTCCCCCTTTCTTCCCTTCCTCTCTCCCCCTTTCTTCCTTTACCCTCTCTCCCCCTTTCTTCCCTCCCTCTCTCCTCCCCTCCGCATCAGACATGAAAGGCAAGCAGCCGTCAAAATCCCGTGCATCTCCATCCTTTTCTTCGCAGCGAGATAATGAGAAGGAGGAGGAGAAGGAGAGGGAAGAATGATGGTGGTGATAATCATAGTGATGATAACGGCGCCAATGGCAGTGATAGCTGTGATGATGGTGAGGGTAATAGCGTGATGATGGTGGTATTAAGGAACATGAGATATGTAGGTAATAGCAATAGTTATCATGATGATAGTGATAATAGAAAATAAATATAATAATAGATAATAGATATAATAATAGATAATAATATAATAGATAATAAGATAGATAATAGCGATGATGATCGTGAATAATAATGATGGTGATGACAACGGTATCATTATGACGTTGATAATGGATACAATGATTAAGTTGATTCTGGAGGTAAAAACAATTATGATTATGTTGATATTAATATAACAATGATGAGAATGATAATGGTAATAGTATCGTCTCTGATAATGATAATTACTATAATGACGATAGCGACAATAACAGAAAAGAAGACAATGATAACGATTTGTGATATTAATGATAGTGATTATCGTGTTGCTAATGGCAGTAGTGATAGTGATCCTGATGATGACGATAATGACAATAATGGTATTGATTATGCGAATGAAAAAGTATTGTTATAACTAGTAATGATAGAAAAAGGATTTCAATAATTGATATAATGATAGTAATGAAGACGATGATAACGGCAATAATGACGAAGAGACTTATGATAATTATAATAATATTAGTAATAGTAGTAATAACCTTAATATTGATAACAACAACAATAACACCAATGATAATACTACTGTTAGTTATGGCGATGATACACTTGCATTGTGGTTTTTCTTCCATATTATCAACACGGTATTGTGTTTTTCATTGCATATGCATGACAGTTTATATCAATTCATGCACCAACGTTTCTCATGCGGTGCCTCAGGTCATGCGTGTCATATGCAAATAATGATGACCTTGCCAAACACCCCCATTCCCTTGATCTCATATTCCATAACTAAACACGACATGACATGAGGTTTCATGTCATATTCTCCGTTGCACTGAAGGTAAAAAAAATCACACTCACCTTTGTAATATTCATATAAGGTCTTATCATACCGTGTTTTATTTTATCATGATATTTTTTTTTATAAGATTAATATCACACTTCATATTAATTCCAGTGTGGGTTAGAGTTTTCATATCTTGAACTTGCTGTGATTTCCTATTTGACCTTTGACCTAATGCGTTCTGTTTGGTGTTGATAATAAATGTGATAATAATTTACCTTTATGTTATGTTCAGGTGACCAAGTATTATTGTATTTGTTTGTAATATATTCGGTTATTAAAATGAAAAAAATATATTGATACCGTAATATTTTACATGTGTTTTATGTTTTAGAAATATATTTTCAGTAACTACGTTTTACCTAATATTTTGTGATAATATTTTGAATAAGTAATTTGGAATATGTAATATCATTAACACCTATTTCAACAAAAGCCTATTCAAAAGTACCACAACGCTTATATCTAACACACATTTCTAATACATTTCTAATACAGAGATTCCTAATACATTTCTAAGCCACTTATTTCTAATACATTTCTAATACAGACATTCCTAATACACGCATTTCTAATACACATTTCTAATACACTTATTTCTAATTTCATTTCTAATACTTTTCTAACACACGCCTTTCCCCCTTTGTATAAATTCCTAACCTTGGCCCGCCTCCTCCCGCCTTCATCCAGACCTTAACATCACCCCGTCCTTAAACCTACATCAGCGGCCGTAATTTCACTCCGCTGGTTTTACGCCGCCATGTGAAAATCGCTCCTTTTAATCCAATCTTCATTCCTCTCGATAGTTTGTCTCCTCGCCTTAAAATTTACGTTCCGTTTCCAATTTTTTTTATTTTCTGGAGGTCGGGTCGAAAATGTTCCGGGTTCTTCTTCTTCGTCGATGGAGTTCGTGTCCGCTCTTCATTTTCCTTTTCTCGTGTCTTAATTCTCGGGGTTTTCGTGGCGTTTTCGTCTCCTCTTTTTTTTTTATCGACGGGTTTTCTTTTGGTTGTCTTTATCTGTTTTCTCTCTCTCTCTCTCTCTCTCTCTCTCTTTCCCTCTCTCTCTCTCTCTCTCTCTCTCTCTCTCTCTCTCTCTCTCTCTCTCTCTCTCTCTCTCTCTCTCTCTCTCTCTCTCTCTCCCTCTTTCTCTCTCTCCCTTTTCTCTCATTCTCCCTCCCTCTCTCGTTTTACCCTTCCTCTCTCCCCCTCCCTCTCCCTCCCTCTTCAGACCTCTCTATATTAATGCAGATCTATATTCTGTTTGTGCTCAGAGCTCACATTAAAGACTTTTTACCCCCCCCCCCTCTCCTGTGCTGCTCTAAATCACCCCCCGGATTAGAGGCTCACGAGAGCTTCCCTTAATGGGGTATTAATCATCTAATCAACTGGAAAAATTGGACAGTAGTATTTACCAAACTGCCGACGAGATAATGAAAGTTTCTCCGTTAATAGTGCTATGGTTCCGAAATCCAACTACGGAAGACCATTAACGAGGTTTTACGTTATTAGGCTGGTATCTTAAAGTGCTGTTATACTGTATTTATTTCGTGTATTATGTACAAGTCACGAACCAAAATCGCGTCGTGATTGAAGCTTCGAAAAACTCGCGAACTCGACAACATGAGGCGATTATTTTGGGCGCTCGAGACGCCGTTCGAAACATGTTTGAAACGCGTTTTGGTCCTGACTGTGGCGATTCTGCCGTGGCGTTTTCTCTTCCAGTAGTTGCCGCAAAATGGATCGCGGTTGTGTCTGTTGGGTCCTAATTGTATTTGTTGCCGCGGTGATGTGTTTCAGGAATTGTGTTTCATAACATGTCAGAGCAGCGTTTATATTGCGAAGAATTGTTTGCACGCACAAACGCAAGCACAAAGAGAGACAAAGACACACAATCTCTCGGGATTCCATTCACGCATTTATTTTCCTACTAAACAGGTGTACAGGTGATGATTCGTCTGTCGATATCTTCTTTTCGTCTCTGTCTATCTGAAAGAATGTCTGCGTGTCGTCTTTCTTGATGATTCTCTGTCTGTAGTTTGTTTGTCTGTCTAACTGTCTGTTTGTATTTCATTCTCTCTCTCTCTCTCTCTCTCTCTCTCTCTCTCTCTCTCTCTCTCTCTCTCTCTCTCTCTCTCTCTCTCTCTCTCTCTCCTCTCCTCTCTCCTCTCGTCTCTCTCCTTTCTCCTCTCTCCTCTCTCCTCTCTCCTCTCTCTCTCTCTCTTTCCCTTTCTCTCTCCCTCTCCCTCTCCCTCTCCCTCCCCCCCCTCTCTCTCTCTCTCTCTCTCTCTCTCTCTCTCTCTCTCTCTCTCTCTCTCTCTCTCTCTCTCTCCTCTCTCTCTCTCTCTCTCTCTCTCTCTCTCCCTCCTTCTCCTTCTCCTTCTCCCTCTCTCTCTCTCCCTCTCCCTCTCCCTTTCCCTTTCCATCTCCCTCTCTCTCTCCCTCCCTCTCCCTCTCCCTCTCTCTTTCTCTCCCCCTCTCTATCCCTCTCCCTCTCCCTCTCTCTCACGCAAACACGCGCACACACACGTTTTCTACCTCTCCCACTCCCCCATTTTTAAGGTACATCTGGTCTGGACACCTTCGCTCGAGGCAGAATAGCAACCACACGGTACTCCTCTCCGCTTCTCAAGTAAATATTGGCACTCTTCCCGGCGTTTTCCCTGGCATTCTCCTTGGGCACTCTCTGGCAGATACATAATGGCAGATAAAACTTAGTCCTTTTCACGTATGTGTCTCTGGGCTGTTCAGTTGTGTTATGTATTTTCAAAAATATGTAGACTGAAATGATGAGGCAGTAAAAGAGAGGAAGAAGAGGAAATCGTAGAAAACGTAGAGTAAGTACAGGAAAATCTCCCTCCTTCTCTCCCACCCTCTCACCCTCCTTTCTTTCTTCCCTCTTTCCCTCCCTCACCCTCTCCCTCTCCCTCTCTCTCCCTCCCACCCTTCTTCCCTCACCCTCTCTCTTCCTTCCTCACTCTCTCCCTCCCTCACCCTCCCTCCACCCCCCCCCCCCACATACACAACTGAAAGAAAACACAGGAAGACGAAGCCAGTGCCAAGCTTTTTCTTGACCGTGGCTTCGACTTCGACAGTTCTTAGCGGGCAGCGCCGATTACCCCCCACCCCCACGAGATCTTCCGTAATGAAACACGAAAGGGAGTGAACGTGAGGGTGCCGTTCCCCTCCCTCCCCCCACCCCTCCCAAACACCCCCCACCCCCCCCCCACACTCAAAAAAAAAAAAAAAAAAAAAAAAAAAAAAAACAATTTCCTTGGGTCACGCAAAAGGGGAGTTATGAGGGTCGGTTCGGCGCGGGCAAACAAAGGCGAACAAACAAACACACGAAGAGGCGCTGGCAGGAACTTTCACACGGTGGCCGCTAATGAGGTTTTCCGTCAATAATGGAAGGCGCGAAGTTCAAACCTGATCTTGGTATGATTATTGGCGCTGTTGAGGTGGGCGTCGGGGATGGGCGGGCGGCGGTGGTGGGGGTGGTGGGGATGTGGGTGGTGAAGGTGGTAGTGGTGGTGGTGAGGGTGGTAGCGGTGGTGGGGATGGGCGGGGGGCGGGGGGGAGGGTGGGGGGGGTGAGGGCGTCGGGGATGGGCGGGCGGCGGTGGTGAGGGTGGTGGGGATGGGCGGGCGATGGTGGTGAGGGTGGTGGGGATGGGCGGGCGGCGGTGGTGAGGGTGTCGGGAATGGGCGGGCTGCGGTGGTGAGGGTGGTGGGGATGGGCGGGCGGCGGTGGTGAGGCTGGTGGGGATGGGCGGGCGGTGGTGAGGGCGTCGGGGATGGGCGGGCGGCGCTGTTGAGGTGGGCGTCGGGGATGGGTGGGCTGCGGTGGTGAGGCTGGTGGTGGTGGGGGATGGGCGGGCGGCGGTGGTGAGGGCGGTGGGGATGGGCGGGTGGCGGTGGTGAGGGTGGAGGGGAGGGGTTGATGATAATATAAACACAAAAAAGAATGATAATAATGATACTATATTGATAAAGTCTGCAATGAAAGTTACAACAGCAGTAATAGTAACCTCTGTACTGAATGAACCCCCGCGGTCTGAACACAAGGAGATTCTGAGCGTGTTCAGCTGAACTCTGGGTTCCATTATGAAAGCTTAACATCCATGCCCCGGTGTTCACTTTGGCGAACGTAGATAAGATATGAATAAATGAATAATTCCAGAATGGGAGACGTGTAACTGACATTATCAAAAGACCCTCATCAGTGTTTTATATAAATCTCACGGTGATGTAATACAGGAACGCCAAAGATACATCTCACATTTTGGAAATGGTCCAATGTCATATCCTACCTCCCCGCAATCTGTTTTTTTTTTTTTTTTTTTTTTTTTTTTTTTTTTTTTTTTTTTTTTTTTTTACGTTCGTCTGCATACATTATTCACAGACAAGTTGAAGTTCACACACGATCACATTTCAGATTTTTTTATATATATATATATAAGTTGAAGATCACACACGATTACATTTCAGAAAATTGATTTTTTTTTCTCTTTTTTTTTTTTTTTTTTACTTCTATCTCCGATTTATTCTGCCCTTTTGGCGAAGTGGAAAGGTCGCCGTGAAATATTACACATGACTCGAAGTAGCTATATATAAAGTATATATATATATATATATATATATATATATATATATATATATATATATATATATATATATATATATATATATATATAT
>NC_091554.1:1134789-1137289 GCF_042767895.1 Penaeus vannamei
AAATAAAAATTTATTTCTGTATCTATCTATCTATCTACCTTTATTTTCCCTTATTCATTTATTCCCCATCGTCGCCAAAGATGCACTCGCGCACCCGCACGACAGGAGACCAGAGCAGCGTGCAATAACCCGCCCGGCGAATTGCAGCAGTTGCAGAATAATGCGGATTCATTGCATTCGCGATCCCGGTTCATTTCCCTTTCGTGATGCAGGAATATGGACGGGAAAATTTGGAGAATTAATTGATTCTTCCCGGTGCGATTTTCCTACACTTCGCTGGGTGGAAATGCCTATTTAAACATACCTGTGTGTGATTGTGTGTGTGTGTCATTCTCTCACTCTCTCACTTTCTCTCTTTCTATTCTCTATCTATCTATCTATTTATCTATATATATATTTATTTATCTATGTATCTATCTATGTATCTATCTATCTATCTATTTATTTATCTATCTATCTATCTATCTATTTATCTATCTATCTATATATATATGAATATATATATATATATACATATATATATATATATATATATATATATATATATATATATATATATATATATATATATGTATGTATGTATATATATATATATATATATATATATATATATATATATATATATATATATATATATATATTTATATATATATATATATATATATATATATATATATATATATATATATATATATATGTATATATATATATATATATATATATATATATATATATATATATATATATATATATATATATATATATATATGTATATATATATATATATATATATATATATATATATATATATATATATATATATATATATATATATATATGTATATGTACGAATACGTATAAACATATCTATCGGTCTATCTAGCTATTTACCTCTGAATCTATATATCACCACATACTTCCCCCAAGTAGGACGCCACACCACAAACTGACAATCCGAACTGTAAAATTCCCTGTCAACATTGCATTAGTTTCTGTCACTAAACCCGCACACTGGCATGAGTTGAGGGCCTCGATCGGCGCTGAGGGGAGAGGAGGAGAAGGGAGGCTTGGCACAGGGAGTGTAGATGAGGAGGAGAGAGGGAGGGGAAAGAGAGGGAGATGGAGAGAAAGGAGAAGGAGACAACGGAGGAGTATAGTGGGGGAGAGGGAGAGGAGGGGAGGGAAAAGAAGGAGAGAGAACGGAGGGAGAGGAAGGAGAGGGAGATAACGGAGGAAGGAGAGAAGAAGAGGGAAGAGAGGGAGAAGAAGGAAAGAGGGAGGAGAGAAAGGAGAGGGTGAGGATGGAAGGGAGGAAGTGGAAGGAGTTGGAGTGGAAGAAGATTGAAGGGAGGGAGAGGGAGAGGAGGAAGAGAACTAAGTGGGAGAGGAGAAAGAGAATTTAAGAGGGAGAGGAAGAAGAGGGAAGGGAGGGAGAAGAAAAAGAGAATTGAGAGGGAGAGGAGAAAGAGGAAGAAGAGGGAAGGGAGGGAGAGGGAGAGGAGAAAGAGGAAGAAGAGGGAAGGGAGGGAGAGGGAGAGGAGAAAGAGGAAGAAGAGGGAGAGGAAGGAGAGGGAGCGACGGAGCCCCGGCAGGAGTCTGGAAGTTCTGCGACGCCGTTTGTTTATGGCCAGCAGTCAATTCGGCGAATGGAAGTCGTAAAACATAATGATAATAAAAAAGGCTAATATTTTTTCTCTCGCCGTCGATTATATTCGCCCAGCGCAGCGAAGTTATATAAAAAATTATGGGATTTTAGGACAGCGAACGTCTCGTTTTCCCCAAAGCACGAGATTAATAGACAATAGAGAAAACAGTGTTGGTGGAATCCAGTTCGTTTCAGAGACAGCTGTCCCATTAAGAATCTTCATCTCCATCTTCTTTATCTTTATCGTACTGATGATAGTAAAAGTAAACATTTTATCTATTTTTATCTAATTGTAAAAGTAAACATTTTATCTATTTTTATCTAATTGTAGAAGTAAACATTTTATCTATTTTTATCTAATTAGATACAGAAAAAAAACATATATGGTTGCTATTGCTATAAATGTCATAAATGTTTTGTGAAGAAGGATCAAGTAGCCTTTGATCATTGCAAAGGGTTCGAAATAAGAAAATGAAATCGACGTTTAGAACACGCTCGTAATATCCTATTAAAAGGGGATTAAGTACTATAGACCTAGATAAAATGAAAAAAAAAAAGAGAAAAAATCATAAATATCAATTTTGATCATGCTATTAAAGGCAATCTAATCAAATTATCATAAACACAAGTTAGATGTGTCTCATTTACATTTCATCATCCAAAAAGACAAAATATTCAATATCTCTTTCAGGGTTTAACTCGCACACAAAGAAAGTAAGCGGGTTGGCTATATTTTTAGATCATTGTTATCTGAAGGAACTGATCCACCATCCTATAAATACAACAAAATGAATAATAATCCTGTCTCTAAAATAGCGAAGGGGAAGAATCCATTTTCATAAAGTTCGTTATAAG
>NC_091554.1:1152289-1154789 GCF_042767895.1 Penaeus vannamei
AGAGGAAGAGAGGGGGCGAGAGGAAGGTAAGAAAGTTAAATGGAGAGAGTGAGTGAAGAAACGGGAGAGAGAGAAAGGAAGAGGAGAGAAAACGTATGAGAAGGAACGAAAAAGCGACAGAGAGAAAGAAAATTAGAAATGAAAAAAGAAAAAGGATAGATGGAGAGAGAAAGAAAGTATGAGAAGGAACGATAAAGAGAAAAAGAGGAAGAGAGGAGAAGACGGAGAGAGAGCAACGAAAGGGCGAGAGAGGTATGGGGGGATGGAGGAAGGGAGATATGGGGGGCATGGAGGAAAGGAGGATGGGGGAATGGAGAAGGAGAAGGCAAGTCCAGAAAGAGTCAGAGACCTGTTTGCTCAATATGGAATTTTAGGATCCATGTTTGTCCGACATAATTTATCAAGTGAAAAGAATATCACTTATTTTTCTTTCTTTTTTTTGGGGGGGGGGGAGGGGGGCAGATCTCAGAGCTTGATCCCAGATACAAATAATGTCTGTTAGTTCCCTCCCGTCTCTTCACTATTCCCTGATCCTCCCTTTTTTCCGCTTCTCGTCTTTGTCTCGCTTTGAGATTCCTTATTATACAATTAAGGGAAACAGCGGGAGAATTATCTTTACAAACCAAACACAGGATTTTGATTCCCAAACGATGAGAGAAAACGAACAAGGAAAACAAAAGCGTGTTTGTTCAATGAATGATTCAGGAGGGCACTGCGAGAGCCAACAATACTCGTAGAAAGAGGCGAAGGTTACCAAAGAGAGGCTGTGTGGAGTAGGGAAGTGAGGCATAGGGGCAATGTGGTGCAGCGGTTCTCTCTCTCTCTCTCTCTCTCTCTCTCTCTTTCTCTCTTTTTCTCTCTTTCTTTATTTTTTTCTCTCTCTTTCTTTATTTCTCTCTCTCTCTCTCTCTCTCTCTCTCTCTCTCTCTCTTTCTCTTTCTCTCTCTCTCTCTCTCTCTTTATTTCTCTTTCTGCCATTCTCTCTCTCTCTCTCTCTCTCTCTCTCTCTCTCTCTCTCTCTCTCTCTCTCTCTCTCTCTCTGCTCTCTCTCTCTCTCTCTCTCTCTCTCTCAGATAACTTCTGTCTCACAAAATACTACTTATTTCTCTGAATCGCTTGCTCCGGGAATCTCCCGTTTTCTGAGACAGAGAAAGAGAAGAGAGAGGAGTGAAGGGAGAGAGAGAGGGAGAGAGAGAGAGAGAGAGAGAGAGAGAGAGAGAGAGAGAGAGAGAGAGTATATAGAGAGAGAGAGAGAGAGAGAGAGAGAGAGAGATATATATATATGACATTTAAGGTTTTTATATATATAAAGGGGGTAAGTGAAAAAGAGAGAGAGAGAGAGAGAGAGGAGAGTGAGAGCGAGAGAGAGAAAGGGGGGGGGGGGTAAGTGAAAAAGAAATAAAGAAAGAGGAAACCATTTTGGCCATATTTCTGACTGACCAGGAAAAGAAATGTTTTCACCATAAAACATGGTTAGTGAAGCTAGTGTTACTCCTATTTTTATCATTTTATTCTGTCTATCATTATTATTTTTCTTATCAGCATCGAATTCAATCGGTGTTGGTTTATCGTTCTAACAACACTGTCTATTCTCCTTCCTTCCTCCTCCCTCTCTCCTCCCCTTTCTCCCCTTTTGTTCTTGATAAAATGCTAATGACTTGCCTTGAATACTCTCTAAAATTCACTGCAAACTACAACAATAAGATGAGAAACAGCGCCAGTGTCTTTTGCAGTTCCATCGCTTTTATGCTCGGTTGCCATTGTAACTTTTTATTTTATTATCTTTTTCTTCTCTTTCTGTGTCCATGGTTATCAGGTCTTTTTTGGGTATTGGTGAATCTGTTCGTCCGGAGCGGGAATGGGACATTTTCTATTAATTATATTCATTATATATTTTTCTCTCTCTCTCTCTCTCTTTTGGTTGTTTAGACGGTTATTTTATTAGATATAATTATTGAAGAAAAGAGTTGCTAATATGTTGGACCGAATAACCGACTTATTCTATTTACAACAAAAAAAAAAAGAAAATTATTACAAATGGACATTTCACGCAACGAAAATAAATCGTAATAGAAGATATCTTACCCCACCCCCTAAAATGAATAAATAAATAGAAATAAAGATAGATAATGATTATAACAAACCTAAATAAATGAATAAAACAAAACACTAAAAGTGACCAGAACGCAAGGAAAATTCAGCTAAGCATAACTCCCAAGCTTAGCTACTAATCCCACACTAGGAGGAAAAAAATCTAGCTTTCCCTTCTCTCTCTTTCTCTCTCTCTATCTATCTATCTATCTCACTCTCTCTATCTCTCCCCCCCCCTCTCTCTCTCTCTCTCTCTCTCTCTCTCTCTCTCTCTCTCTCTCTCTCTCTCTCTCTCTCTCTCTCTCTCTCTCTCTCTCTCTCTCTCTCCCTCCCTCCCCCCTCTCTCCCCCCCTCCCCCTCTCCCTCTCTCTCCCCCCCGGCGGCAGTAAGCGTCCCGATCCGAGATAAG
>NC_091554.1:1199789-1202289 GCF_042767895.1 Penaeus vannamei
TCGCCATTGAGTGCACAGTCGCCATTGAGTGCACAGTCGCCATTGAGTGCACAGTCGCCATTGAGTGCACAGTCGCCATTGAGTGCACAGTCGCCATTGAGTGCACAGTCGCCATTGAGTGCGCAGTCGCCATTGAGTGCACAGTCGCCATTGAGTGCACGGTCGCCATTGAGTGCACAGCCGCCATTGAGTGCACAGTCGCCATTGAGTGCACAGCCGCCATTGAGTGCACAGTCGCCATTGAGTGCACGGTCGCCATTGAGTGCACAGTCGCCATTGAGTGCACAGTCGCCATTGAGTGCACAGTCGCCATTGAGTGCACAGTCGCCATTGAGTGCACAGTCGCCATTGAGTGCACAGTCGCCATTGAGTGCACAGTCGCCATTGAGTGTAGAGTCGCCATTGAGTGCGCAGTCGCCATTGAGTGCACAGTCGCCATTGAGTGCACAGTCGCCATTGAGTGCACAGTCGCCATTGAGTGCACAGTCGCCATTGAGTGCACAGTCGCCATTGAGTGCACGGTCGCCATTGAGTGCACAGCCGCCACTGAGTGCACAGTCGCCATTGAGTGCACAGTCGCCATTGAGTGCACGGTCGCCATTGAGTGCACAGTCGCCACTGAGTGCACAGTCGCCATTGAGTGCACAGTCGCCATTGAGTGCACAGTCGCCATTGAGTGCACAGCCGCCACTGAGTGCACAGTCGCCATTGAGTGCACAGTCGCCATTGAGTGCATAGTGCGACATAGCCATAGGCAGTACCTGGAAATTGGACTTTCGGCCAACACGAAGCCGAAAATGGCAAGAGCTCCCCGATAACATGTTATTCCCCCGAGGACAATTAATCGCACAGTTCATCTCCTCCCCCAGAGCTTTATTGGCCATTACGTCTTGTTCCACACTTTATCATACACTTGGCATTTCCAAAAGGATTTATTAGCGATACCTTATCATGGAGGGGGCGAGGCGGCTGCGCGAGGCGGCGGTTGGGGGGGGGGGGGTTCTTCAGGAGAGATCCCCCACCCACCCCACCCCCCCATCCCGGTTTGCTTGCTTCACCCCCTCTTTCTTCGCTGCTTTTCCTGCTTCCCTCTTCTCTACTGTTTTTTTTTTTTTTTTTTTTTTGCTTCTGTTCCCCTTCTTCACGCCTTTTTTTTCTTGTCCTCGCCACCCCCTTCACCGCTCCCCCCCCCCTCCCCTTCTGCTTTACCCGTTATCGCTTTTCCTACCCCCTCCCCCCCGTTCTCTCCTCCTGTTTCTCCTGCTATCCCCTCTCCACCTCCTTCCCACCACTTTTACTACTACCCTTCTCCCCTCCTGTTTTTAATACTCCCCCCACCCCCTCCTCCCCTCCATCCTCGCTGTTTTTCCTACCCCCACCCTCCCTCCTCCCCACATCTCCTCCCCCCCCCCTCCTCCTCCCCGCTTTCCTTCCCCCCCCCTACCCCCACTCCCCCGCTTGCTCCTCGACAATTTCGTAACTACATTCCTTTTCTTAATTAATATCATCGTTTTATCTATTAATTCATCACAATCATCGTTTTAAATGGTAGAGCTTTATCTTTAATATTCTTTGTTTGTTTCTTGGATTTGTATTCGTGTTTATTTATTCGTATTTATTTATTCGTGTGTTATGATTTATTACATGATAAATAGCCATTTAACTTTAACTTGAGAATTATGTAACTAATTTTTTTTTTCTGTTATAGAGAAATTCGTATCAATAAACGACAAATGAATTATCAATTTCGAGAAAATCGTTAGATAAACAAACGACAAAGTACCTGACGTCCATTTTCATTGTAATTCATGAAAGGAAAGAGAGAGAGAGAAAAAAAAAAAAACTATTGTTCTCTTTTTCTCTTACTCAACAACCACTCAAAGGACGAACGTTGCATAATCCTCATTACTGTTCTGTTGCAACAAATACGAAATCCCGTTTAAAAGGCAAATAGACGGAGGAAGAGAGAAGCGCATTTGATGAAATCCTATATTTGTTTTTTGTTTGTTTGTTTTTTAGATAAAAAAATTGGTGTGGTAGGGAAAGAGCGATAGAGTGAGAGAGAGAGAGAGAGAGAGAAAGAGCGACAGAGAGAGAGAGAGAGAGAGAGAGAGAGAGAGAGAGAGAGAGAGAGAGAGAGAGAGAGAGAGAGAGAGAGAGAGAGAGAGAGAGAGAGAGAGGAGGGAGGGAGGGAGGAAGAGAGAGGAATGGGAAAGATTGAGAGAGAGAGAGAGACATACATACAGACAGACAGACAAAGACAGAGACAAAGAGAGAGAGAGAGGAGAGAGAATGAAAGAGAGAGAAAGAGAGAAACGAGAAAGAGTGAGAGAAGGAGGAAATAATTACGTAAATAAAGACACACAAAAGCAAAATGCGTTACAAGTTCATACGCCGAGCCTCTCAATCGCGTCACACGGGATTAAACAACAATGAATAAAAGAAAGGAAGAAAAAAAAACAAGATTCGTCATAACAAATTTTAGGAAATATATTATACT
>NC_091554.1:1207289-1214789 GCF_042767895.1 Penaeus vannamei
AGTTTTTTATGTATTCCTCCCCCTCACCAATTTTTTTTTTTTTTTTTTTTAGTAAGGAAAATCTCTTGGCTTCCGATGAATTCAAAATCTTTTTCTTGTTTTCTTTCTTTCTTTTTTTTTAGAAGTTTTTTATGTATTCCTCCCCCTCACCAATTTTTTTTTTTTTCTTTTTTAGTAAGGAAAATCTCTTGGCTTCCGATGAATTCAAAATCTTTTCTTGTGTTCTTTCTTTCTTTTTTCTTAGATTTTATGTATTCCTCCCCCTCACCTATTTTTTTTTGGGGGGAGGGGGGTATTCTTCCCTCGTTAGGAAAATCTCTTGGCTTCCGATGAATTCAAAATTATTTTCTTGTTTTCTTTCTCTCTTTTTTCTTAGAAGATTTTATGCGTTCTTCCCCCTCACCAATTTTTTTTTTTTTTTCTTCTTCTTCTTTTTTTTGCGTTAGGAAAATCTCTTGGCTTCCGATGAATTCAAAATCTTTTTCTTGTTTTCTTTCTTTCTTTTTTCTTAGAAGATTTTATGCGTTCCTCCCCCTCACCTATTTTTTTTTCTTTTTTTTGCGGCGGAGGGGGGGGGGTATTCTTCCCTCGTTAGGAAAATCTCTTGGCTTCCGATGAATTCAAAATCCTTTTCTTGTTTTCTTTCTTTCTTTTTTCTTAGAAGATTTTATGTATTCCTCCCCCTAAACCTTTTTTTTTTTTTTTGCGGGGGAGGTGAGGTGTATTCTTCCCTCGTTAGGAAAATCCCTTGGCTTCCGATGAATCCAAAATCTTTTCTCTCTCTCTCTCTCTCTCTCTCTCTCTCTCTCTCTCTCTCTCTCTCTCTCTCTCTCTCTCTCTCTCTCTCTCTCTCTCTCTCTCTCTTCTTTTCTTTTTCTTTTCTTTTCTCTTTTTTTCGGAAGAATTTATTCATTTTGCTTCTTATTTTTTTTTATGGGGGGTTGATACCTCAATCGATAGGAAAATTTCTAGGCAACTCAATATTTTTCTTTCTTTCTTTTCTTATATATATACATATATATATATATATATATATATATATATATATATATATATATATATATATATATATATATATTCATTTCCCCCATTTATTTTACATCTATTTATTTATTTCATTTTTTTTACTTATCATTATTTTTTTAAGGTAGGGAGTAATTCCCAAGAGTTTCCTCCCATCACAACCCCCCATTTCTTTTCCTTCCTCCTTCTCTCCTTTCTTCCAATCCCATATCTATCCCTCCAACACTCCTTCGAGAACGAGCAGGCGACACCACACCCGAAGAAGAGAGCGTGCGAGCGGCGGCGCGAGCTTCAGGAGTCACGATGGCGAATCTGGAGGGAATTTTTGAGAGCACGATTCGGAGACCTCGAGGTGGGTGAGGAGAGGGAGGGAGATATGGGAGGGAAAGGGGGGAGGATGGGGAAGTAGGGGAGGCAGGGGAGGAAAGGGAAGTAGGTGAAGAAAGGGAGGATAGGGAAGTAGGGGAGGATAAGAAAAGATGTGAGGAAAGAGAGGTAGGGGATGCAGGTGAGGAGAGGGAAGTAAGTGAGAGAAGTGAGTAAAAGGTAGATGAGGTAGGTGAGACAAACTTTATGAGGTGGATGAGTAAGGTGAGGGTAAGGCAGGTGAGAATAAGGATAAGTGAGGAAAAGGAAATAGGTGAAGTACGTAGATAAGTAAAAGGAAATCATTAGATAGATAAACAGAGATTTGATGAATACAATGAGATAGTTGAGTAAGGGGATGGTGAGGCAGGTGAGTCGAGACCTGAGGAGATATATGAAACACCTGAATATGGATGGATGAACACACCTTACTCAAGAGTTAATGAGACAATGAGTAAGAAGCAAATGAAGCAAGTGAGTGAAGAATTGATGTGAGTGAGTACAGAGTGAGTTAGGTGAGTAAGGGGCTGATAAGGAAGATGAGTAAAGTGAGAAGAAACTGATGAGATAGATGAATCACCCGATAATGGAGATGAGTAAGGGTTGATGAGGCAAGGGTGAGTACCGGGCCGATGAGGGAGTGAGTACAGGACTAATAAAACAGATGAGTAACCGACAGACGTAGTAGGTGAATAGAGATCCGAATAAACAGGTGAGTATAGAGGTGACGTGGTTGACGTGGTAGGTGAACACAGGTTTAATGAGGAAGGTGAATACAGGTCTATTAAGGCAGGTGAATACATGTCTAATGAGGAAGGTGAATACAGGTCTATTAAGGCAGGTGAATACAGGACTAATGAGGGAGGTGAATAAGGTCTATTAAGGCAGGTGAATACAGGTCTAATGAGGGAGGTGAATACAGGTCTAATGAGGCAGGTGAATATACGTCTATTAAGGCAGGTGAATACAGGTCTAATGAGGCAGGTGAATACAGGTCTATTAAGGCAGGTGAATACAGGTCTAATGAGGCAGGTGAATATACGTCTATTAAGGCAGGTGAATACAGGACTAACGAGCCAGGTGAGAGAGATGAGTACACACCAGACGATTAAGGTGAACCAGCTGAATAAAGTGGAAACAGGTCGAGAGCAGGTGAATCTGGGCGAGTCCCGCGAGACAAATGAAGCCAATGAAACGAGACAAGCACACCCGACAGACGAATAAAAAAAGAAATGAGGTAAAAAAGAGGTGAAGGGAAGGGTGCCTGTGGAAGTACGCGATGCAAATGAGGCAAGCTGGAGTGATGAGAAGCGGTGAGATTAAATGAAGGTGAAGGAGGAAGCAGAGCTGGAAAGGTCATTAATATTGCTGATGAGGCTGGGGATTCGAAGACAGACAGACGCGGAAAAAAAACATATGTCTGAGTTTAAATCAGTCGGATTATGTCCTTCTTGCTCTCAGGTTGTCTGTGTGAAGTATGTATGTGTATGTGTATCTGTATCTATATCCATCTATATCTGTGTAGCAATCTGTGTGTATATAGATAGATAGATGGATGGATGGATGGATGGATGGATGGATGGATGGATGGATAGATAGATAGATAGATAGATATACATATATGCAGATGTGTATGTGTGTGTATATATATATATATATGTATATATATATATATATATATATATATATATATATATATATATATATATATATATGTATGTATGTATGTATGTATGTCTGTATATGCATATATAAAATGAGAATGACTATGATTTCAAACATAAGAAGACTGATATGACGCGATGATAAATTGATCGTAAAAAGGCGAGAAGGATGTCAGTTGTCCAGCTGTTCTGCCTGGAACACTCTCCTTAGATGCTCCTCAACATAAAACTTATAATAATAAAATTATAGCAAACGGGACCCCTAAGTTCAGCTCTTGTCCCGTAATGAAAAAAAGAAAAAGAAAAATAGACAAGAACACATATTTAACATGCTTCGTTATATAAGCTTGTTGCTATGCATGTATTCATATATTCTTATACTGTACATATGTGCGTGTACGAGCATGGCCGCATGCAATTAAGCCTTCACGCAAATCTTCCTCTAAAACAGTTGAAAGTCAACACCTTAGTGGATATAGCAAAACAAATAAAGATGTCTCCCAAACACAGCTTTATTTTCAGTCAGTACAGATAAAGAAAATGAGAAGCCGAAGACGCTGTAATTCGGTTTCCAATAATTAACCGACGGAGCACAAAGGACACCCCCACACACTGTAGTGCAGACCTGTTGTATACTGTAGATCTTCTCTTGTGTGGAGCTGGGACAGTCTTCACGAAAGGTCTGTGGCTTTTAATTGCGATTTTGTCTCTGATTTCTGCTGTGCCACATATTGAAGTTAATGCTTGTAAAAGAATGAACATGTAAAGCATTATAGACTATTTTGATAATCTATTGTAATAGTAAGGTATGGTAAAATAAAAATGTACGAGACGGCTCAATTAACGTTTGATACCTCACCAAAAGTGGCCTCGAAGCTTATTATATCCAAAGTGGAATAATTTTCAACAGGGTCAAATTTGCATAAAAACAAATTTAAGACACTCCTTATACGCAAGTACAAAATTAAAGACTGTCCTTACATTTGTGAATAAAATAACTGTAAAATATAAGAAACGACCAAATTAACGTTTGACAATCAATCAAGTGTCTTCCAAGCTTTTTTCTATCCATTTTAATGCAGGATTATATTCATATTTGTCTACGATTCGGTCGAAGTTTTAGGACAGTTGTGGAAGTGTCCCACGCCCGTGAGGACTGTCTCTAAAACCGCAGTGTAAATTTACACTAACAGCGTCGCCCGCCTTTATAACATGCAATGACAACAAACGCAGGTATGCCACATCTCAAATATACTAAATGTGCAATAGTACCGCTGTGATATCAGTAAGATTTATTGCCATATTTATCGTACCTTATTATTACAACAGATTATCAAAATAGGATCTATAACGATTTACATGTTATTTCTGTTAACAGCATTAAATTTGAGATGTGGCACCAGCGCAAATCAGAGACGAAATCGCAGAGAAAAGTCATAGGCCTTTCGTGAAGACCGCACCTCTAGGGTAGTGTAGACTGTAGTGTTGTGTAGACCCCCTGTAATATAGTGTAGACTGTAGTATAGAGTAGACCCCTTGTAATGTAGTGTAGTGTAGAGCCCCTCTCGTGTAGTGTAGACCCCTTGTTGTGTAGACCCCGTGTTGTGTAGACCCCTTGTTGTGTAGACCCCGTGTTGTGTAGACCCCTTGTTGTGTAGACCCCGTGTTGTGTAGACCCCTTGTAATGTAGTGCAGACTACAGTGTTGTGCACAACCCCTCTCGTGTAGTGTAGACCCCGTGTTGTGTAGACCCCCTGCAATGTAGTGTAGACTGTAGTGTAGTGTAGACTCTAATTGAGTGTAGACCTACATCGCACTATAGACCCCTTGCTGTGTAGGTCGCCGAGACCAAACAGACTAAGGAGTTAGTTTCCTAGATTCCATCGCAGGCTACGGAGGGCGCATGTCGAAGGGTGCAATTCCCCCATTACCTTTGCCATGAAAAGGATCCTCTGGTGGCGATCCAACGGTGGAAGACTTCTGGGTCTTTGTTCTCCTGAGGGAAGAGAAGAGGAACCTTCAGTATGTTAATTAGGTTACCTGTTCCTGGGCGACCGCGCTCCGATCCAAAGCATTAATTTGAGATGCTATCAGCTTTAAATATGGAAGACAGGGAGGGAATAGGGGATAGAGGTGGTGAGGGAGAGAGAGAGAGAGAGAGAGAGAGAGAGAGAGAACGTGAATGGGAGGGAAAGAGAGAATGAGAGAGAGAGAGAGAGAGAGAGAGAGAGAGAGAGAGAGAGAGAGAGAGAGAGAGAGAGAGGGAGGGAGGGAGGGAGAGAGAGAGAGAGAGGGATGGAGGGAGAGAGAGAGAGATCCTTAGATATGTAGATTCTTATAAATATTTAAGATAGAAAGGCAGAAAGAGAGAGCGAGAGACAGAGATCCATAGATATATGGATAAGATAAATAGACAGAAAGAAAGAGAGAGAGAGATCTATGATATATAGATACGATAAACAGAAGAGAGAGAAAGAGAGTGGGGGGGGGGGGGTTGACAAAGACAGAGAGAGAGATCAAGGGAAAAAAATGACGAATTTATGTAGCGGCTCATTACTTCCACATCGCAGCTGGAAGACGCCACAAACACACGAATTGAATTTCTCTCTCTCGCACGTCACAGCACCGCCGCCATTCCTCGAATACACAATCGCTTCTCCTTGACAGAAAAAAAGATTTATCTCAGCCTCCGAGTGTCACGTCCCATCAAGGTATCTCAGAGTGACCCAAGCGCTGTCATTGACCCAAAAGGAAGATCCAGAGGAAGTTCGGAGCTTCGAAGTCGGTGGAGAATGTAAACAAAGGGCTGGGGAATGTAAACAAAGGGCTGGAAAATGTAAACAAAGGGCTGGAGAATGTAAACAAAGGGCTGGAAAATGTAAACAAAGAGCTGGAAAATGTAAACAAAGGGCTGGAGAATGTAAACAAAGGCGTAGAGTCCGGGGGTGGTGGGGGGCCGGGGGAGGGAGGGGGAGGGGGAGAGGAAAGCTCTGGATTAATAATCACTATGGAATGGAGGAAGAGGAAAGCGAGGGCCCGGCTTTGAGAGGGGGGGGGGTGTAGGCCCTGTGTAGATGCAGTTTCTTTCCCTTTCTCCTTTTCTCTCTCTCTCTTTATCTTTCGCTCTCTCTATCTCTCTCTCTCTCTCTCTCTCTCTCTCTCTCTCTCTCTCTCTCTCCCTTTCTCTCTCTCTCTCTCTTTCCCTTTCTCTTTCTCTTTCTCTTTCTCTCTCTCTTTCCCTTTCTCTTTCTCTTTCTCTTTCTCCCCCCCCCCCCTCTCTCTCTCTCTCTCTCTCTCTCTCTCTCTCTCTCTCTCTCTCTCTCTCTCTCTCTCTCTCTCTCTCTCTCTCTCTCTCTCTCTCTCTCTCTCCTTCCCTCCCTATTTTCCGTTCTCATATCTTTCACTTCTCGCAACTCTTTACGTGCGTTTTTTTTCTTTCTTTCTTTCTTTTTTTACTCCCAGTCTCCAACATAATGCATAAATGCATTTTTCGCCGTGAAAATGTCTCTCTATTGCTTTTCTTTTACCGTCCTCAGGTGAAAAAATATGCGGAAGTTTTACGTTAACAGCAGCGCGTGGAGTCTGAAAGTAAGGGGGGAAGAGATTCTAGTTTCAAACGTTTTTGGATCATTTTTATGAAAGTCTTTTTTACGGCGGGCTCTCTCTCTCTCTCTCTCTCTCTCTCTCCTCCCCCCTATCCTACCCCTCTTCTCTCTCTCTATGTCTTTTTGTTTGTCTGTTTGTTTCTCTCTCTCTGTCTCTCATTCTCTCTCTCCCTCTCTCTCTCTCTTTGTCTTTTTGTTTGTCTGTTTGTTTCTCTCTCTCTGTCTCTCATTCTCTCCCTCCCTCTCTCTCTCTCTCTTTCATTCTCTCCCTCCCCCTCTCTCTCTCTCTCTCTCTGTCTCTCTCCCTCTCTCTCTCGCTCTCTCTCTCTCTCTCTCTCTCTCTCTCTCTCTCTCTCTCTCTCTCTCTCTCTCTCTCTCTCTCTCTCTCTCTCTCTCTCTCTCTCTCTCTCTCTCTCTACCCCTCTCACTCTCTCTTTGTCTTTTTGTTTGTCTGTTTGTTTCTCTCTCTCTGTCTCTCATTCTCTCTCTCTCTCTCATTCTCTCTCTCTATCTCTCTCTCTCTCTCTCTCTCTCTCTCTCTCTCTCTCTCTCTCTCTCTCTCTCTCTCTCTCTCTCTCTCTCTCTCTCTCTCTCTCTCTATCTCTCTCTCTCTCTCTCTCTCTCTCTCTCTCTCTCTCTCTCTCTCTCTCTCTCTCTCTCTCTCTCTCTCTCTCTCTCTATTTCATCCGTCACATATGCAGACAGACAAATGGATAGATTTATAGACAAACACTCAGTGACAGAAAGAGAGGAGAGGGATAGAGATCGAGGTGGGCAGAGAAACAGACAGACAGAGAGAAAGAAAACCGATTAACAGATAAACAGACATATAAATAGGAAGT
>NC_091554.1:1227289-1232289 GCF_042767895.1 Penaeus vannamei
GCAACTCGTAAACAGTCGCATTAATATACCTATTCGTCTAAATCTTTAAAAATAATTAAAGTAAATAACTAATTGTGCCTCTTTTCCAAAAAAAAAAAAAAAATTCTCGTCTGTAATCCTGTTTCCATTTGCAGATAAAGAAAAATGCTCCTGTGTTTTTTTTCTCTCTTTTTTTTGTTTTTGTTTTTGTTTTATGAAGCATCATGTACCTACCAGTCCGTGCATATGAAACGTAGCGTTTTTCTTTCTTCTTCATTTTTTTTTAATCCTTTACACTTTCCCACTCTTTTGTGTTCTTCCTGATCTGGATATATCATTGGATTATCAGATTTCATGGATCAGCCTCGTTCAGCGTATGACGTCACAAATACGTTCTCAACTGTAGAGCGAAATGCCACTGTGACGGCTAGTAAACGCTGACACCGAAGTCGTAAACTGCCAAGTATTATAGCGACAATTTTACGAATTTGTTCCGTGAATTATTTGATGTTGGTGCGAGAAGGAAGTACCGCTGTCGTCTTTGATAATAAAAAAATAAAAAATTATATCAGTTGTAGTGATAATGATATAGTAGTAGTGATGTTGATAGAGATCATGATAATAACAATACTACTACTACTTCTTGTAATACAAGTGCGATTCTAGGTATATTACTAGTACTACTACTGCAGCTACTACTACCTCTACTACAACTATAAAACCAACTGCTATTACTTCATACTGCCGTTAATGCTGCTACTAAAACTACTACTACTTCTACAACTACTACAACTACAACTACAATACTGCTACTACAACGACTACTACTACCACAACAATAACTACTACTACTACTACAACGACTACTACGACCACAACTATTACTGCTACTACTACCACTGCTACTACTACTACCACAACAATTACTACTACAATTGCAACTACTACTACTACCAATACTACTGCTACTACTACCACAACAACTATTACTACTACTACTACTACTACCACTACTACTACTACTACTACTACAAAAACTATTACTACTACAAATACACCTACTCCCATTCCTCTCATTGCAATCAACAACGCAGTTAACACTTTCATCATTCACCCATAGCGGCTCTTAAGCGTTGCAGTTCCATGAAACTTCCGACATAATTTTCACGCAATAACAACTATTGATATTTGTTCTGCACTCGCTGCTTCCTAATACTCTGCGACTATTAGACAATGCTATTAAGTTTTATTGCTAGGATGTTATCTCTCTGTGTACTTTCACAACTAGATAGTATTGACTTTTTAATGACCCTTTGTAAGGATACTACATACCACCATAATGCTAGAATTGTATTCTCTCTCTCTCTCTCTCTCTCTCTCTCTCTCTCTCTCTCTCTCTCTCTCTCTCTCTCTCTCTCTCTCTCTCTCTCTCTCTCTCTCTCTCTCTCTCTCTCTCTCTCTCTCTCTCTCTCTCTCTCTCTCTCTCTCTCTCTCTCTCTCTCTCTCTCTCTCTCTCTCTCTCTCTCCCTCTCTCTCATCTCTCTCTTTTTTTTTTCTTTTGTTATTCGTGTTACTGAAGACTTAAAGGAATTTATGTAATGTTTTACTAAACTGTCTATTCTTTTATCGACACATTTTCATAATACGTAGAGAGGCATGCAATCCAAAATTGTTAAATTCGAAAATGAAATTGTTCTTATCATAAGGATAATGTTAAGCATTACATGTTTTCATATGCTTGCAAAATACGTTGTGTATCTCACTTCACAAAGAAAAGCAAAAATATGAGAAGTGTATAAGTTCAGACTAAGGAAGATTATTATTATTTGCTACTTAATATCATCACCCTTTACATTATCATTTTTCCTCCAAATAAAAACTTCTTCTCATTCAAGGAAGTTAAAAAGACCTCATATGAGAATCCTCTCGTTGATATCCATCTGCAGTGATCACCAAAACCAACATTTTATTATCGTTTCCCCAAATACTAAAACCAAACACCCAGGCATTCTAAAACCTCCCTAAACCGAGTGCTTCCCTCCAAAGCCCCACCAAACTCACCAGGCGCGCGCGGTCCTCCGTCGGAACACCCTAAAAAAAAAAAAAAAAAAAAAAAAAAAGAACGCACCGAAGCTGTATCACCGCCATTAAATATTATTTCAGATATTAATGGCGCTTCATCCTGCGACCGTTCTCACAAATTATTACCGGACATCAGCTCGCGTTCAGTAATTGTATCGCGCAGAAGAGAATTAACTGCATAGCTCGCTCGTTGTAGGAACACCGTAGCCATTATTCTTTCCTTTGCTCGCTGGTCGCTGGTCGGATGGACGGTCTGGTGCCGGACCGTCTGGGGGTTCGGATCATGGGCGGCCTGGGTTGTTGTTGTCGTTGTTGTTGCTGTTGTTGGTGGTGTTGTTGTTGGTGGTGGTGGTGGTGGTGTTGGTGGTGTTGTTGTTATTGTTGTTGTTGTTGCTGTTGTTGTTGCTGTTGTTTTGTTGTTGCTGTTGTTGTTGCTGTTGTCGTTGTTGCTGTTGTTGTTGCTGTTGTTTTGTTGTTGTTTTGTTGTTATTGTTGTTGCTGTTGTTGTTGCTGTTGTTGTTGATGTTATTGTTGCTGTTGTTGCTGTTGTTGTTGCTGTTGTTGTTGCTGTTGTTGTTGTTATTGTTGTTGCTGTTGCTGTTGTTGTTGCTGTTGTTGTTATTGTTGTTGCTGTTGCTGTTGTTGCTGTTGCTGTTGCTATTGTTGTTGTTATTGCTGTTGTTGTTGCTGCTGCTGCTGTTGCTGTGATAGAATTATTCCTTTTGTTATGTGGTCGAGTAATTAATTCTATTGTGTGGTATACTTACTTATTATATTAAGTGGTAGAGTTCTTCCATTTAGTAAGTGGTCGAGTTATCAATTATATTTGGTAGTTATTAATCATATGTGGTAGTTATCCCTTTTATTTTGTGGTCGTGTTATTAATTCTGTGGTAGTTATCCCTTTTATTATGTGGTTGAGTTTTTAAATCTATGAGGTAGCTATTCATTTTATTATGTGGTAGAGTCATTCATGTTAACATGTGGTAATTATTCAAAACTTATCGATAACAAAATTATTAACTCGGTATCATATTCACTCACTATAATTTTGTTGTTGTGGTTTTCATTCCACGATTTTTTTTATGAATGACGTCATCCACAACCCGATGGAGGAATGAATTAATCTTTTTCTGAACGAAATATTTCCTGCATGAAATTTGGCATTCATGTAATGTTGATATTTCACTGTCTAACAAGGTTTATGTGTATTAATTCAGAAATAAATGGAAAAATAAAATAACATACAATCAAAGGTGAAATGTGTTTTATTTGTGTTAAGCCGTTTCACTTATTCTGTGTGTTATTAAGTGCATTTAATTTTATCTTCTATTTCATCACTTTCCATTCTGTTTCATACATCATACTGATTAATTCAAATAATTCAAACGTTTCTATTCATATCCGGATTATTGTATTAACCCTTGTCATTATTTATGTAGATTTATCATTATTGGTTTAATGCACTCTCGATGTGACTATAAAAAGCCAGCTTGATTTATCATTCAGTGGCTTCGTAGAGAGAATGGCTTGATAATTATGTTAACCCGACGGCAGTTATCATAATGTTGTCATGATTATAGTATATAATCATTATATATTATTACTATGATGTTTATGATGATCTTTCTGTGTATTGATTTCTGTGTTTGTAACATTGCTGAAGAGATAGGGATATTATTACTAAAAATTCCATGTGTATGTGCATTGTCCCCGTTTTTATTAAACTAGGATTTTTTTCAATCCTCCTCTTCTCTCTCTCTCTCTCTCTCTCTCTCTCTCTCTCTCTCTCTCTCTCTCTCTCTCTCTCTCTCTCTCTCTCTCTCTCTCTCTCTCTCTCTCTCTCTCTCTCTCTCTCTCTCTCTCTCTCTCTCTCTCTCTCTCTCTCTCTCTCTCTCTCTCTCTCTCTCTCTCTCTCTCTCTCTCTCTCTCGCTCTCTCTGTTTCTCCCTCTCTCTTTTTTTTTTTTTTTTTTTTTTTTTTTTTTTTTTTTTTTTTTTTTGCTAACAGATGCTTATGTTTGTGAAATTTGTGTTATGACCCAAATAACGCGAAAGTTCAAAACAATTTCGATTTCAAACATGTATTTACTCAGATTAATTGGATAATAACAATAATGTCTCTAATTATATGATCTAATTGGTGTTAACTAACATGTCATATATTTCTATTATTTTTTTCAGAATGACTCAAAGTTGTAGTCGACCATAGAATTTTTTTAATAATTTTATTTTCTTTATTATATATTTTTCTTTGATATTCTATATTCAGTCAATATATTTTCTATTATAGATATTTATATAGGATAGTCTTTTTCGAAGTATGTGAAGGTTAATGATACCTGACATGTTTAAACGTGTATTTTAATGTAATGCAGCTCCATTTATATAATAAAAAATGAAAATAAAAATAATAATAATAATAACAATAATAATAATAATGATAACAGTTATGATAATGATAATCATAATACCAACAACAACAATAATAATACCAATAATAATAGCAGTGGATATAATACTAATGATGAAGATGAAGATGATAAAGATCCTGATAATGATGATAATGAGAATGAGAATGAGAATGAGAATAATAATGAGAATGGTAATAATAATGAGAATGATAATAATAAGAAGAATGGTAATAATAATGAGAATGGTAATAATAATGAGAATGATAATGAAGAATGGTAATAATAATGAGAATGGTAATGATAATGAGAATAATAATAATAATAAGAATGGTAATAGTAATGAGAATGGTAATAATAATGAGAATGAGAATGACAATTATAATTAGAATAAGAAGATAATAATAACGCAAAATTCATAATGTGTTAAGCTTTCCCTCGACTCTTCGCAATATGTCGTGCTTGAATAATTGCTCACTATATCATTGCAGATGATGACTTATATATTTTACTTCATTTACAGAACATGCA
>NC_091554.1:1242289-1244789 GCF_042767895.1 Penaeus vannamei
TCATCATCTTTATCATTATC
The DNA here is from genome assembly GCF_042767895.1 of Penaeus vannamei. Taxonomy (NCBI): domain Eukaryota; kingdom Metazoa; phylum Arthropoda; class Malacostraca; order Decapoda; family Penaeidae; genus Penaeus; species Penaeus vannamei. The sequence continues at coordinate 1,242,310 of NC_091554.1, forward strand.
ATTATCATCATCATCATCATCATCTTCATCTTCATCATAATCATAATCATTATTGTTAGTAGTAATAGTATCATTACTGATATTATTGTTGATGTTGTCTTTATCGTTGTTATTATCATTACTATTATCATTATTATCATTATCAATATTATCATCATTATTATTATCATCATTGTTATTGCTATTATTAATATCATTAATTTTATTTTCTATTACTATTGATAATACTATTACCATCATCATTATCATTGTTATCAATATTATTGTTATTTTTATGTAATTTTTATCTCTCTTATTATTGTTATAATAATAAAAGTGATATTGATGATAGTAATAATAATAATGATGATAATTGTTATTATTATCATTTTTATAGTCATCATCCTCATCATCACCACCATTATCATTATCATTATCTTCATAATCAATAATACTATCATCATAATCATCTTCTACATCACAATAATCACCATCATTCTTATTACTGATGGTGACAAGCACTACAAAAATAATACCAGTAAAAATATCACGAATAACATCAACAATAACACGAGAACAAGTTGACATCACAACAACAATAACAACCATTGCAGCAACACTAAAACACGTTGACATCATCACAACAATTACACCAACACGAGAACACGCAGACATCACAACAACAACAACAACAACAACAACTGCAGCAACACTTTAACGCGCTGACATCATAACAACAATAACAACAATTACACCAACACGAGAACACGCTGACATCACAACAAAGCACACACCTCCTCAGTATATCACGACCCCAGCAGCCGCCGCCTTCACACCACGCCGAGTCACACACAGCCATCACGGGGCACAATAAAGCAGGCGGGAGAGGCGGTAAGAGCGCCCCTCTCACTCCAGGCCAAGGAGGAGGTTCAACGAGCTATATAAAAAAAACTCGCGATGGAGAACGAAGGGGGAAAAGAAGGAATGGAAGGGGAAGGAAGAAGGGGAAGGGGGAGGGGGATTGGAAGATTGGAAGGAAGGAGGGAGGGAAAGGAGGAAGAAGGAATGAAGGGAAGAAGGAGGGAAGGAAGGAAGAAGGAGGGAAGGGAGGAAGAAGGAGGGAAGGAAGGAACGAATGAAGGGGAGAAATCAGGGGAAAAGGAAATGGAAGGAAAGAGAGAAATAAAGGGGGGAGAGAGGGCGAAAGGAAAGAGGGAAGAGAGAAAGAAGAGGAAGGAAGGAAAGGAAAAAGGGAAGGAAGGAAAGGAAGGGAAGAAGGGAAAGGAGGAAGGAGAGAAAGAAAGTAGAGGAGGAAAAAGGGAAAGGAGGAAGGAGGGAAGAAAGGAGAGGAGGAAAAAGAGAAAGGAGGAAGGAGAGAAAGAAAGGAAGGAAGAAAAGAAATGAAGGATGGAAGAAAGCAGAGAAAGAAAGAAAAGAGAGAACAAAGAAGAGAAGGAAAGGAAAGAGAGAAGAAAGAAGAGAAAGAAAGGAAAGATAGAAAAAAGAAGAGGAAGAAAGGAAATAGAGAAGAAAGAAGAGAAAGAAAGTAAAGAGAGAAGAAAGACGAGAAAGAAAGGAAATAGAGAAGAAATCAGAGAAAGAAAGGAAAGAGAGAAGAAAGAAGAGAAAGAAAGGAAACATAGAAGAAAGAAGAGAAAGAAAGGAAATAGAGAAGAAAGCAGAGAAAGAAAGGAAAGATAGAAGGAAGAGAAAGGAACGGAAGGAGAAAGAAACCCGAGAGGGAGCACCGAGACACAGCTCTTCAACACTAAAAGATTCCTCTTCAAGTGTCCGGAGACAATTCGACAGAGAGGGAGATGCTTCTCCAACACAGAGACATTCTCCCTCAGCGTCCACAGTTACCTCCAACATTCAGAGATTCTTCTTCGACATAAAGAGATTTTTCTTCAATTTAAGAATCCTTCCCCACCATTTAACAAGAGATTCTTCCTCAATTCTTCTCCCAACACCTTAGGACTCCACCCTCCCCCAACAACCAATGACTCCTCCCCCAACACCCCAAAACTCCTCCCCCAACAACCCAAAACTCCTCCCCCAACAACCAAGGACTCCTCCCCAACAACCCAGGTCACCTCCCCCAACAACCCAAAACTCCTCCCCCAACAACCAATGATTCTTCCCCAACAACCCAGGACTCCTAAACAACCAATGACTCCTCCCCAACAACCCAAAACTCCTCCCCCAACAACCAAGGACTCCTCCCCCTCATTTCATTCTCCAGTTTCTCGCTTGCTGTCGAGACGAAGGAGGCGAGACTGACAACTCTTTCCAGCAAATCGTAAACCACTCATGATGTTGTGGACTCTCTCCTCGACCCCCATTCTCTTGCCCATTTTTTCGAACGCGAGGTGGTAGTAGTGCTTCTCTCTCTCTGGCTCTCTCTCTCTCTCTCTTTATCTTTCTCTCTCTCTCGCTCGCTCGCTCTCGCTCTCTCTCTGGCTCGCTCTCTCTCTCTCTCTCTCTCTCTCTCTCTCTCTCTC
>NC_091554.1:1254789-1257289 GCF_042767895.1 Penaeus vannamei
CTACTGCTTCCTTTCTTCTTCTTTTTTACTTCTTTTTCTTATCTTTCTTCCTTTTCATCCTTTTCTTATTTTTCTTCTCCATCTCCTTCTTCTTCTTCTTCATTTTCTTTTTCATCTTTTTCTTATTTTTCTTCTCCATCTCGTTCTTCTTCTACTTCTTCCTCTTCTTTTTCATCTTTTTCTTATTTTTCTTCTCCATCTCCTCCTTCTTCTTCTTCTTCTTTTTCTTCTTACTTGTTCTTCTTCTTCTTCTTCTTCTTCTTCTTCAACTTTTTCTTCTTTCTTGTTCTTCTTCTTCTGTCTTTCTTTACTTACTGTATTTCTTTATTTCTCTTAACACTTGCAAACGACTATTTTGCGTTCTTTTTCTTTTATTTATTTAACAATTGCAAACTAATCTCAACCTCCTACATGTGACCCAATAACCAGTTATTCCTTCGACGTCACCACCCAGTTCGCGTAACAGCTCCCCTTCAGAAGCGAAAAAAAAGCAAAACAAGACACAAATCAGCCTGCTGTTAACTACACCCCCCCCTCCCCCCCCTCCCCCTCGCGTAACAGCTCCCCTTCAGAAGCGAAAAAAAAGCAAAACAAGACACAAATCAGCCTGCTGTTAACTACACCCCCCTCCCCCCCTCAAGGCAAGGAGAACAAGGAGGAGAGCACACACATGCATATTCCACGCGGGTGATACGCTACCGCCTTCTGAATCCATCCTCTGGGACTTCCTCTGTTCAATACACCGTCTTCTGATCTATGGACGGATGCACCTCCTCCGCAAACACACCAATCCAGCGGTCAGTAGGACGATTCGCCAATCTAATGGGAGGCAAATCCACACACACACACACAAACACACACATATATACATACATACATACATACATACATACATACATACATACATACATACATACACACACAGAGACTCTCTCATACACACACACAGACACTTTCTCTCTCTCTCTCTCTCTCTCTCTCTCTCTCTCTCTCTCTCTCTCTCTCTCTCTCTCTCTCTCTCTCTCTCTCTCTCTCTCTCTCTCTCTCTCTCTCTCTCTCTCTCTCGCTCTCTCTCTCGCTCTCTCTCTCGCTCTCTCTCTCTCTCTGTCTCTCTCCCTCTCCCTCTCCCTCTCCCTCTCCCTCTCCCTCTCCCTCTCCCTCTCCTTCTCCCTCTCCCTCTCCCTCTCCCTCTCCCAATTGCCTTAGAGCTACACATCTTTCAGCAATAGAAAAAAGTGGTTTCCAAATACCCTGTGGAGTTTGTAAGTACTTTCATCTGCCCTGTACACTTTTTTTTAATTTTTGGAATTCTAAAATAAATATCAATATAATCCCTAGGAAAGGACGAGAGAAACTTTTTACTCTTCTTCTTCTTCTTCTTCTTCTTCTTTTTCTTCTTTTTTTATTGTATGTGGAGAAATCTTTACATCGCCGCCACAGTCTCAGCGGTGAGGTTATTTTTATGATTTCCTCGGGTTCAACGTCTTGATTTCCAGATCCATATAAAAGGTGCTTACTTCCTGGTCATCTGAATCAAAGCCTTATGATGTGACTGTCTGAATTTTATTAATATATGTCTGATATATATCTGTTTCGAATTCTTGTGACTTTTGACATTTCGTGACTTTTTATATATCTGTTTCGAATTCTTTTGATATATATCTGTTTCGAATTCTTCTAATCCTCTGTCTCGAATTATTTTAATATATATCTGTTTTTGTTATTATGATTTCAATTGATTTCTATTGATTGACGTTTCAGCCCTGTAGATAAAGTAATGTTAATTCTGTATGTACGACCACATCACCGATATCTACGTGCATCTATAAAAACATGTCATATTCGCTTTTATTTGCTCTTCACAGTTAATTAGTATTTTTCTATTGGACATCTGTTACACACAATTAGGTGCATTAAAAACACACTGTGTACCTTTATGAATTTTGCATATCAATATTGTCGTGAAATAATTATTGTAATAAAAAAAAACTTGGTGTTGTGTTTGGATGAATAATTGCTGGTAAATAAAACAATTGCATTTGACGTTATTCAAATAATAATCAACCGTGAAGCAGATTAAAAAATATATATATATCAACAGCATTTTCCATTATTCCATGACTCAGCAAAAGTATTTTACCGTCAAATGATCAATAAAACTGAAGCAGAAACTGATACACAAAAAATGTTGATGGTGACTGACACTTTCAAGTGGTGATCAAGAGTGTGTGTGTTGTGGTCGGCTATATATATATATATATATATATATATATATATATATATATATATATATATATATATATATATATATATATATATATATATATATATATATATATATATATATATGTATATATATATATATATATATTTTTTTTTTTTTTTTTATAGCAGCATTTTAGTGTGGGATTTTACTACGTATATCGCAAGTGCATCTCTAGTTTCTAATATAAAAAGATAATAATAATAGCGGTGGTGTATTTTTTTCTATTTTTGCTCT
>NC_091554.1:1264789-1272289 GCF_042767895.1 Penaeus vannamei
ATAATAATAATAATAATAATAATAATAATAATAATAATAATAATAATAATAACAGTAATAATAACAACAACAACAATGATAATAATAATAACTTTAAAAAATAATAATAATAATAAACAGATACATGAATAAATAAACAAATAAATAAAAAAGAAAGAAGAACAACTGAGATCCGGCAATTATAATTCTCATCTTAAATTCTCTCCAAGTCTTGTTTCTTGAAGTCCCTGTTAACGTGCTTACAACACACTGGTTATCACGGAACACGACTTAAACATGTTTATGACTTGTTCTTTCTTGTCTAAGTCATTTGTCGGGATGTGCGAACATGACTTCATTAAATTTAATCATATATGTTTCTTCTCTTTTTTTCTCTTTCTTCTTCTTTCTCTTCTTCTTCTTTATTTATTTGTTTCCTCTCTTTATTCTTTATTCATATTGTCCTCCTTTCGTAATGATAGTGTCTTAATATAATCCCGGATTTATATTTAATTTCCAAGCTCAGCTCAGTATTCTAAGAAAAAGAAGAAAAAAAGAAAAGAGAGAGAGGGAGAGAGAGAGAGAGAGAGAGAGAGAGAGAGAGAGAGAGAGAGAGAGAGAGAGAGAGAGAGAGAGAGAGAGAGAGAGAGAGAGAGAGAGAGAGAGAGAAAGAGACAGAAAGAGAGACAGAGAGAAAGAGTGAGATAAAGAGAGAGACAGAGGAAAAAAAAATAAAAGTAAGGGAAATTTCGAGAGAGAAATAAAAATCAAAATTTGAACTAAACCAAGACTGCCTGGGGAAAAAAAGCTGCATTTGTGACCACCTTTTACTCCCCTTTCCTCACCAACATTGGGAAATAACCTTCCTCTCCTCCCGTGGTCGCCGAGACACTCAAACGTATTCAAACGTAATCAGGAGTTGGCTCATTAACAGGTAAGAGAAGGTCTTACATATTTCTACGAACGGTCTGTGCTGCTGAAGCTTGGCTCCATGCCGGAAAAGAGGTATTATTATAAAAGCAACTGGTTTAATGTAGTTGTTTTTCGATATTATTTTCGGTTTGTTCGCGTAGGGTTTTTTTAATGTCATTTTATGCTTAATAGCCTGTTAATTATCATTTTTCTTTATCACTTTCGTTATGTTTTTTTCGATAAAAATGAATAAAGATATAGAATAAGTTATCTTCATGTATAGCAACTAGAAACATATGTCATTATTTTTTGCAATATCACTTTTGGTATGCAAGTTGTTTCTAAAGTATATACTAAGCCATAAAGGTTTATGTAAATTTCTTCACATTTTCTTAAAAGAAAAAAAAAAGTCAACTCTCCCATTTTCTCTCTAAACTCGTCCTTTCAAATAAACATCTTCACAAAATCTTTTCCCTCCACATTTCTCCTTTTTTAAAACTTTTTTATTATTCAACAAACTTTGAATAAACCTTTTCAAAGAGTGTTCTCCTTCCCGCTGGACTTGGAGATCTCTAGAGCTGCTTAACGCTCAAATAAAGAGAAAAAAAACGTTAAGAACAAACCGGTTTCATAAGCTATTAAAAAAAAAAAAAAAAAAAAAAAAAAAAAAAAAAAAAAAAAAAAACACTCGATCTCTTCAATTGCCACGCTGGTTTGTCGGGCTACGAGGACCTAGGATGCTGGAGTCTAAAGAAATTCTAGTTAGTGCTTATTAATTGGAGTTTAAAAAGTTGTTATGATCCTATTGGAGTTCATTATGGATAATGATGATGGTAATGATTCTGAACGTAATGATGGTAATTATGGGAATAAAAACAACAACGATGATAAAAATGATAATAACAGGGATAATGATCACAACAGCAACAATAAAAGCCATAAAATAGTAATGAAAATGATAAAGATAATGGCCTAAACATTGATGACAACAACTAATTCCTACGAATACGAGAAACAGAAGAAAAATGTTAACAGATTTCTATTCATATCAGTAATAAAGGAAATTTTGCCCCATAAGTATGCCACTATCAATGGAAGTGATGATACAAACCTCAATAATCAGTAGCATTATCATTATAATCCTAAAAGTAATCGTATGTCATTAGCAGATATACCCTCACATCATACATCTAATTATACCATTCCCCAATTCATCTTTCTACGAACACCAGATACCCAATTGTACCAAATATGGAACACGCAAATTGAAGACTATGAGGATTCGAAATTGCCAATATGACTTCAAAGATTATTATGAGTACTGGTATTATTACCATTATTTCTCTCTTTTTTATTTTATCTTCTCTGCATCACTCGTTTTGTTGTCTGAGATGAATAGATTGGTAGGCAAGCAGGTAGGGAGGTAGGTAGATAGATACATAGATAGATAGCGATAAGAAGAAAGAGAGAGAGAGAGAGAGAGAGAGAGAGAGAGAGAGAGAGAGAGAGAGAGAGAGAGAGAGAGAGAGAGAGAGAGAGAGAGAGAGAGAGAGAGAGAGAGAGAGAGAGAGAAAGTTATATATCAAGAGAGAGAGAACGAGAGAAAACTATTTACAGCAAGAGAGAAAGAGAGAACGATTCATCAAGCGAGAGAAAGAGTGAAAGAGAGAAACAGAGAGAGACAGAGAGACAGAGAGACTGAGGGACAGAACGACAGAGCGAAATAGAGAGAGAGAGAGAAAGAAAGAAAGAGAGAAAGAGAGAGAGAGAGAGAAAGAAAGAAAGGGAGAGAAAGAGAGAGAGAGAGAGAAAGAAAGAAAGAGAGAGAGAGAGAGAGAGAGAGACAGAGGGACAGAACGACAGAGCGAAATAGAGAGAGAGAGAAAGAAAGAAAGAGAGAGAGAAAGAGAGCGACGGGGCGAGCGAAGTGAGCGGAAGAAATTGATATTCCTTATTTCCGCATAACGAGATGAGTGTCGCGTGAGGCGAGAGGAGAGGGAAGAGGGGGAAAGAGGAGAGGGAATTAGTGAGAACAAGTAGTAGACGAAGAGAGAGAGAGAGAGAAAGGAAGAAAGATGGAGGTAGAGAGAGTGAGGGAGGAAAAGAGAGGGAATAGAGAGAGAGGAAGAAAGATGGAGGTAGAGAGAGTGAGGGAGGAAAAAAGAGGAAATAGAGAGAGGTAGGAAGAAAGATGGAGGTAAAGAGAGTGAGGTAGGATGGGAGAGGGAGGAAAAGAGAGGGAATTAGCGAGAACAAGCAGAAGTAGACGAAGAGCGAAGAAATAGAAAGAGAGAGGAAGAGAGAGAATGGGGTAAGAATGGAGAGGGAATTATTGAGAACAAGTACATAGACGAAGAGGGAGAGAGAGACTGGAAGAAAGAGAAAGGAAGAAAGGAGGAGATAGAGAGAGGGAAGGAAGAAAGGAGGAGATAGAGAGAGGGAGGAAGAAAGGAGGAGATAGAGAGAGGGAGGAAGAAAGGAGGAGATAGAGAGAAGTAGGAAGAAAGGAGGAGATAGAGAGAGGGAGAAAGAAAGTTGGAGGTAGAGAGAGAGAATGAGGTAGGAAGGGAGAGGGAATTAGAAAGAGAGAAGGAAGTAGATAGAGGAAGGAATATAAATGAAGCAGAGAGAATCAGAAAAAGAGATGGATAGAGAGAGAGGAGAGAAAAAATGAAGGAAAAAGAGATATAGAAGTAGAAAGAGTGTAGGTAGAGAGGAGGTAGAAAGGGAGGAAAAGAGAGGGAGAATGATTAAGAGAGAGAGGGAAAGGGAGAAGAGAGGAAGGGCGACAGACAAATTGACTGGCAAATAAAGAGGTAGATATAGATAGATATATGATAAATGAAAATAGAAAGATAAATAGGGAGATAGGTAAGTAAGTAAGTGAATAGGTAAGTAGGTATGTAAAACACAGATAAATAGAGAGATAGATAGATATAGAGAAGAATAGATAAATAGAAAGGTAGGTAGATAGACAGACAGACAGATATAAATATATATAAATAGATAGAAAGATGGATAAATAGATAGAAAGATGGATAAATAGATAAAAGATGGATAAATAGATAGAAAGATGGATAGGCAGATAGATAGATAGAAAAATAGATAGCTGGACAGGTAGATAGATGAACAGATAGATAGATAATAGATCGATAGATAGGCAGGCAGAGAAATAGAAAGATAGATAAACAGACATAGAAATAGATAAACAGATAGATAGACAGAAATATAAATAGATAGATAAACAGATAGATGGAAATATTGATAGACAGACATATAAATAGATAGATAAACAGATAGATAGAAAGGTATGTAGATAGACAAATGTATAGTTAGATAGAAAGGGAAAGGGAGATTTGCGATAGACAATCTATGATTCACTTACTATCTTATATTTTTGCGAGAGGAAGAGAAGCGGCTTTTCTTCTATTTCCTCTCTTCCTCCTTCCTCTTCTTCGTCTTCCTTCGCCTGCTTGTCCTGGTATTCCTGCTCTTACTTTTTCCTTCTCCTTCATCTTCTTCTTCTCCTCCTCTTTTTTTCTTCTTCCCCCTCCTCCTTCTTTCTCCTCCTTCATTTTCTTCTTTTTCTTCTTCTTCTCCTCCTTTTTTTCTTGCTTATTCCCCCCTCCTCCTCCTCCTCCTCCTCCTCCTTCTTTCTCATCCTTCATTTTCTTTTGCTTCTTCTCCTCTTCTTTATTCTTCCCCCTCCTTCTCCTCCTCCTGCTCCTCCTTATTTCTCATCCTTCATTTTCTTCTTTTTCTTCTTCTCCTCTTCCTCTTCATTTTTTCTTCTTCCCCTCCTCCTCCTCCTCTTCCTCCTCCTCCTTTCTCACCCTTCATTTTCTTCTCCTCCTGCTCCTCTTCTTCTTTCTTCTTCCCACCCCCTCCTCCTCCTCCTCCTCCTCCTCCTCCTCCTCCTCCTCCTCCTCCTCCTCCTCCTCCTCCTCCTCCTCCTCCTCCTCCTCCTCCTCCTCTTCCCCCTTCCCTATGTCGTAAACACACGAAGGCATTCATCATCATCACGCTAATAACAACAACAAGCGGGCAAAGCGGACGCCACTTGGACAGCCAAACAAACACACGAGACGCCAGAAATAGAATAATATCGCGAGGACTTGATAAAAGAAAGGAGACAGTAAAAAAATATATAAAAAATATAGTCACCATGATTCGAAGTGGCGAAAATATCACGTGACGAAGGGTGACACCACGTGACGGACCAACAGAAACAGAACAGAAGAGAGAAAATGGGAAACAACAAGCAGCTCCAACCGATCGGAATGTAGATTGAAGTGTATGAGTCTTAGAACGAGAAATTCATTCGGATGGGAGGTCAAAAAAAAAGTGAAAACTGATAAATGGAGAGTTAAAAATTTACTGAGACACACCCAAAAAAGTCCTGATGATTGTATCTTGCCAATTATAAGAAATGGATAGGTGATAACAGCATAGGGTGTGACCGGATGAGTCGATAACCAAAGGACTCAGTGACGGAGGTAGTGGACTAGCGGCCGGTTTGTTAGCCTTGTGCTCGACCAAAGGAATATCCGTATACTTGACACGCACAGATAAAGAAATAAAAGCACATTTATCAGTCTAGACATGCATATCAACCGGGCAAATAGATGTTTAAATTATCTATTAGATATATAGACAGATATGCCTTTATTTCTGCATCTGTATTTGTGAAAATTCAATTACAATTTTAACAAACCGGCTGTAGGTCTCGGAGTAGCGTCCAGTAGACACGTACCTTCTGGTGGCTCATCCCAGGTAAGCCCGTTTGGAGTAATTTAGTGTTCTCTCGTATCCACCAGGTAAGATACGAAGACAGGAATTAGAAATGGGAAACAGTAACATAGGAGAGTTGTTCATAGGGTTAAGAAGGAAGTGAGTAACATGGGAGAGTTGTTCGTAGGGTTAAGAAGGAAGGGAAGATTTTTATGAACATATGATGAAATAACTTGATTATTAGATTTAACTAATGTGGCAATGTAGTGTTGCAGATATCTTTATTAACAGTTAATGGAAATAGATAAGTTAGTTTGTAAGTGTATTCAAATAACTAAGTGTTTTCCAAGATGACAAGTCTTGTTGTTGTCCGACAGAGCGTAAGGTTGATTTTTTGTCAGTCAAGTATTTTGTCATGATTACTAATCTTACTTGCTTGATGGTCGACTAATGCAATAACGTTAAATGCAACTTAGTTTGTGCTTATTTTGATTAACTATTTATTTATTATTTTAGGATAATATTCAATTCACAGAGCATGCCTATTTAATTTAAGTATTTGCTTCTCTTGTGATCATTATATCTAATTGATTTACTAACTATTTATATTAAATAAGTCATTGCTTTCATCATTATTGCTATTTTGTTTGATAATATTTGGCTCATTATGATTTAACGTAATTGCGAATGTTGTTGATTTTGTCAAGATTCATGACTGATGATTATATAACAGTGTTATAACTGTCTAATTATTCCCTACCTCCTCCTTTCCTTCCTCCTTCTTTCCTTCCTTTTATCCTTCCTCTTCTTCCTCCTCCTCCTCCTCCTCCTCCTCTTCCTTCCTCCTTCTTTCCTTCCTCTTATCCTTCCTCTTTCTTTTTCCTCCTCCTCCTCCTCTTCCTTTCCTTTCCCCTCCTTCCTCTTCTTCCTTCCTCCTCCTCCTCCTCCTCTTCCTTTCCTTCCTCCTTCCTCTTCCTTCTTCCTCCTCCATCCTCTCACACACGAGGTATAAGACCATCTTGCGAGGACAACCAACTGACCCATTCGCGCAGGTATCTCCTACCTTTGAAAAATCCAGGAGATTTATCCTTTAGGTCGGGATCCTTATCCTCCTTTCGAGACGGAGCGGCGACTTCCGGGTAGGATTCTGGGTAATTAGGGGAAGGATTCTTGCTCGTGCTTCGGCTACGGGTGGCGGGTGGGGGTGGGGTGGCGGGGGGGGGGGGGGGAAGGGTAGATGCTCGTGTTTGTTAGTAGATATATGTAGATGTGTTTATGTAATGTAGACGAGTGTATAGATGTATACAGGCACACGGGTGGAGACAGACAGACAGACAAATAAACACACGCACACACACACTCGCACACTCACACACTCACACACTCACACACACACACACACACACACACACACACGCACACCCACTCACACTCACACACACACACACACACACGCACACACACACACTCACACACACACACACGCACACACACACTCACACACACACACCCATCTATCTACCTACCCATCTAATCTACATCTATCTATCTATCTATATTATCTATCATGGTCCACACGAATCAGCTGACTGCGCCATCACAACATACAGAGCACACACCCCCCCCCCCTACCACTCCCCTCCACCAGATAGGATATGAGGACTTCCTCATCAAGAAAGCTATCTTGAGGATGCAATCGGATTAGCGAAGCCCCTCGCCTCTCTCGCCTCTCTCGCCTCCCTGTCTTCTCTTGTCTCTCTTGTCTCTCTTTTCTCTACTCGCCTCTCTCGTCTTTTTCGCTTCTCTCGCCTCTCTTGTCTCTCTCGCCTCCCTGTGTTCTCTTGTCTCTCTTGTCTCTCTCGCCTCCCTGTCTTCTCT
>NC_091554.1:1287289-1289789 GCF_042767895.1 Penaeus vannamei
TCTCTCTCTCTCATTTTTTTCCAACCTTTTTTCCTTTGTAACCTTTATTTTTTCCTGGAACCTTTTTTCTCCCTCTTTTTATGGCATTTTCTTCCCTTTTTCCCCATACAACCTTTTTTTCTAAGACCTTTTTCCCCACATCTTATCCTGCTCCTACCCCAAGGTCATCTCCAAATAACATCTCTTTTTTGGCTTCATGATTCTTATATATCTTCCGCATTATCATCTTCTTCTTTTCCCTATTCTTGGAAATCTCTATTCTTGTCTACGACTTTTTTTCCTGGAACATTTTCTCGCGTTGTCTATAAATATATAAATTATTTTCTGATTTACGGAGAGAGAAGAAAAATCTATCAAGTATATTTGTATCTTTCTCTCTTCCATTCGTATTTCAGATTTCTCTAATGCTACGTAAATTTAAGCTGGAATGCTATATAACATGAAAATCATTTATCATATTTATTGTATTATATCATAACATAAAATCATTATATATCGTATTTCTTATCAAACTGTACTCTTACACACTCTTCTGTGTCATATTATACTATACTCTATCATGCGACACTCAGCAATTATACTCAGAGAAGAAAAAGAGGAGATAGAGTGATAATGTAGTGAGAGGGAGGGGGAAAGAAAGAAGGAGACAGGTGAAGAGGAGAGAGGGAGAGGATTAAAGGAAGTGGAAAGAGGAGAAGGAGAGGTTTAAAGGAAGTGGAAAGAGGAGAAGGAAAGGATTAAAGGAAGTGGAAAGAGGAGAGGGAGAGGATCAAAGGAAGTGGAAAGAGGAGAAGGAGAGGATTACAGGAAGTGGAAAGAGGAGAATGAGAAGATTAATGGAAGTGGAAAGAGGATAATGAGAAGATTAAAGGAAGTGGAAAGAGGATAATGAGAAGATTAAAGGAAGCGGAAAGAGGAGAGAGAGATTGAAACGAGATTTGAAGGGGGAAAGAGAGAAGAGGGAAAGAGGGGAGATGGAAGAGGAGAGGGGAAGATGTAATAGAACAGGAAAAAAGGGAAGTGGAAGAAGAGAAAGGAAAAGGGATAGAATTGTTTCTTCATACTTTACTGTTTATTAATACCTTGTTACCTTTTTGCTGTTAGTTAGTTTGTTTGTTTACTGACTGGTTGGTTAGCAGAATAACTCAAAAAGTTAAGAACAAATTTTTATTACTTTTTTAGCAGAGGTTTGTCTTAGCCAAACTTAGATGCCATTAAATACTGGCGGTGATTTTTTACGACTATCGACAAGGGAAAGGGGTAACTATTATCATCATTACCTTCATTACCATCGCCAAGGAGGTTATGTTCACGTACGTCACCAGTGGATTTTGAGAAAAAGCTGATTTCAATGTAATTTTTCAGGTGTGAATATTTTTTATTGCCTTAGTAACCCTATTGCCTTGGCGGAGGTATGCGCTAAGTGCATCTAGCTTGTTTATGATTTAAATATCATCTGAATATGATGGCCAATTTTTATATGTACATGGAATTCTTGATTTCTCAAACAACTGAAAATATCTGACAATTTTATTCTGAAAATAGAAAACAGATGCAACATTGATAAAGAAAAATACATGAAAACGAGCTGAATCAGAAATACGAAACGTGTCAAATATATCTCTTGCTTTGTGAAGATATTCTCATTTGTATATATTTTTCCATGTGCCATTAATGTTGAAACATAGCTACATACAAAGCTCACTCTCATTAAACTAAAACCATGCCAACATTTTCGAAATTCATTCAGCAGTGTTTTATCCATTAAACCGAGCTCGAACACAGCATCTAACCCTCATAGTGTTAACGATGATTTAATGATAATCATAGTCCTTTACATATATAATTTTCAACATGAGATACCCTCATTCTTGAGGAATTTGACATACAACGAAGAGTATGTTCAGAATGTTGAATGTCAGGATTTGATAAGCTGTGAAAAGTGGATAATCCTTTGCATATAATCTTTAACATATTCCTCCATTCTTGAGGAATTTGACATACAACGATGAATATATCAAGAATGTTGAATGTCGGGATTTGATAAGCAAAGGTAATCTGTGAAAAGCCGATAATACGTTGCCTATATTTTTAACATATACTCCCATTCTTGAGGAATTTCACATACAACTATGAACATTAAGAATGTTGAATGTTAGGATCTGATAAGCAAATATAAGCTATGAAAAGTGGATAATCCTTTGCATATAATCTTTAACATATTCCTCCAAGCAAAGGTAATCTGTGGAAAGCCGATAATACGCTGCATATATTTTTTAACATAAAAATATATGCAGCAAAAATCTCCATTCTTGAAGAATTTCACCTACAACTATGAACATGAAGAAAGTTGAATGTTAGGATCTGATAAGCAAAACATAAGCTATCAAAAGTGTACAATCCTTTGCATACAATCTTTAACATATACTCCCATTCTTAAGTAATTTCACACACAACGATGGATATTTCAAGAACGTTGCATGTCAGGATTTGATGAGCA